>NW_027469213.1:0-361989 GCF_051020765.1 Lasioglossum baleicum | reverse complement strand
TTGGACGGTAAGGCATTCGGTAATACGTTTGACTTTATTGCAATTGATAACGTTCTCTCACTGTGTGACACTGTATTTTAATATTAACTACGCGACTTATGGTATCTATTGACAATCCTCTTGTGCGGATTTACTCTAGGATTACCAGGTATGACTCCAGGAATCACAGGATAGACGGAGCTATTTATTTATCCGTTCGACTCTCAAACAGGGTGGTAAGGTTCTCAAACGGTTTGACACTCGATGTTCTAATTCATACATGAATTTAAGGTGAAATCATTAAATTGTATACTAATGTTTTTCCCTATACGCGAAGCTATACTCTCGATTGCGGTGGGTTAGCTTCCCGAGCTGTAAGGCATTCGAAAAATCGTTTGATTTTATTGCAATCAGTAACGTTCTCATACGGTGTGACGCTCCATTCTAATATTCACTCCGCGAATTAATGAATCTGTTGGCAATCCTCTTGAGCGAAGTTACTCTCAGATTACCTGGTTTGACTTTCGGAATCACAGGATAGGTGAGCTATTGACCTATCCGTTCGACCCTCAAGCAGGGAGGTTTCGTTCCAGAAAGGTTTGATCATGGATTTTCTAATTCATACATGAACGTAACGTGCTCGACGCTGAATTGAATACTATTTTCTATCCCTGAAAACGATGACAGTGAATAAAGGTGTCTATTGCCAATAATGGTTAGTCGATTTACTCCCGGAATACCTGGTTTAAATCGTGGAATCTCAGTATAAGTGAAGCCATTCTCTCAGCTGTTCATCAGTCACAGAAGGTGACAACGTTCTCGAATGGATTGACACTAGATCTTCTAATTCATGCATGAAATTAAGGTGCCCGTTACTAAATTGTATATTAATTTCAATCTCTGATCACGAATTTATACTGTCGAGTCAGCGGGTTAGGGTCACGGAGGGAAAGGTCTTTGGTAAAACGTTTGACATTATGCCATTTTGTAACGTTCTCAAACGGTTTCACGCCCTACTTTAATATACAAACCGCGAATTAAGGTGACTAATGCCAAAACTGTTCTGCGGATTACTCCCAGTCTTCCTGGTTTGAATTTCGAAATCTCAGGATAGGTGAAGCTATTCACCTGGCCGTTCGTCGCTCACAGAATGTGGTAACGGTCTCGAACGATTTGACACTCGATCTTCTAACTCATATATGAGATTAAGGCGCCCGTCTCTGAAATGATTACACGTTTCTTTCTCTGAACACGAAATTATACTCTCGACGATGGCGCTAATGTTCGCGGAAGGTATGGCCATCTGTAAAATGTTTGACTTCATACCAACTGGCAATGCTCAGAAACGGTTGGACGCATTAGTTTATTATTCACACTGTAAATTATAGTGTCTATTGGCAATACTGTTCAGCGGATTTACTCAAGCTATACCGGGTTTGTCTCACCGAATCACTGGATACGTCAGGCTATTGTCTTAGACGTACGTCCCTCACTGAAAGTGGTAACGTTCCCGAGGTGTTTGGCTATCGATCATCTAATTCGTACATGAAGTTAGGGTGACCGTGTCAGAAACGAATAAGAATTTTCGTCTCTGAACACGAACCTATACTCTCGATGAAGCCGGTGGGGTTTGTGGAAGGTATGGCCTTCGGTAAGACGTTTGACCTTATACCAATTGGTACCGTTCTCAAACGTTTTGGCGTTCAAATGTAATATTCAAGCCGCGAATTATGGTGTCTATTGCCAAAATTCTTCAGCGGACTTGCTCCTGGAATACCAGTCTTGTCTCTCGGAATCATAGGATAGGTGAAGCTGTTGTCTCGGGCTTTCGACTCTCAAAGAAGTTGAAAGCGCTCTAGATTGGTTTGACATTCGACCTTCTTATTCAAACATGAAATTATGGAGACTGTCTCTCCAATGTATACTAATTTGTTTGCGTTTACACTAAGCAACACGGTCGCTGCTGCGTGGCAGGCCCTCGGTAGGTAATGTAATTGGTTAATGGTTTGACTTTATATCAACTGGTAACGTTTTGAAAAGGTTTTGCGATCTACATAAATATTGAAACCGTGAATTAAGGTGTCCACTACCAATAGCGTACAGCTTAGTGCCTCCCATAATATCTGGCTTGGTTAACGGAATAACAGGACAGGTGAACCTAATGAATTAACCGTTCGAATCTAAAGGCAGGTGGGATTGATCTCGAAAGGTTTGCCTCTCGAAAATTCTGTTCATTCATGAAAATAAGGTGTGCTTCTACTATAATGTCTACTGATTTGTTTTCGTGAACAATGAGTTAGACACCGGCTGCAGCGGGTTAGGTTCAAGGAAGGTAATATATTTGATAAAACGAATGAATGTATATGAACTGGTAATTATCTCCGACGGATTGGCCTTCTACCATAATATTCGTACCGTGAAATAAATTGTCCATTGCAAAACTGTTCAACGGATTTACACCCGGAATACCTCATTTGACGCAAGGAATCTTGGCATAGGTGAAGCTATTGACTTGGCAGTTCATCTGTAACAGAAGGTGACATCGTTCTCGAACGGCATAGCCCTCCATCTTCTAATTCATACATGAAGATGAGGTGCCCGACGCGGAATTGAATACTAATATCTATCCCTGAAAGCGATGCTATATTCTCGATGCAGCAGGTTAGTTTTTCGGAGGGTATGGTCATCGATAAAGCGTTTGACTTTATACCAATTGGCAGTGCTCTCAAACGGTTTGACGTTCTACGTTATTAATCAGACAGTGAATAAAGGTGTCTATTGCCAATAATGGTCAGTCGATTTACTCCCGGAAGACCTGGTTTAAATCGTGAAATCTCATTATAGGTGAAGCCATTCTCTTGGCTGATCATCTGTCACAGAAGGTGACAACGTTCTCGAACGGTATGACCCTCCATCTTCTAATTCATACATGAAGATGAGGTGCCCGTCACAGAAATGGACACGAATTTCTTTCATTGGACACGATGTAATAATCTCTATTTAGCCGATTATATGATCACAGGGTAATGCATTCGGTAGAATGTTTCACTTTACCCCAAATAGTAATGCCCTCAAACGGATGACGCTCTACTGTAATATTCAAGCCGTGAATAAAGCTGTCTATTGCCAAAGCTCTTCAGCGGATTTACGCTCGGATTACCTGTTTGGGATTTCGGGAATACAGGATAGGTGGTGCTACTGACATATCCGTTCGACACTGAAAGAGGGTAGTAACGATCTCGAACGGTTTGACCATCAATGTTCTGATTCATGCATGGACTTGTGGTGACGTCACGAAATTGTATACTAATGAGTTTCCTAATCACGTAGCTATACTCTCCAAATGGCGGGTTAGCTTCCCCGAAGGTAAGGCCATCTTTGAGGTGTTTGAATTTATTCCAATTGGCAATGCTCTCAAACGGTTTGACGCTGTACTTTAATACTCAAACCGTGCATTAAGGTGTTTGTTGCCCATTCTGTTCCCCGGATTTACTGCCGAAGTACCTGGTTGGACTATCGGAATCACGGAATAGGTGAGGCTACTGACTGAGTCGCACAAACCTCAAGGATGGTGGTAACGTTCTCGGACGCTAAGAGAAACGAATATTGAGCTTTGATGATCGAGCGGCAAACCGTTGGAGAATGTTAACACCTTCTGTGAGAGACGACTAGATAATTTAATAGCTACACCTGTCCTGTGAATCCGTGAGCAAAACCAGTTATTCCGGGAGTAAATCCGCTGTGCAGTATTGTCAAAAGACACTTTAAATCACGGAATGATTATTAAATTGCAGCGTCAAACAGTTATAGAACGTTTCATATTGGTATACGGTCAAACCTATTTCCGAAGTCCTTACCTTCAGAGAACATATCCCACTATATCGAGGGTATAACATCTTGTATAGAGAAAGAAATTGCTATACATATTAGTGACAGGCACGTCATCTGCATGTATGAATTGCATTATCGAGCGTTAATCCTTTCGGTACCGTTACCGCATTCCAATCAACCATAAGGCTAAGACAATCCTTTCACCTGTCTCGTGATTCCGCTACTCAAACCAGGTATGCCGGGAGTAGTTCCACTGTACAGTATTGGCATTATACAGCCTATTTTACACTATAAATAGTGGTATAGTGATTGGAACTATCATAGAACGTTACCTACTGGTATAGGATCAAACCTTTTACCGGATACCTTACCCTCCGAGAACCTATCCCGCCGTAGCGACTGTCTTGAAAATGCTTGCGGAAACAAGCTAGGACACACTGTAACGGACGGACACCACATGTTTGTGTGTGAATATCATCATCGACAGTCAAAGCGTCCGAGAACGTTACCACCTTCATCGGGAGCCGAGTGGCGTCAACAACATCATCACTCCTGTGCTTACGAGCATCAAACCATGTATTCCTGGAGTTAATACGCGTAATGGATTTGGAAATAGACACCTTAATTCGGTGTACGTGTATTAACGCAGAGAGTCAAACCGTGGAAGAACTTTACCAATTCGTACAATGTGATTATTTTTACAGAATACCTTTCCATAGGAGAATCTAACCCAGCGCAGCGAGTGCCTCGCTTAATGTTCACGGAAACAATTTAGTAACCATTACAGCAGACGGACACGTCATTTTCATATTTGAATAGTAAATCGAGCGTCAAACGTGAAGTCTGTAGCTTCACCTATCCTGTGATTACGAAAATCCAGCCGGGTATTCCGGGAGCAAATGCGCTGAATAGTATCGGCCAGAGACACGTTAATTCACGGTTCCAATGCAAATGTAGAGCGTCAAAACGTTTTAGAACATTATCAATTTCTATAACGTCAAACATTTACCCATGGCGTTAACTTCCTCGAATCTCACCGACTTCAACGAGAGTATAACTTCGAATTCAAAAAAAGAAATTAGTATTCATTTCTGTGACGGGCCTCATAGCGTCACGTATGAATTAGAAGATCGATGCTCAAACAGCTCGAAAATGTTAGCTCCCTCTTTCAGAGTAAGGCGGATGAGTCCATGGCTCCCCATCCTGTGATTCCGAGCGTAAAGCCACTTATTCCTGGAGTAAAGCCACTGAACCGTATTTGCAATAGACACCTTAGTTTACGGCTTGAATATTAACAAAGAGCGTCAAACCTTTTGAGCTCGTTACCTATTAGTATAAAATCAAAAGTATTACGGATGGCCTTACCTTCCGCGAACGTCACCGGCTTCAGCATGAGTATAACATCGTGTTTAGAGGAACAAATTAATACACATTTTAGTGACGGGCACCTTAATTTCATGTATGAATTATAATATCGATGGTCAAACCGTACCATATCGTTAGCACCTTCTGAGAGACGAACAGCTAAGCAAATAGCTTCACGCAGTCGGTGATTCCGAAAGTCAAACCAGATATCCTAGGAGTGAAAGCACTGTACATTATTGGCTATGGAAACCTCAACGCACGGCTTGAACATTGAAGCAGGCCGTCAGTCCGTTGTAGAACAGTAACTATTCGTGTAGGTCAAAACTACTTACAATATGCCTCACCCTCCGAAAAGCTAACCCGCTGTATCCGGAGTATGGCACTGCTTTCAGAGGTACGATATGGTGTTCATGACGGGAACCTCCATTTCATGCATGAATTAGAAGATCGAAGGTCAAACCGTTCGAGAACGGTACCACCTTCTGTGAAATACGGACGATAAAGTCAATAACTTCACTTATCCATTGATTCCAAGAGTCATCCCAGGTATTCCTGTAGGATATCCACTGGAGAGTACTGACAATTGACACCTTAATTCACGGTTCTAATATTCAAGGAGAGTTGGAAATCGTTGTAGACACTACCTATTCGCGTAGAATCAAAATTGTTTCGAAGGCCTTGCATTACGAGAAGACCAACTATATATAGGAGGTGCCATGCTTAGTGTTCATGGAAACATATAAGTAGACATTTTAGTGACGGGCACCATAATATCATGTATGATATTATATGATCCAGGATCAAAACGATCAGGAACGATAACACCATTTTTGAGTTTCGAGCGGCTATGTATATAGCGTCACCTATCCTGGGATTCGAGATTCAAACGAGGTATTCTACGTGTAAATCCGATGTACATTATCAGCATTAAAAACCCTACTTCCAGGTATAAATATTAAAGTAGAGAGTCACACAGTTGTAGAATGTTACCTATTGGTAGAGAGTAAAACATTTTACAGATAGCCCTACCTTCGGAGACGATACCCTGCCATACCGAGAGTATAACTTCGTGGTCAGAGAAGTAAAATGGAATGAATTTTAGAGACGAGCACATTAATTTCATTATTAACAAGTAGACCGAGGGTCATACCGTTCGAGAACGTTAGCAGATTCTTTGAGTGTGGAACGGCTAACTTAACAGTTTCATCTATCCTGTGATTCCGAGCGTCAATCCAGGCATTGCAGGAGAACATTTGCTGAAAGGTGTTGGCAATAGACAAATTAATTCACGGCTTGATTATAAAAGTTTCACGTCAAATCAATGTATAACGTTACTCATTCGTATAGGGATAAACATTTTACGGAAGGCCTATCATTCCGAGCAGCACAACCCGCTCTAGGGCGTGCCTTGCTTATTACTCGTGGGATCAAATTAGTAGACATTTTGGCAGACGGACAACTGTTTTCCATGTATGAATGGCGAAGTCGTGAGTCGAAACTTTGGAGTACGATCCCATCTGCTTTGAAAGCCCAACTGCTAAAACAATAGCTGCACTTTTTTGTGATTCCGAGGGACAGACCAGGTATTCCTGGATTCAATACGCTGTACACTACTTTTAATGTAATCCTTTGATCGCGGTTTGCATATTAATGTTGAGCACCAATCCGTTTGATAATATTACCAATTGGTATAAAGATAGACATTTTACGGAATGTCATACCCTCCGAAAGCCTAGCGCCCACAATCGAGACTAAGACATGGTGTTCAGTGGTAGAAATTAGTATACATTTTATAAGGCAGACAAGTAGTTTTCATGTATGGATAACAGAATCGAGTGTCAAACAATTGGAGAAAGTTACTACCATCTCTGTCATTCGAACGGCTATGTCAGTAGCTTCATACATCCTGTGACTCCGAAAGTCTAACCAGATATTCCGCGAGTAAACGCGCCGTACAGTGTTCATAAAAAATACCTTAATTCACGGATTGAGTATTAAAATAGAGCGTCACAACCGTGTGAGAATATAGCAATTGCTATAAATTCAAACGTTTTACCGAATGCCTTTATGACCTAGATGCTAACCCGCCGTATCGAGAGTATAGCTTGGAGTTTTGGGAAATACATTAGTATACAACTTAGTCACGTCACCTTAAATTCACGTATGAATTTGATGATCGATGATGAAACTGTTCGAGTCCGTCACGACCGTCTATGGGATTGGATTTGCTTTGTCAGTAGATTCAGATGCCCTGTGCTTCCGATAGGCATACCAGGTATTCCTGGAGCTAATCCTCTGAACAGTATGGACAATTGCCACGTTAATTCGCTGCTAGAAAATCAATGTAGAGTGTCTAACGGTTGTAGATTGTTTCCCATTGGTACAGAGTGTCAATTTCTTCCTTGGGCCTTACGTTCAGAGAACATAACTCGCCGTATCGAGTGTATAATTTAGTGTTTCGAGAAGCAAATAACTAATCACTTTAACGGCGGGCAACTTAATTTCATCTGTCAATAAGAATATCGCGAGTCAAGCCTTGCGAAAACGTTCTAACCTTTTTTGATTGGCGCACAGCAAATTCAATAGCTTTACCTATCCTGTCATTCGGAGAGTCAAGCTAGTTATCACGGGAATCAGTCCGCTGAAAACTATTAGCAGCAGATACATGATGCCGCGGTATGTATATTTAGGTAGAGAGTCAATCTCTCGGAGAACATTACCAAATGGTTCAAAGCCCTTCGTTTTCCGAATACCTTACATTCTGTGAACCTAACCCGCTGTATCTAGTGTATATCTTCGTGTTCAGAGAATCAAATTAGAACACATTTTAAAGACGGGCATCTTATTTACATATATGAATAGAAATTCCAAGAGCAAAGCCTATCGAGAACATTACCGCCATCTGTAAGAGTCGAACGGCTAAGTTAACAGCGTCATTTAATCTGTGATTCCAAGAGACATACCAGGTAGTCCGCGACTATACGCGCCGTACAGTGTTGGCATTAAGCACGAAATTTCAAGGTATAAATGTTAAAGTACAGAGTCACACGGTTATGTAACGTTATATAGCCAACTTTTTACCGATGGCCTTACTTTTCGAGAAGCTACCCCGCTGTATCGAGATTATACCTTCGTGCTCAGAGGAGAAAATTTATGTACATTTTAGTGACGGGTGGATTAACTTCATGTAGGAATTAGAAGATCAAGTGTCAGACCGTTCGCGACCGTTACCACCTTCTGTGAGAGACGAACGGCTAAGTCAGTAGCTTCACCTATCGTATGATTCGGGGAGCCAAGCCAGGTATTCCTGGACTAAATCCGCTGAACAGTATCCCCAGTAGACAACACAATACACGGTCGGAATATTAAAGTAGAACTTCACCCCATTTGAGAATGTTACCAACTGGTATAAAATCAAACATTTTATTGAAGGCCTTACCCTGCGAATGTACAATGCGCTGTATCGAAAGTATAGCATTGTGTTCAGAGGAACAAATTAGTATATACTATACAGGCGGGCACTTTAATTCCATGTATGAGTTAGAAGATCAAGTGTAAAATCTTTCGAGAACGTTACTACCTTCTAAGAGGGTCGAAGGGATACGCCAACAGATCCACCTATCCTGACATTTCCAGAGTCAAATCATGTATTTCGGGAGTAGATCTGCTGTGCAGTATTGGCCTCATACACACTATTTCATGGTAAATATATTTAAGTACAGATCCATACCGTTGTAGATCGCTACTTATTACTATAGAGCTAAACATTTCACACAAGGTCTTATCTTCGAGAAACTAGGCCGCCATATCGAGAGTATAACTTCGTGTTTATAGAATCGCATTAGTATACATATTAGTGACTGTAAACTTCATGTATGAATTAAAAGATAGAGTGTCAAACCATTCCAGAACGATACCACCATCTTTGAGATTCGTAGAGCTAAGTCAGTAGCATCACCTATCCTGTGATTCCACGAGTAGGCAATCCGCAACTAAACCTGCTGTGCAGTATTAGCATTCGACACGCTTTTTCACCGTATAAATATTAAGGTAGTGAGTCCAACAGTCGGTGAACATTACCAATTGGAATATGGTCACTCACATGCGGAAACCCTTACCGTCCACGAACCTAACCCGCTGCAGCCAGAGTATAATTTCGTGTTTCAAGAAGCAAACTAGAATTCATTTTTTCGACGGGCAACCTAGTTCTGTGTATTAATAAGAGGAGCGATAGTCAAAACGTGCGAGAACTTTACCACCATAATTCAGAGTCGACCGGTTAAATCAAAAGCATCACCTATCCTGCTATTCCGACAGTCAATCCTGGTATTCCGGTAGTCAATCCAGTGTTCACTATAGGGGTTGGACATCTTAACTCACGGTTTGAATATTAAGATGCAGAGTCTAACCTTTGCAGAACGTTACCAATTGGTATAATGACTAAAGCTTTTCCGAAGACCTTACCCTCCGAGTACCTGACCCGCTGTATCTAGAGTATAACTTCGAAATCAGAGATACAAATTCGTATAGATTTTAATGGCGGGCACCTTAACACCGTGTAGGAATTCGAAGATCTACTGTCTATCTGTTCGAAATCGATTCCACCTTCTTTGAATGTCGAACGGCTGTGTCAATAGCTTCTCATACTTTTGTGATTCCGAGTGTCAAACCGTGTATTCCAAGAGTAAATCCGATGAACGGTATTAACAATAGTCACCTTCATTCACGGTATGAATATCAAATTAGAACGTAAAACCGTTTGAGAACATTGCCAATTAGCATAAGGACATTCTATTTATCTGATACCTTACCTTCAGAGATCATAATCAGCTGTATCGAGGGTATAACTTCGTGTTCAGCAATACAAATGAGCAGACATTATAGTGACGGGCTCCGTAACACTTCGGGATATAGTTTGACTATCTAGCATTAGGTTCTACAACGGTATGACTGTCTGCTTCATTTTTATCATTTGTTGGCCGGAACCACGGGATGTGTGAAGCATTTGACTTAGCCGTTCGCCACACAAAGAAGGTGGAATCGTTACCAATTATCCTAGAATGACAGGATGGTTAGAGCTATTCACTCAGCCATTGGCCTCTCACAGATAGTGGCAACGTTCTCGACCAGTTTGACCCGCGGTCTTCTAACTCATACACGAAGTATAGGTACCCGTCTCTGAATTGTATACTAATGTATTTCTCTAAACACGAAGCTGTGCTACCGATATCGCGGGATAGGCTTTCTGAGGGTATGGACTTCAGTAAAACGTTTGAATTTATACTAATTGGAATCGTTCCTATACATTTTGACGTTCTATTTTAACATTCAAACCTGGAACTAAGGTGACTATTGCCAATACTGTTCAGCGAATTTACTCGAGCAATAGCTGGTCTGTCGCTCAGAACCACAGGGTAGGTGAAGCTATTGGCATAGCCGTTTGTCTCTCACAGAAGGTAGTAACGTTCTCTAACGGTTTGACACTCGATCTGCTAATGCATGTATGAAATTAAGGAGCTGGTCAATAAAATGTGTACGAGCTCGTACCTCTGAAACCGGTGTTATACTCCGCATAAAGCGAGACAGTTTTTCGGTGGGTAAGGTCTTCAGAAAAACGTTAGTCTTTATAGAAATTGGATACGCTCTCATACGGTTTGTCGATCTAATTTAATATTCAAGCCGTGACACCAGTGACACCAGTGACACCATGTATTGCGGGTGCACATCCGCTGAACAGCATTAGCAATAGACACCTTGTCACTCTCGGAATCACGGGATAGGTGGAGCTATTGTTTCATCAGTTCGACTCAAAAAGAGGGTGGTAACGTTCTCGAACAGATTGACCCTTTATGTTCAAATTCATACATGAAGTTACGGTGCCCGTCGCTAAAATTGGTACTGTTTTACTTCACTCACCACGAAGCTATAATCTAGGTCCCTCGGGTTAGCTTCTCGGAATGTACGACCCACAGTTGTTAGTTTGACTTTATACCAACAGTAACGCTCGTCAATGGCTAGAGTATGAACTTTAATATTCATAACGTGAATTAGTGTGCCTACTGCCAATACTGTTCATCGGATTTACTTCCGGTATACCTGCTTTGATTCTCGGCATCAAAGGGTGGGTGAAGCTATTGACTTTGCCGTTCGTGTCTCACAGAACGTCTCATCGTTCTCTAGAGGTTTTCCCCTCTATCATGTAATACGTACATGAAGTTAAGGTGCCGGTAACTGAATTGAATACTAATTTTTTTCTGTGAATACGAACTTATGCTCTCGGTGAAGCAGATGTGGTTCGTGCTGGGTAAGACCTTCAGTCAAACGATCGACATTATACCAATTGGTAATGTTCTCAAGCGGTTTGACGCTTTACTTCTTTATTCAAACCGTGAATGAATGTGTCTATTGGAAAAATTCTTCAGCTGTCATATTCCCAGAATACCTGGTTTGACTCCCCGAATAACAGGATAGGGAAGCTATTGACATAACCATTCGTCTCTCAGAGAAGTTGGTATCGTTCTCGAGCGATTTGACACTCGGCCTTTTATTTCATGCATCAAATTAAGGAGCTTGCCACCAAAATGTACACTAATGTGTTCCCCTAAACACATAGCTATACTCCCGATACGGCGGGCAAGACTCTCGGGAGGTAAGGTATTCTGTAAGAGGAATGACTCAATACGAATTGGTAATGTTCTCCGACGGTTTGACTCAGTACTTTGATATTCATACCAGGAATTATGGTGCCTATTGCCAATACTTTTCAGCGGATATACTCCGCGTGTAGCTGGTTTGACTCTCAGTATAACAGGATAGGAGACGCTATTGACTTAGCTGTGCGGCTCTCAGGAAACCTGGTAACGGTCTCCAACCGTTTGACATTCGATCGTCTGGTACATCGGTAAAATTAAGTTGCCATTCACGAAAATCTCTACTATTTTGCTTCTTTGGCCACGAAGTTATACACTCGATACGCTGGGTTAGCTACTCGGAAGGTACAACCATCGGCAAAAAGTTAGACACTAGCACTGTACAACTGTATGACTCAGTACTTAAATATTTGTAGCGGAAAGTAAGGTTCTTAATGCCAATACTGCATAGCGGATTTAATCCCGGAGTATCTGGTTTGGCACTGGGAATCACTGGATAGGTGATGCCACTGACATAGCCGTACGAATCTCAAAGACGGTAGTCACGTTTCCGAACGGTTTGACCCTCGATATTCCATTTCATTCATGAAATTATGGTGACCGCAACTAACATGTATAATTATTTTTTTCTCTGAACAGAATATTATTCCCACGATACTGCGACTCATGTTCTCGGAAGGTAAGGCATGTGAAGAAGAGTACGACGGCATACCAACCGGTAAAGATCGCAAACGTTTGGACTCCCTACTATAACACTCATTTCGAGAATTAAGGTGTCGGGGGCCATAGCTATGCTGCGGATTTTCATCAGGCATACCGTGTTTGACTTTTGGGATCACAGGGTAGGTTTCGCTATTTACAAAGCCGATCGACCTTCAAACAGGGTGGAAACGTTCTCGAATGGTTTGACCCTCTCTCTATATATTTAATACATGAAATGAAGGTGCTCGTCACTAAACTGCATACTAATTTGCTTCTCCGAGTACGAAGTTATGCTCTCGATCCTCGCGTTAGCTTCTCGGAAAGTTAGGTATTCTGTAAGTCGAATGACTTTATACCAGCTGGATCAGTTCATCGACGGTTTGACGGCCTGCATTAACATTGAAACCGTGAATTAAGGTGTCTATTACCAATTCAGTACCCCGCATTTGCTACGGAATACCTGCTTTGACTTTCGGAATCACAGGATAGGTGATGCTATTGACTTATCCGTTCGACCCTCAAAGACGGTGATATCGTTCCCGATTTGTTTGGCTCTCGATTTTTCTATTCATACATGAAAACAAGGTGTCCGTCTACTAATATGTTCCTGTGAACTGTAAGCTATACAACCGCTGTAGAGGGTTGGATTCTCGGATAATAAGGTATTCGGTAAAAAGAATGACTTTATAAAAATTGGTAATGATTTCCGACGGTTTGAGTCTCATCCCTTATATTCGTGTCGTGAATTAAGTTGTCTTTTGCGAATACTGTTCAGCGAATTTAATCCCGGAATATCTGGTTTGTCTCTCGGTAGGACAGGATAGGCAATGCTATTGACATAGCTGTGCTACACATAAAGAAGTTGGTAACGATCTCCAACGGATGATCTCTCGATCTTCTCATGCATACATCAAGATAATAAGTTTTCCGCCTGTTAAAATATCTAATAATTTGCTTCCGTGAGCACTAGGCAAGACACTCGTTGCAGCAGGTTAAGTTCTAGGAGGGTGAGGTATTTGCCGAAAGGAATGACTGTATACCATTTAGTAATGTTTTCCGACGGTTTGACTCTCTACTTTATTACACCAAGGGTGAATTAAGATGTCTATTGCGAATTCTCTGCTTCGTGTGTACTCCTAGCGTACCAGGTTTGTCTCTCGGACTCGCAGGATATGTGAAGTTATTGACGTTCCAATGCCACTCACAAAGAAGGTAGTTACGTTCTCGAACGGTTTGACTCTCGAATTTGCTGCTCATACATCAAACTATGATATCCATGAGCTAAATTGCCTACAGATTTGTTTGCGTGAACATTAAGCAAGTCACTCCATAGAGGGGGATAGTTTCACGGTAGTCATGGTTTCTGAAAGAAATATGACTTCATACCAATTATTAATGTTCTCTGATGGTATGGCACTCTAGTTCAATATTTATAACGTGAATTAGCGGATCTATTGCCAATACTGTTCAGCGGACTGATTCCCGGGATAACTAGCTTGACTCTAGGAATCACAGGACAGGTAGAGCTATTGACTTATCTGTTTGACTCTCAAAGAGGGTGATAACGTTCTCAAACGGTTTGACGCTCTGTTATAATAATCAAACCGTGAATGATGGTGTCTATGGCCAATACTATTCAGCGGATTTAGTACAGGAATACCAGGATTGACTCTCGGAATCGCAGGATGGGTGAAGTTATTGACTTAGTCGCTCGTCTCTCAGAGAAGGTGGCAACTTTCTCGAGCGGTTTGTCCCTCGATCTTCTAATTCATACATGAAATTAAGATGCCGTCACTATAATGAATACTAATGTGTCTTTCCAAACAGGAAGTTCTCCTTGCGATACAGGGGGTTATTTTTTCGACGGGTAAGGTCTTCGGTTGAACG
Source organism: Lasioglossum baleicum (assembly GCF_051020765.1). Classification (NCBI taxonomy): domain Eukaryota; kingdom Metazoa; phylum Arthropoda; class Insecta; order Hymenoptera; family Halictidae; genus Lasioglossum; species Lasioglossum baleicum. Next base: position 347,575 of record NW_027469213.1, on the reverse strand, counting down.
TTTAACGTCATACGAATTTATAACGATCTCAATCGGTTTGACGCTCGACTGTAATATTCATACCGTGAATGAACGTGTTCGTTGTTAATACTACACTGTGGATTCACATCCGGAATACCTGGCCTGGCCCTCGGATCCGCATGATAGTTGTAGCTACTGACTATGCCGCTCGACACTCAAAGTGGTTGGTGATTTTATCGAATGGATTGACTTTCGATCTTTCAATTCATCAATGAAAGTAAGGTGCCCGTCGCTAAAATTGATAGCAGTTTCTTCCACTCCACCCGATGTTATACTCCCGATCCAGCAAATTAGATTAATCGCAGGTAAGGGTTTCGGTAAAAGCTTTGAATCGATTCAAATTGGTAACCGCTTCAAATGGTTTGGCGCTCCTCTGTAACATTCAAACCGTTAATTATGGCGTCTATGGCCAATAATGTTCAGCGGATTTACACACGGAATCCTGCTTTGGCTCTAGGAGTCACAGCATAGGTGAATGTATTGACTTAGACTTTCTATTCTTAAAGAAGGTGGTAACGATCTCAAACGGAATGACTATCGATCTCCTAGTTAAGCCGTCCGTCTGCTAAAATGTCAACTAATTTGTTGTTCCGAACACCAAGTTATATCCGCGATACAGCTGGTATTGTCCACCGATGGTAGGGAATAAGGAATATGACTTTATACCAATGCGTAATGTTTTCAAACCGTTTGTCTCTCTACTTTAATACTCATATCGAGAAATATCGTTTCTATTGCCAATACTGTGCAGCGGATTTACTGTTCGAATACCAGGCCTGACACTCGTAATGACAGGATATGAGGAGCTAGTGACTTGGCCCAGCGGCCGACAAAGAAGGTGGCAACGTTCTCAAACGGTATGGCCCAGGATCTTCTATCTCATATCTGATATTCAGGTTCCTGACAAGAAGGTGTGTACTAATTTCTTTCTCTCACTACGATGATACACTCTCGACGGAGCGGGATTGGATCTCGGATGGTAAGGCATTCGGTAAATAGTTGGACTACATGCCAATATTTAACGATCTACTATGTTGTGAACCTGTACGTTATTTTTCATATCGTGAACTAAGGTGCTTATTGCCAGTACTGTACAGCGTATGTGCTCCCGGAATGCCAGAGTTGACTATCGGAATCATAGGATAAGACATATAGTCATATCCGTTCGGCCTTCAAAGATGATGGTAACTTTCGCACACACGATCTTCTGTTTTATACATGAAATTAAGGTGACCGTCACTAAAATGTATGCTAATTCGTTCTCATGAACTCGCTGCTATTAACGCTCTTTCAATATTCAAACTGCGAATTAAGGTGTCTACTCCGAATACTGTTTAGCGGACTTACTCCTCGGTTTTCCTGGGTTGATTCTCGGAATCACGGGGTAGGTGAAGTTATTCACTTGGCCGTTCGACTCTCAGTGGGGGCGGTAATGTTCATGATCAGTCTGCCTCCCGATCTTCTGACCCATACACGAAATGAACGTGCCCGTCACTAAAATGTCTACTAATTTGCTTCTCGGAACACGAAGTTATACCCTCAATATAGCGGGTTTCTTTCTCGGAAGGAATGGCCTACGGTCATAAGTTAGACTGTATGGGAATGGCTAAAGTTCTACAACGAACAGTGAATGATGGTACGGCAGATCGAGCTACACTACTGTATAGTTACCGTTCATTTCCAAAGACATGCTTTTGAGCTGCATGCAATTCTTTCTCATTTGTATATTTATATACTAATACTGCAATTTACTGTTATGGTAATTACAATTTTTTTCGAAGTTATCAATCGTCAGTTGAAAAAATTTTATTTCTGAATACAAGTATCTTTGGAAATTGTTCAGTGCTCGTTCATGATATCACTTTGTAAAACTCATTGTTATTTTATATGATTGTCTGTATACGGACCTACGCTTCCGGTGCGACACAGCTGCAGTGGTCCTGTAATTGCGTACGGCAGATCGGATCGGTATACTGGATGGTCTTCGTTGATTTCGTTAACGATGATTTTGAGCCGTGTGCATTTTGTCCGAATTGTGCCATTTATTTACACATACTGTAATTTAATGTTATGATATTTTCGATTTTCATCTAAATTTTCAATTTATATTTTAAAGAATTCTAGTTTTTCAGTTAAGGGGACTTCAGAATTAGATGAGTGCACGTTATGACATTATTGTGTTAAGCTTATTTTCATTTCATATCATATTCTGTATACGTTCCTACGCTGTCCGAGCGATACCATTTGCGCTGTCTTGTATTTGCGTACGGCAGGTCGGCCGACACTACAGGATGGTCTCCTTCAATTCCTTTATCCTCCGACTTTATCCTTCGACACGACTGGCGAGTTCTTTCTGACAGCTACGTACGGCTGGTCTGGGCGACTCTACTGCATGGTCTTCGTTAACTTCTCTATCCTTGATATTGTTCCGCACGCACATTTCTCCAGTTTTCCATACATACTGTAATTTACTCTTATGATATTTTCTATTTTCTACGTAATTACCAATTTTTCGTATAAAAGATTGTATTTCCATGGAAGAGTGTCTTTGGAATTAGTTGAGAGAACATTTGTGACGTTATCTTGTTAATCGTATTGTTATTTTATATGATTGTTTTTGTAGGTACCTACGCTTCTTGTGCGACACGACTGGAGAGGCCTCGTAGCTGCGTTTCGTAGATCGGAGCGACACTACTGCATGATCTTCGATAACTTATCTAACCTTGATACTGTACCGCATGCATTCCTTCCCAGTCTTCCATTTATTTATACATTTCATAGTAAAAGTGTCTTTGGATATAGTTGAGTTTACTTTTGTGACAGTATTTTGTTAAGCTAGTTATTTTTTATACGGTTGTGTGTTTGCGGATCTACGGGTCCGAGGCGCCACGGCTGGAGTGGTCTTGTAGTTGCGTTTGGGAGATCGGAGCGGCATACTGTATGGCCATCGATAAATCCTTTAACCACAATGTTGTACCGTATTCCCTCTTTCGCAATTCTCTGTTTATATGGGAATACCATAATTTACTCTTACGATGTCCTTAATTTCCTCCGATGTATCCAATTTTTATTTAAAAAAATATTATTTCTTATTAATCGTATCTTTGGAATTAGTTAAGTGTACGATTATGATAATATTTTGCTGCACTTTCTGTTATTTTATACAGGTGCCTGGATGCGTACATACGCATCCGGAACGACACAGCTGTAACGGCTTTGTAGTTGCGTACGGCAGATCGGAGCGGCATACTGGATGGTCTTCGTCTTTCGAGTAACAATGCTTTTGAGCCCTATCCATTTTTTCTAACGTTTTCCATTTATCTATACGTTCTGTAGTTTGCTGTTATGAAATTTTCTATTTTTCTTCAAAATTTTCAACCTTTATTTTAATAAATTGTATTTCTGAGTAAATGTGTCTTTGGAATTAAATCAATGTACCCGTATGACATTATTTTGTTCAACTAATTGTTATTTTGTATGATTGTCTGTGTATGTACCTACGCTGTTTGCGCGAGACGACTGGCGCGGTCTTGTATTTGCTTCCGACAGGATGGAGCGAGACTATTGGATGGTCTTCGATAATGTTTCTAACCTCCATATTGTACAGTAGCAATTTTTTCCCAGTTTTTCATTTATTTGTACATACTCTCTGTTACTGCTATGATGTTTTCACTGCTCCTAAAAAATACAATTTCTGAGATAAAAATTGGAAGGTTTGAATAACATCGGAAATATCATTACAGTAGATCACAGAACGTAGAAATAAATAGTGAATATCGAAAGAATGCATTCGGAACAATATCAGGGTTAGAGAAATTAACGAAGATAATACCGTAGTGTCGGTCCAATTTGCGGAATACAACTACATGGACATAACAGGCTTGTCGCCCCGGATGCGTATGTATGAATAAAGGCAAGTATGTAAAATGAAAATAAGTTTCATCATAATATTGGCATAAACGCACACTCGACTAATTAAAAAGACACTTTCACTAATAAATACAATTTTTTAGACCGAAAATTGAAAATTTTGAAAAAGAACTGGTGATACCATAACAGTAAATTACAGTATGTAGGTATAAACAGAATACAGAGAAATAATGCACTCGGTACAATATCAAGGTCAAAGAAATTATCAATGCCCTTGCAGCACTGTCGCACCGATATTCCGATCGCAACTGCAAGAGAACTCCACCCGTGTCGCTCCGGAAGCGTAGGAGCGTACTCGCAAAATCGTTTAAAATAACAACAAATATTGAAAGCTGATGACATAAACGTACACTCAACTGATTCCAAAGACACTTTCAATAAAATGTACAATGATTCATATTAAATATTCGGAATTTTGGAAAAATTCGTAGGTATAATAACAGTAAATTGCAGTATATATAAATAAATGGATGAATGCGAAGGAATGCAAACGGTAGTATATCAAGGTTAAAGAAATTAACTGTAGGCCATACAGCAGTTGTCGCTCCGACCTAGCGAACGCAACAGTAAGACGAATCCAGTCCTGTCGCTCCGGCATCGTAGGTACATATAAAACAATCACACAATGTAACAACAAATTATACAAGTTAAGTCATACACGTACACACAACTAATTCCAAAAGCGCTTTTAACAATTTTTTAAACAAAGATTACGAAATTCTGAAAAAGCATCGACCATATCATATCTGTAAATTACAGCATGTTAAAATAAAAAGAAAGCTGTCTGAAAATGCATACAGTACAATATTATGGATAAAAAAATTAACAAATATCATCCAGTACTCCCCACCGATCTGTAGCACGAAACTTCAAGACATCGCCAGTCGTGTCTCCCTGGCAGCGTAGGAACGAATACAATCAATCATCCAAAATAGCAAAGAATTTAACATAATACTGTTATAAGCGTACACACAAATAATTCCGTAGACACTTCTGCTAATGAATACAATTTTTTATACTAAAGATTCAAAAATTTGATAAAAATCGAAAATATCATACACTAAATTAAAGTATGCATAATTAAATGGATGACTGGGTAAAAATACATACGGTACAATATCATGGTTAATGAAATTAACGAAGATCATGCAGTAACGTCGATCCGATCGGCCATACGAAACTGCAAGCCCAGTCCAGGCGCGTTATTCCGGCAGCGTTGGTACATATACAGACAATCCTATAAAGTAACAATGAATTTAATAAAATATTGTCATAATTGTTCACTCTACTAATTCTATGGCACTTGTCCTAAAAAATGCAATTATTAATACAAAAAGGTTGAAGTTCTGAAAAAAAAAAATGGGAAATATCATAACTGTAAACTACAGTATGTATAAGAAAATGGAAAGCTGGGGAAAATGACAACGGTACATAATCAAGTTCAACGAAATAAACGAGGGCCTTCCAGTATACCGCGCCGATCTGGCTTTCGCAACTGCAAGAACACTCCCGTCTTGTCGCACAGGAAGCGTAGGTACATATACAGAAGATCATATCAAATAACAATATTTTTAACAACATAATGTCATAAACGTGTACACTCAACTAATTTCAAAGGCACTTTTACTAAGTAATACAATTTTTTTACATAAAGTTTGAAGATTTAGAAGAAGAATAAAAATATAACAACAGTAAATTACAGTATCTATAAATAAATAGAAAACTGGGACAGAATGAATATGATACAAAATCAAGCATAAGGAATTAAGTGAAACCATACAGTAATGCCGGTTCGAGCTGCCGTGTACAACTACATGACATCGATAGTTGTCTTGCTCCGGCTGAGTTGGCACGTATACAGACAATATTGTAAAATAACAACAAGCTTAACAAAATACGGGAATAAACGTAAGCTCAACTAATTCAAAAGGAACTGTTACAAAGAAATACAATTTTTTAAGATAAAAAGTTAGAATTTTGTAATATATCGAAAATATCATAATATTAAATTACAGTATATATAAATGAACGGAGAACTGGGAAACGATGCATACGGCACAACATCATGGCAATAGTAATTTCCGACGACCATCAAGTAGTGTCGTTCCCATCTACCGAACGCAACCACAAGACGACACCAGTGGCATCGTGCCGGCAGCGAAGGTACATATGGAGACAATCATATAATATAGTAGGTAATGTAACAAAATATTGTCACAAAGGTATGCTCAACTAATTACAAAGGCACTTTTCATGTACGATTCAATTTCTGAAATTAAAAACTTGAAATTTAGAAAAAAAATCGAAAATATCATAACAGTATATTACAGTTCGTGTTCAGATACAGAAATGGATCTCCATTTCAGTGACGGGCACCTCAACTTCACGTGTGCATTAGAAGGGCGAGCGTCAAACATTTCGGGAACGTTACCACCTTATTTTAGGGACGATCGGAAAAGTCAAAAGCTTCACCTATCCTGTGATTCGGACTGCCAAATCTAGTACTTCGCCAGCAAGAGCGCAGAACAATTTTGTCAATAGACACCTAAATCCACGGTAGGAATGTTAAAGTACTGCGTCATGCCGTTTGCGATCATTCGAAACTGGTATAATGTCAAACGCTTAACGAAGGAGTTAACTTCCGTGAATTTCACCGACTTCATCTAGAGCATAAGTTCGTGTTCAGAGATAAAAATAACTATACACTTTAGTTCGGGGCACCTTAATTTGATGTAGGAATTAGAAGATCGAGCGTCAAAACGTTGGAAAACGTTACAAATTTGTATAGGTTCAAACGGGTCACCGAAGACCTCACCCTTCGAAAATATAGCCCGCTACATCGAGAGTATAGCAGCGTATACAGAGGCACGAATTAGAATACATTTTCGTGGTGGGCACCTAAATTTTATGTATGAATCGGAAGATCAAGTGTCATACCATTAGGGAATGTTACCACGTTCTTATGAGTATAACGGCTATGTCATCAGCTTGACCTATGCTGCGAATCAGAGAGTCAAAACAGGTACTCCGGGAGTAAATGCGCGGTACATTATTCGCCATGGGCACCTTAATTCACGGTATGAATATTACAGTTGAGCGTGAAACCGTTCGAGAACGTTACCAGGTGATGTAAAGTCAAACGATTTATCGTCTAACTTATCTTCCTATAACAAACCCCAAACTAGCGATTGTCTATCTTAGTGTTCATGAAGCAAATTAGTAGATATTTCAGCAGACGGACAACGTAAATGCATGTATGAATAGGAAAATCCAGTGACAATCCTATCGAGATCGATACCATCTTCTTGCAGAACCGGACGGCTAAGTCAATAGTTTCACTATTCCTGCTAACCCGCGGGTCAAGCCAGGCATTTCGGGAGTCAATCCGTTGTACAGAATTACCAACCAATGGATATCATAATTCACGGAACGAATATTGGTGTTCAAAGTCAAAATTCTTCAAGAACGATATCACTCGCTATGATGTCGAAGCTTATAGAGAGGATTTTCCCCTGCGAGAAACAACACCCGCTGTAGCGGGAATATAAACTCGTGTTCAGAGAAACAATTTCGTATACATTTCTGGAACGGGCCCCACAATTTCCTGCATGATAAACAGCATAGTGGGTCAAGCCGTCCGAGGGAGCTACCACCCTCTTTTAGAGTCGAACGGCTAAGTCAAAAGTTTCACCTGTCCTGTGATTCCGAGAGTCAAACTAGGTATTCAGGGATTAACACCGATGAAAAGTATTGGCAATATATACCTAGACCCACTTTTAGAGATTTATAGCTTAGCGGTAAACCGTTGTAGATCGTTGCCTATTTCTATAGAGTCAAACATCTTACCGAAAGCCTTAAATTCGGGGGAGATAACCCGCTGTATCGTGAGTATAACTTCGTGTTCAGGGAAGTAAATTCATGTACAATTTAGTTACGTGCATCTTGATTTCATGTATGAGTTACATGATCGAGGTCAAACCGTTCGAGGACGATACCGCATCCTTTGAGAGACATGAGGGTAAGTAAATAACTTTAGTTATTCCAAGATTCCGAGAGCCAAACTAGGTAATCCGAGAGTAAATCCGCTGAAGAGTGTAGGCAATTGACACCTTAAGTCACGTTTGGAAATTTAAAATAGAGCGTCAAACCGTTTTATAACGTTGCCAATTGTTATAAATTCAAACACTTTAACGATGGCTTTACCGTCGGGGAAGCTAACCAGCCGTTTGGAGAGTATGGCTACGTGATGAGGGAACCACATTAGCATACAATTTCGTGACGTCACCATATGTCCAAGTTTGAATTAGAAAATCGATTGTCAAACAGGTCGAGAACGTTGCCACCTTCTGTGTGAGACGATCGGATGAGTCGATATCTTCACCGATCCTGGATTCAGAGAGTCATATCAGATGTTCCGGGAGTAAATCCCTGAACTGTATTGGCAATAGCCACCTTAATTCACGGTTTGAATATTACAGTAGAGCGTCATCCCGCTTGATAACGTCAACAAATGGTATAATATCAATTGTTTTATCCAAGGCGATGCCTGCCGCGAATATCACGGGCATCATTGAGGGTATAACTTCGTGTACAGAGAAAGAAATTAATCTTCATTTCATGGTCGGGCACCTTAATTTCATGTATACACTATTAGGATCGAGGGTCAAACCGTTCCAGAACGATGCCACCTTCTTTGAGGATCGAAAGGATAAGTCAACAGTCTCGCCAACCCTGCGATGACGCATGTCAAACCAGGTATTGAAGAAGTTGTTCCGCTGTACAGTATTGGTCTTATTCATCGTATTTCATGGTATAAATATTGAAGTGCTGATCCAAACCGTTCTAGAACGTTTCTTACTGCTATAGAGTCAAACTTCTCACAGAACGTGTTACCTTCGAATAGTTAACCCGCTATATCGAAAGTATAACTTCGTGGTCACAGAAGCAAATTATTATACATTTTCGTGACGGCCACCTTAATTTCTTCTATGAATTACGATGTACAGGTTCAAACCTTTCGAAAAAGTCACCACCTACTTTGAAATTCGATCAGCATTGTCAATAGCTTAACCAATGCTGTGAGGCCGAAAGTCAATCGAGATATTTCGGGAGTAAATGCGCTGTACTGAATTGGAAATGGGTACCTTAATTCGCGGAGTGAATATGAAAACAGAGCGTCACGCCGTGTGGGAATGTAACTAATTGCTATAACGTCAAACGCGATACCGAATTCCTTACCGTGCGAGAAGGTAACGCGCCTTATCGAGAATATGGCTACGAGTTTATGGAAACACATTGGTACACACTATAGTGACGACACCGTAAATTCTTGCATGAATTAGAATATGGAGGGCGAAACCACCCGAGAACGTTGGCACATTCTTTGAGAGACGAATGGCAAAATCAAGAGGTGCACCTATCGTGTGATTCCGAGAGACAAAGCGGGTCATCCGGGAGTAGGCCCGCTTAAAACCATTGGCAATAGTCACATCAATCCGCGGTATGTACATTAATGCATAGAGTCAAACACTCGGAGAATATTACCAATTGGTATAAAGTCATTCGTTCTCCGAATACCTTACCTTCTGCGAACACGAACCGCTCTAACGAGAATATATCTTCGTGTTAAGGGGCGTATATTAGTATACATTTCCCTGGCGGTTACCTTAATTTCATGTATGTATTTGAAAGTCAAGTGTCAAACAGATCGAGAACGTTACCACCCTCTGCTAAGTCAGTAGCTTCACCTATCCTGATATTCCGAGACAGATACCACGTATGCCGGGTGTAAATCCTCTGAACAGTATTGGGAGTGGACACCTTAAGTCACGGTATAAGTCATAACATAGAGATACGAACCATCGCACAACGTTACCTACTGGTATAGGGTCAAACGTTTTACATAACTCCTTACTATCCGCAAACCATGCGTACTGTATCGAGGGTATAACTTCGTGTTCGGTGACTCAAATTACTATACATTTTAAAGACGGGAACCTTAATTTCTTGGGTGAACTGAATGATGGAATGTCAATCCATTCGAGAACGTTAGCACCGTCTTTGAGATTCGACGGCTTATTCAGCAGCTGCAACTATCATGCGATTCCGACGGTCAGACCAGGTATTCCGGAAGTCAATCCACAATGCAGTATTACCAATGGTCACGTTCATTCGCGGTAGGAATATTAAAGTGGAGCGTCAAGCCTTTGTAGATCATTACCTATTGCTATAGTGTCAAACTCTTTTGCAAGGCCTCACCACCAGAGATCCGAACCCGGTGTATCGATGGTATATCTGCGTGTTTATAGAAGATAATTTGTATTCAGTTTAGTGACGGGAATCTTAATTTCGTGGATGAGTGTGGAGATCGCAAGTCAATCCGATCGAGAAAGTTATCGCCCTTTTTGAGAGTCGCACATCTAAGTCTATAGCGTAACATATCCTGTGATAGCGAGAGTCAAACCAGGCATTCCGCTAATAAATCTGCTATACAGTATTTGCAAAGGACATTTTAATTCATGTTTTGAGTATTACGGTTGAGCGTTAATCCGCTTGATAGCGTAACCAAATGGTATAAAGTCATGCTTTTTACCCAATGCTTCATCTTCCGAGAACATTAGCCGCTGTATCGAGAGTACATCTTCGTGTTCGGAGTTGCAAATTAGTATACATTATAGTGGAACGCACCATCATTTAATGTGTGATATAGCAGATCGAGTGGCAAACTGTCCCAGGACGTTACTACTAGCTTTGAGAGTCGCACATCTATGTCACTGGCTTCACTTACCCCGTGATTCCGAGATTCGGACCAGGTCTTCCAGGAGTAAACTCGCTTAACAATATTGCATTTGTCACCATAATGCACGGTTTGAATATTAAAGTAGAGTGTCATACCGCTGTAGAACGTTACTTATTCGTACAGAGTCATCATTTTTGCGGAAGATTCTAACTTCCGGGAAGACTGACACGCTGTAGGGAGTGTTCTCCTCAGAGGTCACGGAATTAAGTTAATTGACATCTTACCAGGCGGACACCACATTTTCATGTTTGAATAGCTAAATTGAGCGCCAAACCGTTCGCGAATGCTACCACTATTTTTGAGAATCGAACGGATGGGTCCATAGCACCAACTATACTTGCGATTTCGAGAGTCAAGCCTGGTATTCCAGGAACAAATGTACTGAACAGCAATAGCAATAGACACCTTTATTCACGGCATGAATAATGAAGTAGAGCGTCAATCCGTTTGATAACGTCACCAATTGGCATAGCGTAATACTCTTTCCCGGAATCAATACCTTCTGAGTTCATAATCCGCTGTATCGTGGGTATAACGTTGTGCTCTGCAATACAAATTAGTATACATTTTAGCAGAAGGACGCCTTATTGTCATGTATGAATAGAAAAAGCGACAATCACACCGTTCGAGATCGATCCCACCTTCTTTGATAGTCGAGCGGCTAAGTGCATAGCTTTACCTATACTGCTATTCCGATAGGCAAACCAGGTATGACGGGAGCCAATTTACAGTGAACTGTTCGTCATGTATACCTTCATTCGAGGTTTCAATATTAAAGTACAGCGTGAATCCGTTTCAGAACGTTACCAGGTGGTATAAATGCAAACGTCCTACAGAAGGCCGTACCTTCCGAGGACCTGACCCGCTGCATCGAGAGTATAAATTCGTGATCAGAGATACAAATTAGTATACATGATAGTAACCGGCACCTTGTTCTGATGTATGAATTAGAAGTTATATCGTCAAACTATTCGAGAGCCTAACCACCTTGTTTGAGAGTCGAACGCCTAGGCCAAAGCCTGCAGCTATCCTGTGATTCCGAGAGGCAAATCAGTTATTCCAAGAGTAAATTCGCAGAAAAGCATTGGCAATAAACATCTCTACTCGCTGTATGAATATTAAAGTACAGAGTCAATCCGCTGGAGAACGTTACCATTTGGTATAACGTCATACACCTTGCCAGACATCTTATCTTCCGAGAAAATAACCCGCTGTGTCGGGGGGTATAGCATCGCGATCAGGGAAACAAATTAATAGACGTTTCAGCAGACGGAAACCTTAATTTCACGTACGAACTAGAAGATCGAAAGTCAATCCCTTCGAGATCGTTGCCACCTTCTGTGAGAGACGAACGTCTAACTCAATATCTTCACCTATCCTGCGATTCTGAGAGTCAAACCAGGTATTCCGAGAGGAAATATGCTGCACAGTATTGCCAATAGATACCATAATTCGCGGAGTGAATATTAAAATTGAGAGTCAGACCGTATGAGAGTGTTACCAAATGTTATAACGCCGAACCCTCTAGCGGATACATTACCATCCGAGAATATATCCGGCTGCGTCGTGAATATATCAGCGTGTTCAGTGGAACGAATTAGCAAGCAGTTTAGTGACGGTCACCGTAAGTTCATGTATTAAACAGAAGATCGAGTGTCAAACAGTTTGAGAACGTTACCACCTTCTATGAAGGTCGAAATGCTAAGTGAATGGCTTCACATATCCAATGAATCCGACAGGTGAACCAGACATTCCGGGAGTAAATGCGCCGAGGAATAATATCTTCCGATTCCTTAATTCGCGGAGTGAGTAATAAAATAGAGCGTCACACCTTGTGAGACGGTTACTATTTCCTATAAATTCAAACGTTTTAACGAATGCCTTACCGTCCAAGAAGCTGATCCGCCGTATTCAGAGTATAGCTATGTGGTTAGGGAAGCACATTATTAAATAATTTAGTGACGTGTCCTTAAATTCGTGAATGAATTTGAACGTCGCGGCTCAACCCGATTGAGAACGCTGCCACGTTCTGTGAGAGTCGATCGGCCAAGTCAATAGCTTCTCGTATCCTGTGATTCCGAGAGCCTAACCAGGTATTCCAGGAGTGGGTCTGCCAAACAGTGTTGCCAAAACACACCTTAACTCATAGTATGAATACTACGGTAGGTATTCAAACCGTCTGTGACCATTACAGGTTGGTAGAAAGTCTGTCTTTTTACTGAATACCTTACCTTCCAGGAATATAACCGGCCGCAGGGAGTGTCATGCTTCGTGTCGAGAATAACAAGCTAGTATTCATTTCGCTGACGGGAACCTCAATTTCATGTATGAACATGAAAATCTGATTCAAACTGTTCGAGGCGGGAGCAACCATCCTTGAAAGTGAAACCGCTAAGTCTGTACCTCCACCGATCCTGTTACTCCTACAGTCAAACAAGGTGTTCCGCGAGACAATCCACACTGAAGTATTACCAATGGACCCTTTAATTCATGGTGCGAATATTAAAGTAGAGCGTCAACGTTGTTTGGAACGTTACCTATTGGTATAGTGTCAATCATTTTACCGAAAGTTTTACCTTCCGCGAGCCAAACCCACTGTATAGAGAGTTTAACTTCGTGTCCCGCGAAAGAAATTACTCTTCACTTCAGTGACGGGCGCCGCATCTGCGTGAATGCATTAAAAGGTCGAGGGTCAATAACAGGGTCGAGGGTCGATAACATTACCACCATCTGTGAGAGACGAACCGCTAAGTCAGTAGCTCTATCTGTCCTGTGATTCCGATAGACAAACCAGGTATTCCTGGAGTAAATCCGCTGAATATTATATGCAATAGACGCCATAATTCAATGTACGAATATTAAAGTAAATAGTCAAACCGTCGGAGAAAATTACTTATTCGTATAAAGACATTCATCTTCCCGAATACCTTACCTTAAGAGTATCTAACCCGCTGTAGTCAGAGCCTCACTTATTATTCACGGAACCAAATTAGTAGACTTTATAGCAGAAGCACGCCATATTTTCACGCATGAACAGAATTATTGAGTGTCAACCCGTTCTAGAACGATCCCACCTACTTTGAGAGTCGAACGGCTAATCCATTAACTTCACATATTCTGTTATTCCGATAGTCAAACCAGGTAATACCGGAGTAAATCCGACGAAGGGTATTCGCAATAACCGCTTCACTTCACGGTATGAATATCAAAGTAGGGAGACAATCCGTTCGACTAGGTATCCAATTGCTGTACAGTAAAATGTTTTACCGATGACCTTACTTTCCACGAATGTAGCTCGCTGTATCGAGAGGGTAACCTCGTGTTCAGAGATACAGATTGGTACACATTGCAGTGCGGGGTACCTTTATTTCATGCATGAACATGATGATCAAGTGTCAAACCGCTGGAGAACGTTACGACCTTTCTTGAGGGTCGCACAGAGCTTAGTTAATAGCTTCGCCCATCCTGTGATACCGGGAGTCACAAAAGGTACCCCTGGTGAAAAACCGCAGAACTGTTTTGCAGTAGACACCATTATTCACGGTATGAATATTGACGTAGAGAGTCCAACCGTCGGAGAACATTACCAATTCGTATAAAGTCATTGTTCTTACCGAATACAGTATTGTACGAGAACATAGCATGCTTTAGCGAGGGCCGTGTTTAATGTTCACGGAAACAGATCACTGCACATATTTGCTGTCGGAAATATAATTTTCACGTATGAATATCAGAACGATAGTCAAACCGTTTCAGAACTTTTCCCACTTCTTTGTGAGTCGAACGGTTAGTCAATAGCTTCGCGTACCCTGTGGTTCCGAGAGTTAAACCAGGCACTCTGGAAGTAAATACTCTGAACAGTATTGACAGTAGACACCATATATCACGGTTTGAATATTAGTGTATAGCGTCAAGCGGTTTGAGAGCGTTACAGATTTGTATAATCGTATACTGAACGTTTTACTGAACAGCTTATCCTGCGAAAGCATAACACGGTGTACCGAGATTATATCATGCTGTTCTGAAGAACAAATAAATACAGGTTTTACTGACGGGCACCTTAATTTCTTGTATGAATTAGATGATCGATGGTCAAACCGATGGAGAACATTAAAGCCTTCTGCGAGAAACGAACAGCTAAGTCAATAGCATCACCTATTCTGTGATTCTGAGAATCATACCATGTATTCTAAGATTACGTCCGCTGAGAGGTATTGGCAATAGAATCCACAATTAACGGTTTCAATATTAAAGCAGTCCGTCAAACAGTTATAGAGCATTACCTATTGGTATAGAGTTAAACCCTTTACGGATAGACTTACCTTCAGAGAAGGTAACCTGCAGTTTCGGGAGTATAACCTCGTGTTTAGAGAATCGCATTAGTATACATTATAGTGATTTCATCTTATTTTCATGCATGAATAAAATAATCTGAAGTCAAACTCTTCGAGAACGTTGACACCACCTTCGGGAGTCGAACGGCCGAGTCAATAGCTTCACCTACCCTGTGATTCAGATAGCCAAATCAGCTATTCCGGGAGTGAATCCGCTGTTCAGTATTGGCAATAGGCATCTTCATTCAGGGTACGAATATAGAAGCAGAGGGTCAATCCGTAAGAGAACATTATCAATTTGTATAGTGTCATTCTTTCTGCTGAAGGCGATACCTTGCTAGAACATAACGCGCCATAGCGTGTGTCATGCTTGGAGCTCATGGAACCTAATTAGTAGACATTATAGCAGAGGCATACCTAATTTTGAAATATGAATTAAAGGATCGAGTGTCAAAGCTAAGAGAACGTTACCACCTTCCGTGTGACTCTGTCGGCTAAGTCAATAGCTACACCTAACCTGTGATTCCGATACTCAAACCACGTATTCCGGGAACAATTTCGCTGAACAGTATTGGCAATAGACACCTTAATTAACGGTTTGAATATTAAAGTAGAGTGTCAACCCATTTGAGGGTGTTACATATTGGAGTAAAGGCAATCGTTTTACCGAAGGTCTACTTTCACCGCATCACACTGGCTTCGTCGAGAGTATGAGTTCGTGTTCAGAAAAGGAATTTAGTACTCATTTCAAGGACGGGCATCTCAACTTCATGTATGAATTGAAAGATCGAGGGTCATTCCGTTCGAGAAAGTTGCGAACTTCTGTGACAGACGATAGGCTGCGTCAGCAGCTTCACCTGTCCTGCGATTCCGATAGTCAAACACGGTATTCGGGAAGTACATCCGGTGAGGAGTATTAGACACCGTATAGATACCGTAATTCACGGTCTGAATAGTAATGTAAAGCGTCAAACCGTTTGAGATCATTGCCAATTGCTATGAAGTCAAACATTTTACCGAAGGCCTTTCCTTCCAAGCACCTAACCCGCTGTAGCGAGTGTCATACTTAGTGCCCACAGAAACAAATTGGTAGACAAGTTGGCAGACAGACACCACATTTTCATGTATAATTACCAAAATCGAGAGTCATGCCGTTAGAGAAATGATCCACCTTCAATGGGTGTCGAAACGCTAAGACAATAGCTTTACCTGTCCTGTGACTGTGATAGTCAAATCAGGTATTCTCGATGTCAATCCGCTGTGCAATATTGGTGGCAGGCACCTTAATTCACGATATTAAAGTAGACCGTCAAACTGCTGTAGAGCATTACCTGTTTGTATAGTGCCTATCATTTTACCGAAAGCCGTACCTTTGGGGCAGATAACCCACCGTATAGGAAGTATAACTTCGTTTTCAGAGATGCAAGTTCGTCTACATTTTAGTGATGAGCACTTTAGTATCATGTGTGAAATCGAAGATCCGTGGTCAGACGGTTCGAGAATGTGGCCACCATCATTGAGATTTGAACTGCTCAAGCAACGGGTTCATTGAGAGTCGAACGGGCACGTTTGTAGCTTCAGCAATCCCGTGACTCCGAGAGCCAAACCTAGTATTCCAGGAGTAAATCAGTTGAACGGTATTTATAATAGACTCCTTAATTCACGGTATGAATATTAAATTAGAACTTAAAACCGTTTGAGCACGTGACCAATGGGCATAACGACATACTATAAACCTGATACCTTACCTTCAGAGCACATAATCTGCAGCATCGTGGGTATAACTTCGTGTTGAGCGATACAAATTAGTAGACATTTTAGTGACGGGCACTTTAACACTCCGGGATACAGTTTGACTATATAGCATTAGGTATCGTTCTACAATGATATGGCAGTCTACTCTATTATTCAGACCGTGAATTAAGGTGTCTATTAACAAAAATGTTTAGCGTATTTGCTCCCGGAATACATGGTTTGACTCTCGGAGATACAGGATAGGTGACCCTATTGACTTATCAATTCGACTCCCAAAGTAGCTATTGTGTTAGCTGTTCATATTTCAAGGAAGGTGGTCACGCTGTCAAACGGTTTGATCCAGGATATTGAAATTCATACATGACAATGAGGGAACCGTCACTAAAATGTATACTAACTTGCTTCTCTGAACACGAAGTCATACTCTCAATATAGCGAATTAGCTTCATGCAAGGTAAGGTCTTCGGTAAAGTGTTTGACTGTAAATGAATCGGTAAATTTCTACAACGAGCAGTGAATGATGGTACGGCAGATCGAGCAACACTACTGTATGGTCACCGTTAACTTCTTAAGACATGATTTTGAGCTGCAAGCAATTCTTTCTCATTTTTATATGTATATACTAATACTGCAATTTACTGTTATGGTAATTACAATTTTTTTCGAAGTTGTCAATTGATAGTTGAATAAATTTTATTTCGGAATACAAGTATCTATGGAAATGATTCAGTGCACGTTCGTGACATCATTTTGTTAAACTCATAGTTATTTTATATGATTGTCTGTATACGGACCTACGCTTCCAGAGCGATACAGCTGCAGTGGTCCTGTACTTGCGTACGGCAGGTCGGGAGAAACTAAAGGATGGTCTCCATCAATTCCTTTATCCTTCGACCTTATCCTTCGACACGACTGGCGAGGTCTTGTTTGTAGATACGTACAGCTGGCCTGGGCGACCCTACCCATGGTATTCGTTAATTTACCTTACCTTGATATTGTAACGCACACATCTCTATCCAGTTATCCATTTGCTTATACGTACTGTAATTTACTCTTATAATATTTTCTATTTTTTGGGTAATTATCAATTTTTAGTATAAAAGACTGTATTTTCTTGGAAGAGTGTCCTTGGATTTAGTTGAGAGTACGTTTATGACGTTATCTTGTTAATATTATTGTTATTTTATATGATTGTTTCTGTAGGTACCTACGCTTCCTGTGCGACACGACTGGAGAGGCCTCGTAGCTGTGTTCGGTAGATCGGAGCGACACTACTGCATGATCATCGATAACTTATCTAGCCTTGATTCTGTACCGCATGAAGTCCATGTCAGTCTTCCATTTATGTATACATTTCATAGTAAAAGTGTCTTTGGATAAAGTTGAGTTTACGTTTGTGACAATTTCCTGTCAAGTTTGTTATTAGATTATATGATTGTGTATATGCTTACATGCGAGTCCAGTACGACATGGCTGGATTGGTTTTGTAGCTGCTTTCGCGAGGTCGTAGCGACAGTGCTGTTATGACTACTGGATGGTCTTCGATAATGTTTCTAACCTCCATATTGTACAGTAGCAATTTTTTCCCAGTTTCTCATTTATTTGTACATACTGTGTATTACTGCTATGGTGTTTTCACCGCTCCTAAAAAATACAATTTCTGAGATATAGAATTGGAGGGTTTGAATAAAATCGGAAATATCATAACAGTAGATCACAGAATGTAGAAATAAATAGTGAATATCGAAAAAATGCATTCGGCACAATATCAAGGATAGAGAAATTAACGAAGATAATACCGTAGTGTCGCTCCGATACTCCGCAACTGCTAGAGAACTCCACCCGTGTCGCTCCGGAAGCGTAGGTACATATAGAGACAATCCTATAAAATAACAATGAATTTAACACAATATTGTCATAATCGTTCACTCTACTAATTCTATGGCACTTGTCCTAAAAAATGCAATTATTAAAACATAAAGGTTGATGTTTTGAAAAAAAATGTGAAATATCGTAACTGTAAATTACAGTATGTATAAGAAAATGGAAAACTGGGGATAATGACAAAGGTACACAATCAAGTTCAACGTAATAAACGAGGGCCTTCCAGTATGCCGCGCCGATCTGGCTTTCGCAACTGCAACACCACTCCAGTCTTGTCGAACAGGAAGCGTAGGTACGCATACAGGCAATCATATAGAACAACAATAACATTAGCAAAATATTGCAATAATCGTTCACTCATATAATTACCAAGGCACATTTACTGAGAAATACAATTTTTTATGTTAACAATTGGATATTTTGTAGAAAATCGTAAATATCAGACGAGTAAATTGCAGAATGTTTAAATGAGTAGAAAACTGCGAAAGAATGCGTACAGAACAATCTTATTGTTAAAGTAATTAACAATGACCATGTAATATGCCGCCCCGATCTACAGCACACAACTACAATACCTCTCCAGCAATGTAGGTCTGGAAGCGTACGAGCCCATACAGCCAATCATATGAAGTATCAATGAGGGTAACGAAATAATATCATAAACGTAAACTCTACGAATTGCAGAGGCACTTTCACTAAGTCATACAATTTCTTCAAATAAAAAATGATAATTTTGAAAAAAATCGGAAATATTATAACATTAAATTACACTACGAGTAGATAAATGGGTGAATTGGGGAAAAATGCATACGCTACAAAAGCAGGGTTAAAGAAATTAACGTAGACGATGCAGTAGCATCCCTCCGGTCTCCCAAACGCAACTACATGTCCCTGCCAGGGGTGTAGCTCCGACAGCGTAGGTACTTATACAGACAATCATACCAAATAACAATATTTTTAACATGATAATGTCATGAACGCGTACGCTCAACTAACTTCAGAGACACTTTTACTAAGAAATACAATTTTTTTGCATAAAATTTGAAAATTTCGCATTAGAACGAAAATATAACAACAGTACATTACAATATCTATGAATAAATAGAACACTGCGACCGAATGCATATGATACAAAATCAAGCATAAGGAATTAACTGAAACCATACAGTAATGCCGCTTCGAGCTGCCGTGTACAACTGCAAGACATTGAGAGTCCTCTTGCTCCATCTGGGTTGGTACATATACAGACAATGTTATAAAATAATAGCAAGCTTATCAAAATACTGGAATAAACGTAAGCTCAACTAATTCAAAAGGAACTATTACAAAGAAATACAATTTTTTAAGATAAAAAGTTGGAATTTTGTAATATATCGAAAGTGTCATAATATTAAATTACAGTATGTATAAATAAACGGAAAATTGGGAAAGATGCATACGGTACAATATCAATGCAATAGTAATTTCCAACGACCATCAAGTGGTGTCGTACCCATCTACTGAACGCAACCACATGACGTCTCCAGTGGTATCGAGCCGGTAGCGAAGGTACATATGGAGAGAATCATATAATATAACAGGTAATATAAAAAAATATTGTCACATTCGTATGCTCAGCAAATTGCAAAGGCACTTTTCACGTGCGATTCAATTTCTGAAATTAAAA
Source organism: Lasioglossum baleicum (assembly GCF_051020765.1). Classification (NCBI taxonomy): domain Eukaryota; kingdom Metazoa; phylum Arthropoda; class Insecta; order Hymenoptera; family Halictidae; genus Lasioglossum; species Lasioglossum baleicum. Next base: position 327,186 of record NW_027469213.1, on the reverse strand, counting down.
ACTTGAAATTTTGAAAAAAATCGAAAATATCATAACAGTATATTACAGTTCAGATATAGAAATGAGTCTCCATTTCAGTGTCGGGCACCTTAACTTCATGTGTGCATTAGAAGGCCGAACGTCAAATCTTTCGAGAACGTTACCACCATGTTTTAGAGAAGAACGGAAAAGTCAATAGCTTCACCTATGCTGTGATTCGGGGAGGCAAGCCAGGTATTCAGGAAGTAAATCCGCTGAACAGTATGGTAAATAGACAGCATAGTTCACCGTTCGAATATTAAATGCAGGCTGTCAAGCCGTTGTAGAGCATTACCTATAGGTGTAGGGTCAAACATATTGCAGAATGTCTTTCCCTCCGAAAAATTAACTCGCTACATCGGGAGTATTACGCCGTGCTCAGAGATACTAACTCGTATCCTTTTTAGTGTCGAGCACCTTAATTGCATGCGTGAATAGAAAACTCGAGAATCAAACTGATCGAGGACGTTAGCATCTTTTTTATAGAGTCGTACGGCTACGTCAATAGCTTATCCTACCCTGTTATACCGAGAGTCAGAGCAGGAATTGAGAGAGTCTATCGGCAGTATTGTATAGTCAACAGACACATTAATTCACTGTGTAAATAGTATTGTACAGAGTCATACCGTTGTAGGACGATACCTACTGGCATGGAGTCAACCTTTTTACTGGATACCTAACGTTCCAAGAACGTATCCCGCTTTGTCAAAAGTAATACTTCGTGTTCAGACACACAAATAAGAATACATATTAGTGACGGGCATATTAGTGTCATGCATGAAATGGAAGATCTAGTGTCTGAGTGTTCGAGAACGTTGCCACCGTCCTTGAGAGCAGGACGCCTAAATCAGTAGCTTCACCGATCCCGCGATGCCGAGAGTCAAACAACGAATTCCGGGAGCACATGCGCTGGACAATATTGGCAATAGACTGCTTATTTCAAGGAACGAATATGAATGTAGATCGTCAGACGGTTATAGTGCTTCAACTTATAATTTAGAGTCAAACTTTTTACCCAAGGCCGTACCATCCGAGAAGCCCAACCCGCTGAAGCGGGTGTCTTGATCAATGTTCATGGTAGCAAATTAGTATCATTTACTCCGGGAATACAAGGTTTGCCTCTTCGAATACTGGAATACGACATGCTATGGAGTAAGCCGTTCGTCTCTCAAAGAAGGAGGTAACGGTCTCGAACGGTTTGATCTTCGATCTTATAAATAATACATGAAATTATGGTGCTCATCATTATAATGTATACTAATGTGTTTCTCTGAACACAAATTTATGCTCTCGATACGGAGGTTTACATTCTCGGCAGGTATGGCTTTCGGTAAAAGGTTTAACTATATACACGTAGGTAACGCTCTAAAGCGGTATGTCGGACTGCTTTAATATTAATTCCCAGAATTATGGAGCCTATTGCCAATACGGTACGGGCTACTTACTCCGAGAGTGCCTATTTTGTCTCTCGGGATCCTAGAATAAGTGAAGATTTTAACTTAGACTATCGAATCCGAAAGAATATGGTAACGTTCTAGAGTAGTTAGACTCTCGATTTTGCTACTTAGACACGGAAATAAGGTCTCCGTCAGCTATAATGACTACTATTTTGTTTCCGCGAGCACTAAGCAAGGCACTCGCTAGTTCGGTGTTCGTTCTAGGTCGATAAGTTATTCGATAACAGGTTTGACTTTATACAAGTTGGTAACGTACTCGAACGGTTTGGCGCCCAACTTTAATATCCATACAATGAATTAGTGTTCCTATTACTAATACTGATCACCGGATTTTCAACCGGAATACCTTGTTTGACTCTCGTAATCACGGGATAGGTGAAGCTACTGATTTCGACGTTCGACTGTCAAAGACGGTGGCAACGTTCTCGAACACTCAGACCCTAGATCTTCCATTTCATGCATGACATTAATATGCCAGTCACTAATATGTATTCTCATTTGCGTGTCTGAACGCGAAGTATTACTTTTGCCAGAGCGGGATACGCTCCAGGAAGGTTAGGTATTCAGTAACAAGGTTGACTCCATACCAGTAGGTATCGTTCTACAACGGTATGACTCCGTACATTACTATTTATACAGTGAATTAATGTGTCTATTGACTATACTATGCTGCCGATAGACACTCTCAATTCCTGGTCTGACTCTCGGTATAACAGGGTAGGAGAAGCTATTGGCATGGCATGGCCGTACGACTCTATATGAAAGATGCTAACGTTCTCGATCAGTTTGACTCTCGATATTCTAATTCTTAAATGAATCTAAGGTGCCGTCACCAAATTGTATACTATTTTGTTTCTCTAAACATGAAGCTGTACCCTCGATACGGCTGGTTATCTTCTCGGACGGTATGGCATTGTGTAAAATGTTTGACTTTATATCTATTGTTACGTTCTCACACGGTGTAACGGTCTATTTCAATATTCAGTCCTCGAATTAAGGTATCTATCGCCAATGCTGGACAGCGCAATTAATCCCGGAATATCTCCTTTGACTTTCTAAACCACAGGATGTATGACGCAACTGACGTAACCGTTTCATTCTGAAAGAACGTGGTATCTTTCTCGAATGGTTTGACTCTTAATCTAATTACTCATAATGAAATTAAGGTTCACAACACTTGTGTGTGTAATAATATGATCCTCTAAACACGAAGATATATTCTCGATGAAGCGGGCGAGGATGGCTGAAATTTCCGCCGTCGGAAAATCGTTTGAATGCATCAAAATTGGTAACGTTCATAAAAGGTTTCACGCTTTACTTTAATATACAGACCGCTAGATAAACCTCCATTGCCAATACTTTAGAGCGGATAGGCTCACGGAATATCTGGTTTGACTTTCGGAATTTCAGGATATGTGAAGCTATTTACTTAGCCGTTCTACTCTAACAGAAGGTGGTAACTTTCTCGAACCGTTAGACTGCCGATCATGTAAGTCATGAATGAAATCGAGATTCTCATCACTAAAATGAACAGCAATTCGACCCTCTGAACACGATGTTTTATTTTAGATACAGCGGGTTAGTTTTCCAGAGGGTAAGATCTTCGGTAATACGTGTGACTTTACAGCAGATGCTATTGTTCTCAATCAAATTGACGCTCTACTTTAATATGCAAACCCTGAATTGAAGTGTCTGCTACCAATACTGTTCAGCGGATTTACTCCAGGAATACCTGATACGATTCTCGGAATCGCATTGTAGGTGAAGCTATTGGAAGTATAGGTATTGGGTAAAAGGAATGACTTTTTACCAATTGGTCATACTGTCCAACGGTTGGTCTCTCAACCTTAATATTCATGTTGTGATGTAAGGTGTCTTTTGCCAATAATGTTCAGTGGATTTACTTCCGCATTACCTGATATGGCTCTTCCAATCCCTGGATAGGTGAAGCGATTGACTTAGCCGTCCGTCTTACACAGAAGGAGGTAGCATCCTCGAACGGTTCGACACTCTACCTTCTGATTCCTGCTGGAAATTAAGGTGATCGTCACTAAAATGTATACTAGTTCCGCCCACTTAACAACATCTTATTCCTTCGATACAATGGGCAAGATATTCTTGGGATAAGATCTTGAGTATACCCTTTGATTTTATAAATATTGGTATCGCTGGCAAACATCTTGACGCTCTACTTTAATATTCAATCCGCGAATTAAGGTGTCTATTGCCAATACTGTACTGCGGCATTACTCACGGACTCCCTGGTTTGACCCCCAGAATCACGGGATAAGTAAAGCTACTGACCTATCCGTTCGACTCTCAGAGAGGGTGGTAACGATCGCAAATGGTTTCACCCGCCACTTTAATATTCTACCGTTAATTATGGTGTCGATTGCTAATACAGATCAGCGCATTTACTCCCGGAATACCTGGTTTCACTCTCGGAATCATAGGATAAGTGAAGCTATAGACTTAGTTCGACCTTCAAAGATGGTGGCACACTCGACCTTCTGATTTATACATGAAATAAAGGTGATCGTAACTAAAATGTATGCTAAATTCGTTCCTTTGTACACGCTGCTGTACTGTCGATACAGCGGGCTAGGTTTTCGGAGGGTGAGGACTTCGGTGAAGCGTTTGATCCTACACCAATTGGTGACGTTCTCTAACGGTTTGACGCTCGATCCTCTTATTCGTACCTGAAATTAAGGAGCCCGTCACTAGAATATAAACTAGTTTGTAACTCTGACCGCGAAGGTATGCTCTCGATGCAGCGGTTTAGTTTTTCGTAGGGTAAGGTCGTCGCTAAAACGATTGACATTATACCAATTGGTAACGCTCTCAAACAGTTTGACCCTCGGCCTTATAATTCACACAAGCATTTATGGGGCATGTCATTAAAATGAATGCAATTTGTTCCACAAATCACGATGTCATAGTCTGGATACTGCGGGTTAGCTTCTCGAAACTTAAGGCCTTCGGTAAAAAGTTTGGCTCCATACCAATAGGTATCGTTCTCGAACGGTTTGACTGTGTACTTTAATATTTATACCGCGAAACAGGGTCTCTAATGGCAATATTGTACAGCAGATTTACTCCCGGAATACCTTATTTGACAGTCGGAGTCATTGGGTAGGTGAAGCTATTGACGAAGCCGATCGATACTCAAAGTGGATGGTAACGTTCTCGAACGATAGGACACTCGATTTTCTTATTCATACATGAAACTAAGGTGACCGTCACTCCAGTTTATAATAATTTGTTTCCGTTAACACTAAGCAACATACTCGCTGCGGCGCATTATCTTCTCGCATGTTAAGACTTTCATTAATAATCATGACCCCATAACTGACGTAATGTTCCCCATGGTTTGACTCTCTACATTACTATTCATACCCCGGAAAGGGTGTCTATTGCTAAAACTGTTCAGCGTATTTACTCCCGAAATAAGTGGTTTGACTCCCGGAATTACAGGGTATATGTTGCTTCTGACTGAGGTTTAACACTCGATTTTGCTGTTTATGCATGAAAATGTGATGCCCTTCTGCTAACATGTCTGCACATTCGTTTCCGTGAACATTAAGCAAGACACACGCTACAGCGAGTTAGCTTCTGGAGCGGTAAGGTTTTCGGTGAAACGTTTGACTTAATAGCAATAGGTAACGTTCCCAAGGGGCTCCACGCTCTACTTTAAAATTCACGCTGTCAATTAAGGTCTCGATTGCCAATGCTATTCAGCGGATTTACTCCCGGAGTACCCAGTTCGACTCTCGGAATCTAAGGATATGTTATGCTATTCATATAGCAATTCGTGTCACACAGAAGGCGGCAAGGTTCCAGAGCGGTTTGACCCTCAAACCTTGAAAATCTTACACGAAGTTAAGTTGCCCGTCCTAAAATGAATACTAATTCCCATTTCTGATCACGTACTTATACTCTCGATGAAGCCGGTGAGGTTCGCGAAGGTATGGCCTTCGGTCAAACGTTTGACTTGATATTAAATGGTTAAGTTCTCAAACAGCTTGACGACCAATTAAAATATTCAAACCGTACATTCGTGTGTCTATATCCAATACTGATCAGGGGATTTACTCCTTAGGCACTTCGTTTGACAATCGAAATCGCAGGATACGTGAACCTATTGACTTAGGGGTTCGACTGGCACAGAAGGGGGAAAAGATCCCGGAAGGTTTGACACTCGCTTGTCTAATTCATACAGGAAATTAAAGTGCCCGTCACTAAAATGTATAATAATTCGTCTCCCTGAACAACATCTTATACTCTCGGTACAGCGCGTTAATTCCTCGGAGGGTATGATTTTCAGCAAACCGTTTGACTTTATAACAATGGGTAACGCTGACACACAATTTGACGCTCCACTTCAATACTCAATCCGTGAATTAAGGTTTTTATTGCCAATACTGCTCAGCGGATTTTCGCCGGGAATACCAGGTTTGACATTCGGAATCACAGGATGGACGGAGATGTTGTCCTATTCCCAATGAAGGTAGTAACGTTCTCGAACGGTCTGACTTCCGGTTTTGATACTCTTACATGAAAATGCGGTGTCCGTCTGCTAAAATGTCCACTAATATGTGTCCGCCAACAACGAGCGAGACACTTCCTATAGCAGGTCAATATTCTCGGCGGGTAAGGTAATTCGGTAAGCAGAACAACTTTATAGGAATTGGTTATGACCTCTGAGAGTTCGTCGCTCTACTTTGATATTCGAACCTCGAATTAAGGCGTCTATAGCCAATACTTTTCAGCTAATTCACTCCCGAAAAATCTGGTTTGACTCTAGGTTTCACAGGACAGGTGAAGCAATAGACAGCCATGCGACTCCCACAGAAGGTGGCAACGTTCTCGAACGGTTCGTCCCTCGACCTTCTTATTCGTACATGAAATTAGTGTGCCAGTCACTAAAAGGGAGACTAATTTCTTCCTCTGAACATGAAGTTATACCCTCGAACCGGCGGCATACATACACTAAAGGTAAGGCCATAGGTAAAAAGATTTGACTTTATAGCAATTGGTAGCGTTGTCAAACGGTGTGACGCTCGATTTTAATATTCAAACAGTGGTTTATGGTGTCTATGCCAATACTTTTGAGCGGATTTACTCCCGAAGTACCTGGATTAGCTCTCCGAATCAAAGGACAGGTGACGTGATAGGCTTAGCCGTTCGAATCTCATAGAAGGTTTATCTATGTCGAAAGGATAGACCCTCGATCTCGTAATTCATGCATGAATTTAAGGTGTCGTCATTAAATTGTATACTAATGTGTTTCCCTAAACAGGTAGCAATACTCCTGATGCGGCCGGATAGCTTCTCGGACGGTAAGGCATTGTGTGATACGTTTGACGTTATAGCAGTTCATAACGGTCTCGCACCGTGTACCGCTGTATTTTAATATTCTCTCCGCTAATTAAGGTACCCATTGCCAATACGCTTCAGCGAAGTGACTCTCCGATTACCTTGTTTGACCCTACGAATCGCAGGATAGGTGCAGCTAGTTACGTAGCCGTTCGTCTCACACGGAAGGTGGTAACGTTCTCGAGCCACTTGATCCTCGAACTTCTAATTCATGCATGAATTTAAGGTGCCGTTACTAAATTGATTTCTAATTTGCGTCTCTGAACAGGAAGTAATGCCCAAGATATAGGGGGTTACTTAATGGTGTGACGGTCTGCTTCAATATTCATTCCGTGAATTAGGGTGTATATTACTAATACTGAACGGCGTATTTACTGCCGGAGTAGCCAGTGTGCCCCTCGGAATCTCAGGATACGTGAAGCCATTAACTTAGTCATTCGAATCGCATAGAGGGTAGTAACGTTCTCGAACAGTTTGCCTCTCGATCTTCTAATCCACACGTGAAATTAGATTGCCCGTTGGTAAAATGTAAACTAATGTGTTTCTCTGAGCACGAAGTTATACCCTCGATACGGCAGGTTTGGTTCACGGTAGGTAAGGCTTTCAGAAAAAAGTTTGACTCTACATCAATACGTAAAGTTCTAGAAAGGTTTTGCGATATATCTTAATATTCATACTGTGAATTAAGGTGTCCGTTGCCAGTAGTGCACAGCGGATTTATTCCCGGAACTCCTTCTTTGAAGGAATCACAGGATAGTTGTAGCTGCTGATCTAGAAGTTCGGTTCTCCAAGAAGGTGGTAACGTTGTGGATCGGTTTGAAACTCGCTCTTCTAATTCGTACACGAGATTAAGGTGTACGTCACTAAAATGTATACTAATTGGTTTCCGATGTATCGAAATCATTATCTCGATGCAGCGTGTTTCATTCTCGGAAGGTAAGGCCTTCGGTAAAAATAGTGCCTCCATGCCAATTAATAATGGTAACCGACAAGCTAACTTTCTACCTTAATATTCATACCGTGAATTATGGATTCAATTGCCTAAATAATTCAGCGAATTTGCTCCAGTTAGTGACTTGTATGACTCCAGGAATCACAGGATAGGTGATGCTGCACACTTAGCCGTTTGTATTTCACAGAAGGTGGCAACTTTCTCATGCGGATTGACCATCATCCTTCTAATTCATACATGAAGCAAAGGTACCCGTATCTGCAATGAGTTTTAATTCCATTCTCTGGTCATGATGATATACTCTCGATGAAGCGGGTGAGGTTCGTGGAAGTTAACACTTTCGGGAAAACGTTTGATTTTATACTAATCGGGAACGCTCTCAAAGTGCTTCACTGGTTACTTTAATGTTCTATTCGTGAAGTAAGGTGTCTATTGACCATAGTGTACAGCAGCTTTACACCCGGAATATTTGGTTTTACTTTCGGAATCACAGGATAGGTGAAGCTATTGACATGTCCGTCCGTCTCCCAAAGATGTTGGGTACGTTATAGAAGGGTTTGATTCCTGATTATTCTATTCATTCATGAAATAATGTTGCCCGTGACTAAAACGTATACTAATTTGCCATCTAGACACGAAGGTATAATCTCGATACAGCGGGTTACCTTCTCGGAATGTGAGGCCTTCGCTGAAGAGATTGACTCTATATCAATTCGTAACGCCCTACAAAAGCTTGATTCCAGATTCTAATGTTTATATCATGAAATAGGGTGTACGATGCCAATGCTGAACAACGGATTTTCAAAGGTAATACTTGCTATGACGATCGGAGTCACAGGACAGGTTCAGCTATATACTTATCCCTTCGACTTCCAAAGAAAGTGGAAGCATTCTGTAACGGTTTGACTCCCTATTGTTCTATTCATACATGAAAATGAGGTGTCCGTCTGCTAAAGTATCTACTGGTTTGTTTCCGTGAGCACAAATCAAGACTCTTGCTGCAGCGGGTTCGGTTCTTGGTTGGTAAAGTATCCGGTGAAATCATTGACATAGTACCATCTAGTTATATTCTCCAACGGTTCTACTACGTACATTAATAATCATAACATAAATTAAAGTGTCTACTGCCTATAGTGAACAGCGGATTCACTCCCGGAATACCTGGTTCGAAGCCCGGAATCACAAGCTGGGTCCCGCTATTGACTTAGCTGTGCGAACCTAACGGATAGTTGTATCTTTCTGGATCAGCATGCATATCGATCTCCTTATTCATACATGAAAGGAGGTGCCCTTCACGAAACCGAATAATAGGTTGTTTGCTTGAACACGAATATTGACAATCGATGCAGCAGGTTAGGGTAACAGATGGTAAGGCCTGCGAAAGGAAGTTTGAATCTATGCCAATCCGTTGTGTTTGACAACGGCTTCACTCTGCAATTTAATATTTAAGCGTATAGGTAGGGCGTATACCGCCAATATTGTACAGCGGATTTACTCCCTGAATACTTGGTTTGACTCTCTCAATCGGAGGATACGTGAAAATATTGACTTACCCGGTCGTCTCATTCAGATGGTGGCAACGTTCACGAGCGGTTCGACCCTCGATCTTTCAATTCATGCATGAAATTAACGTGCTCGTCACCAAAATATATACTAGTTCGTACCTCTGAACACGGTGTTATACTACCGCTACAGCAGGATAGTTTTTCAGAGCGGAAGTCTTTCTGTAAGTTGTTCGGCCCTCCGCTTGAGGGTAATGTTCTACACCGGATTGACGGCCTGCTACAAAGCACAAACCTTGAAGTAGTGTCACTATTACCAATTCTGGTCAGCGGAATTGCTCTCGAAATACCTGGTTTAACTCTCGGAATCGCAGGATGGGTGAAGCTGTTTACTTGGCTGTGCCGTTCGCAACGAATATGGTAACACTCTGGAACGTTCTGATCTGCGATTTTATAAATCCTACATGAAATTATCGTGTCCGTCACTAAAATGTGTACCAATTTCTTTCTCTGAGCACGAAGTTATACCCACGATACTGCGGCTTATGTTCTCGGATGGTAAGGTATGCGATAAATTGTATGACGCTATACCAATTGGTAACGTTCTGAAACGGTTTGACTCTCTACATTAAAATCCATACCGTGAACTAAAATGCCTATTGCCGATACTGTTCAGCGGATTCATTCCTGTTATACCAGATTTAATTATCGAAACCACATCAAAAGGTGAAGATATTGATTCAGCCCTTCTCGTCTCAAAGAATGTGGTAACTATCCCAGAAAGTTTGACTCTTGATTTTCACAATTAAAAATAAGATGTGCTTCTGCTAAAATGTCTACTAATTTGTTTCCATGTACACTAAGCAAGACACTCTCTACACATGGTTCGGGTTTAGGAAGTAAAGGCCTATGTCCATCGGCTATACTGCACTGTGGATTGAGTCCCGAAATACCTAGTTTGGCACACGGAATCACAGGATAGGTGAGGCTACTGGCATAGCCGTACGAATCTCAAAGACGGTGGTCACGTTTCCGAATAGTTTGACCCTCGATATTCCTATTCATTCATGAAATTATGGTGCCCGTCACCAAAATGTTTCCTAATGGATTTCACTGAACACGATGATATATTCTCGGTGCAGTGGGTTTCTTTCTTGGATTATAGGGCTTTTGGTACATGGTTTTACTCTATACGAATTCGTAACGGTCTCAAATGTAGTGACGCTCTACTTTAACATTAAAACAGAGAACTGAGGTGCCTATAGCCAATACTGTTATGAGGATTAACTCCCGGTATACAGTGGTTGGGCTCCCGGAATTACAGTATAGATGAAGCTATTGGCTTAGCCGTTCGGCTCTGAAGAATGGCGGAAACGTTCTCGAACAGTTTGCCTCTCGATCTTCTAATCCACACGTGAAATTAGATTGCCCGTTGCTAAAATGTAAACTAATGTGTTTCTCTGAGCACGAAGTTATACCCTCTATACGGCATGTTTGGTTCACGGTAGGTAAGGCTTTCAGAAAAAAGTTTGACTCTACATCAATACGTAAAGTTCTAAAAAGGTTTTGCGATATATCTTAATATTCATACTGTGAATTAAGGTGTCCGTTGCCAGTAGTGCACAGCGGATTTATTCCCGGAACTCCTTCTTTGAAGGAATCACAGGATAGTTGTAGCTGCTGATCTAGAAGTTCGGTTCTCCAAGAAGGTGGTAACGTTGTGGATCGGTTTGAAACTCGCTCTTCTAATTCGTACACGAGATTAAGGTGTACGTCACTAAAATGTATACTAATTGGTTTCCGATGTATCGAAATCATTATCTCGATGCAGCGTGTTTCATTCTCGGAAGGTAAGGCCTTCGGTAAAAATAGTGCCTCCATGCCAATTAATAATGGTAACCGACAAGCTAACTTTCTACCTTAATATTCATACCGTGAATTATGGATTCAATTGCCTAAATAATTCAGCGAATTTACTCCAGTTAGTGACTTGTATGACTCCAGGAATCACAGGATAGGTGATGCTGCACACTTAGCCGTTTGTATTTCACAGAAGGTGGCAACTTTCTCATGCGGATTGACCATCATCCTTCTAATTCATACATGAAGCAAAGGTACCCGTATCTGCAATGAGTTTTAATTCCATTCTCTGGTCATGATGATATACTCTCGATGAAGCGGGTGAGGTTCGTGGAAGTTAACACTTTCGGGAAAACGTTTGATTTTATACTAATCGGGAACGCTCTCAAAGTGCTTCACTGGTTACTTTAATGTTCTATTCGTGAAGTAAGGTGTCTATTGACCATAGTGTACAGCAGCTTTACACCCGGAATATTTGGTTTTACTTTCGGAATCACAGGATAGGTGAAGCTATTGACATGTCCGTCCGTCTCCCAAAGATGTTGGGTACGTTATAGAAGGGTTTGATTCCTGATTATTCTATTCATTCATGAAATAATGTTGCCCGTGACTAAAACGTATACTAATTTGCCATCTAGACACGAAGGTATAATCTCGATACAGCGGGTTACCTTCTCGGAATGTGAGGCCTTCGCTGAAGAGATTGACTCTATATCAATTCGTAACGCCCTACAAAAGCTTGATTCCAGATTCTAATGTTTATATCATGAAATAGGGTGTACGATGCCAATGCTGAACAACGGATTTTCAAAGGTAATACTTGCTATGACGATCGGAGTCACAGGACAGGTTCAGCTATATACTTATCCCTTCGACTTCCAAAGAAAGTGGAAGCATTCTGTAACGGTTTGACTCCCTATTGTTCTATTCATACATGAAAATGAGGTGTCCGTCTGCTAAAGTATCTACTGGTTTGTTTCCGTGAGCACAAATCAAGACTCTTGCTGCAGCGGGTTCGGTTCTTGGTTGGTAAAGTATCCGGTGAAATCATTGACATAGTACCATCTAGTTATATTCTCCAACGGTTCTACTACGTACATTAATAATCATAACATAAATTAAAGTGTCTACTGCCTATAGTGAACAGCGGATTTACTCCCGGAATACCTGGATTGATACTCGAAATCGCAGGATACGTAACACTGTTGACTTAACCGTTCATCTCTCACAGAAGGGGTCAACGTTCTCGGCCGGTTGACCCTCAGTCTTTTAATTCATAGTCGAAGTTGAGATACCCGCCACTGAAAGGATGAACAATTTCTGTCTCTAAATACGAAGTTATACTCTCGGTACGGCGCGGTAGTTTCGCGGCAGGTACGACGTTCGGTGAAAAGGTGAACTCTATACCAATAGGTAAAGTTGTACTCTCTACTTTAAAACCCATAGCGTGAAGTAGGCATTTTAATGCCCATACTGTACAGCGAATTTGCTCCCGCAATGCCTGCTTTGACTCTCGGAATCTCAGGATAGGTGAAGCCCGTTACATGTACGTTCGAATCTCAAAAACGATGGTAACGGTATCGAAAGGACTGACCCCCGATTTTGCTATTCACAGAAAAAGGTAACGATTTCGTCTGATAAAACGTCTAATAATTTGTTTCCGTGAGCTTGAAGTAAGACACTATCTGCAACGGGATAGGTTCGAGAAAGGTAAGGTGTTGGGTAGAAAAAAAATTTCTCCAACGGTTTGACTCTCTACATTACTAATCATACCGCGAATTAAGGTATCTATCGCGCATGCTGACAAGCGGATATACTCCTGGAATAACTGGTTGGACTCTCGGTATCACAGGACAGTTGAAGATATTGACGTAGGTGTGCCACTCTCAATGGAGATGGTTACGATCTCGAACGATTTGACTTCCGATTCTGATATTGAATCACGGAAACATGGTGTCCCTTCGTTAAAGTATCCACTAATATATTTCCGTGAACACAAAGCTAGATACTACCTCTGGCGGGTAAGGTTCTCTGAGGGTATCGTATCCGTTAAAAATTTTAAATGCATACAAATAGGTTGCGACCTACAACGGTTTCACAATGTACATTAAAATTTATTCAGTGAATTAGGGTGTGTAATGCATATGCCGTACAGGGGATTTATTCCCGGAATACGTGGTCTGACTCTCGGTATGGCACGAAAGGTGAAGCTACTGACTTATATACTCAAATGAGGTGTGAACGTTCTCGATCGGTTTGACAACCCGATCTTCTAATTCATGCATGAAATTAAGGCTTCCGTCACTGAAATGAAGACCAATTTCTTGCTCTGAATACGAACTTGTACTCTCGATGAAGAGGGTGAGAATCGCGGAAGGTACGTCATAGTGTAGAACGTTTGACTCTTTATCATTTGTGAACGTTGTCAAACGGTTTGAGTCTGTACTTTAACATTAAAGCCGTGGACTAAGGTGTATATTGTCAATAGTCTTCAGCGGATATGCTGCTGGTATACCTAGTGTGACTCTCCGAATCGTAGGACAGGTGAAGTTATTGTGTTATATATGTCTTTTCACGAAAAAGGTGGTAACGTTCTCGATCAGTTTGACCCTTGATCTTCTAATTCATGCATGAAAATAAGGTGCTCGTCACTATGATGTATTGTAATTTGTTTGACTCTGGGCATGATTGTAGGGGGCAAGCTGTTGATATAACTGTGCCATCCTTAAAGACGGTGGGCACGTAATTGATTGGTTTGACACCTGATTTTCTATTTCATATATGAAATTGTGATGCCCATCACTAAAATGTGTACTAATGTCTTCCTCTGAACACGAAGATGTACTCTAGTTCCGGCGGGATAGCTTCTCCGAAGGTAAAGCTTTCGGTTTGCATCTACACCAGTGGGTACCGTTCTACAAAATGTTGAAGGTCTGCCTTAATAATCATACCGAGAATTAAGGTGTTTCTTGCGAATACGCTTCAGCAGATTTACCCTCGGGTAACAGATTTTTCTCTCGGAACCACAGGATAGGTGCAGCTGTAGCCTTAACCCTTCGAATCTCAGACAAGTTGGCAACATTCTCGAACAGTTTGACCCTGGATCTCCAAATTCATACATGAAATTAAGGTGCCGGCACTAAATTGTATACTATTGTGTTTCTCTAAACACATAGCTATACTCTCGATACGGCGGCTTAGCTTCTCCGACGGAAAAGCATTCGGTCAAACGTTTGACTTTATAGCCATTAATGACGTTCTCACACGGTGTGACGCTCAATGTTAATATTCACTCCGCGAATTAAGATACCAGTTGCCAATGATCTACAGCCAATTTACTCCAGGAATACCGGGTTAGACTCCTGAAATCGCAGGGTATGTGAAACTACTGACTTAGCCGCTTGTCTCTCAATGGAGGTGTTATCGTTCTCGAACGGTTTGTCCCTCGAGCTCTTAATTCACACATGAAGTTAAGGTGCTCTTGGCTAAAATGTATACTAGTTCACACCTCTGAACACGGTGTTATACTCCCGATACAGCGAGGCAGGTTTCGGAGGGTAAGACATTCTGCATGAATTCTGACACCACACATATAAGTATAGTTCTACAACGGCTTGACTGCCTGCTTTTAATATTCAACACGTGAATTAAGTTGCCTACTGCCCATGCAGTTTCACGGATTTACTTCCGGAATACCTGGCTTGCTTCTCCGATCACAGGATAGGTGAAGCTATTGCCTTAGCGTTTCGACTACCAGAGAAGGCGGTACCATTCTCTGACGGTTTGACCCTCGATTTTGATATCTGTACATGAAAATGAGCTGTACGGCAGCAGAAATGACTACTAGTTTGTTTCCGTGACAACAAGTAAGGCACTCGCTACTGCCGTTTAGGTACTCTTATGGTACGGTATTCGGGAGGAATGCGGACTTTATACAAGCAGGTAAATTTCCCCGTCGGTTTGACTCCATACTTCAACATTTATACCCTGAATTATGGTGTACCTTGCAAAATCATTAAGCGGTTTTACTAGCAGAATACCTGGTTTCACCATCGGAATAGCAGGATAGGTAAAGCTGTTGAATTATCCGATCGACTCTAAAAGTATATGGTATCCTTCTAGAAACGTTTGACTCTCGATAATTCTGTTCATACATGAAATTATGGTGAGCTCCTAAGATATGTCAACTTATATGTTGCCATGAACACTAAGCAATGCACTTACTATAGCGGGATGGACTATTCGGGAGTTAAGGCCATCGGTAATAAGTTTGATTCTATACGAATAGGTAATGTTCTGCAACGTTTTTCCTCTGAACATTAATATTCGAACCGTCAATTAAGTAGTTAATTCCAATACTGCCCAGCAGATAGACTCCCGGATTTCCTGGTTTGACTCTCCGAAATACAGGATAGGTGAAGCTATTGACTTAGCCGTGCGTCCCTCACAGATGGTGCCAACGTCCTCGAGAGGTTTCACCACCGATAATCTAATTAGTACATGATGTTAACGTGACCGAGACAGAAATGAATACTAATTTTCTACTCTGAACACGGACTAATTCTCTGAATGCGCCAGGTGGGATTCGCGGAAGCCAAGGCCTTCGGTACATCGCTAGACCTTATACCAATTGGTATGCTGTCAAACCGTTTTACGCTCTACTGTAATATTCAAACCGCGAATTAAAGTGTCTATTGCCAGATCTCGTCAGCGGACGTTCTCCCTGAATATCTGGATTGACCATCGTAATCGCAGGGTAGGTGAAGCTATTGTGTTCTATTCGTGATTTCACGAGAAGGTTGAAAAGTTCTCGAACGTTTTCACCCTCGACCTTCTAATTCATACATGATGTGAAGGAATACGCCACTAAAATCTTTACTAATTTGCTTCCTTGGACACAAAGTTATACTCTCGATACACTGGGTTTGTTTCTCGGAATGCACGACCGTCGGTAAGAGGTTTGACTCTATACCAATACGTAACGTCTGTCAACAGTTTGACACAGTACTTTAATATTCGCACCTGGAATTGCGGTACCTTTCGCCAATGCGTTTCAGCGGTTATACTCCCGGCACTGCTGGTTTGACTCCCGGTATCACAAGATAGGTGACGCAATTGACTTACTTGTACGGCCTCAGGAAAGGAGGCAACGTTCTCGAACCGTTTCAAACTCGATCTTCAAATTCGTGCATGAAATTAATGTGCTCGTCAATAAATGTATGCTAGTTCGTATCTCTAAAGTGGGTGTAATACATACAATACTGCGAGTTGGTTTCTCGGGGGACAGGCATACTGTAATGACATTGCCCATTCACCTGTAGGTAACGATCTACAGCGGCTTGCCTGCCTTCTTTGGTTTTCAAACCGTGATTTAATGTGTCTATTTCCCATACTGATCAGCGGATTTACTTCCGGAATACTTGGACTGCTTCTCCTAATCGCAGGATAAGAGAAGCTATTGTCTTCGCAGTCCGCCTCTCATAGAAGGTGGTATCGTTCTCGAACGATTTGACTCTCGGTCGTGATATTTATACACAAACATGTGGTGATCCTGCGCTAATAGGTCTACCAATTTGGATCTGTGCACATTAAGCAGGACACTCCCTACTGCGGGTTAGGTTCGCGGAAGGTATGGTATTCGGTTTAAGGAACGACTTTATGCTCATTGGTATTTTCCTCCATCGGTTTGGCTCCCGACATTCATATTCATACCGTGAATTAAAGTGATAGATGCCAATAAACTCCAGCGGTCTCTTTCCCGGATTTCGTGATTTGTCGCTATGTATCACACGATACGTGAAGCAATAGACTTCTCCGTTCGACTCTAAAATGAGGGTGGAAGCGTTCTCGAGCGGTTGGACCATCGATATTTTCATTCATACATCAGGATATCGTGTCCGCCACTGAAACGAATACCAATTGCATCCTCCGATCATGAAGTTATACTGTCGGTGAAGCAGGTGAGGATCGAGGAAAGTACGGCCTTGGGTTGAACGTTTGACTTTGTACAAATTGGTAACGCCCTCAAATGGTTTGACGATCTACTGTAATAATCATACCTTGAATTATGGTGTTCAGTGCCGATAGTGTACAGCGGATTGACCCCTGGAATACCTGGTTTGACTATCGGTATAACAGGACAGGTGAAGCTATTGCCTCAGCTGTTCGACATCCAAAGAAGATGGGAACGTTATCGAACGGTCTGACACTCGGTCTTCTAATTGATTCACGTAATTAAGGTTCAGGTCACTAAAATATATACTACTTTGATCCTCTGAACTCCATGTTATACTCTCGGTACAGCGCGTAAGGCTATCGGAAGGGTTTGGTCTCCAGTAATGCGTTTGACTTTATACAAACTGCGTAGCACTCTCAAACGGTTTTACGGTCTACTTTAAAGTTCAAACCGTAAATTACGGCTACTATTGGCAATACCGTTCAACGGATTAATTCCCGGAAACCTTCTCTGGCTTTCGGAATCTCAGGATAAGTATAGCAATTGACTTTGCCCTTCGTGTCTCAAAGAATGAGATAACGTTCTCGAACTGTTTGACTCTCAATCTTCTAATTCATACATGAATGAATGGTGTCATTCACTGAAATGAATACCATTTTTGCTCTCAGGACACGAAGGCATAATGTCGATACGACAGGTAAGCTTCTCCGAAGGTAGCTCTATCGGTAGAGTGCTTGACTTTATACAAATTGGAAACGATCCCAAACGATTTGACGCTCTACTGTAATATTCAAACCGTGAGTTTAGGTGCCTATTGCCAAAACCCATCAGCGGACTTACACCCAGAATACGCTATTTGACTCTCCGAATCACTGGATAGGTGAAGCAATTTACTTAGCAGTTCGAATATCAATGTTGATGGTAGCGTTCTCAAACGGTTTGACGCTCCACTTTGACATTCCAACCGTGAATGAGAGTGTTCATTACTAATACAGTTCAGCGGATTTGCTCCCGGAATACCTGGTTTGTCTTTCGCAAACACAGGATAGGTGGAGCTACTGATTTAGTCGTTCGTCTCTCACAGAAGGTAGTAACGTTCTCGAAATGTTTGGCGCTCAATATCCTAATTCACACATGAATTTAAGTTGCCGACACTGAAATGAAAACTAATTTCTTTCCCTGAACACGAAGATGTACTCGGAAAGATGCGGGTGAGGTTCGAGGATGATAATGCCTTCGGTAGAACGATTGATATCATACCAATTGGTAACGTTCTGAAAGTGCTTCAAGGGTTACTTTAATGTTCTATTCGTGAACTAAGGTGTGTATGGACAATAGTGTACAGCAGCTTTGCACCCGGAATAGCTGGTTTGACTTTCGGAATCGCAGGATAGGAGAAGCTATTGATTTGTCCGTCCGAATCCCAAAGATGATGGGCACGTTCTCGAAGGGTTTGATTCCTGATTATTCTATTCATACATGAAATAAAGTTTCGCTTCACTAAAATGTATACGAATTTGCCCTCTGAACCCGAAGGTGTAATGTCAATGCAGCGCTTTGCCTTCTCGGAAGGTGAGGCCTTTGCTGTAAAGTTTGAATCTATATCAATTCGTAACGACCTACGAAGGTTTGACTCTAGACTTTAATGTTTATATCATGAAATAGGGTATACGATGCCAATCCTGTACACCAGATTTTCTATGGGAATACTTGATATGACGACCGGAGTCACAAGATAGACACAGCTATATACTTAGCGGTTCGACTACCAGAGAAGGTGGAAACTTTCTCTAACGGTTTGATTCCCTATTGTTCTATTCACACATGAAAATGAGGTGTCCGTCTGCTAAAGTATCTACTGGATTGTTTCCGTGCGAACAAAGCAAGACACTTGCTGCAGGGGTTAGGTTCTAGGTTGGTAATGTATCCGGCAAAATCATTGACTTTGTACCATCTAGTTATATTCTCCAACGGATTGACTACCAACATTCATAACATAAATTAAGGTGACTACTTCCCATAGCGAACAGCGGATGCACTCCCGGAATACCTGGTTCGAAGCCCGGAATCACAGGCTAGGTGCCGCTATTGACTTAGCTGTGCGAATCTAACGGATAGTTGTATTTTTCTGGAACAGCATGCATATCGATCTCCTTACTCATACATGAAAAGAAGATACCCGTCACGAAACAGAATAATAGGTTGTTTGCTTGAACACGAATTTTGACAATCGATACAGCAGGTTAGGGTATCAGAAGGTAAGGGCCATCGGAAGAAAGTTTGAATCTATGCCAATTCGTTACTTTCGACAATGGTTTCAATCTGCAATTTAATATTTAAGCCTGGTGGTAGGGAGTATATCGCCAATATTGTACAGGGGATTTACTCCCAGAATACTTGGTTTGACTCTCTCAATGGGAGGATTCGTGAAAATATTGACTTACCCGATCGTCTCTTTCAGAAGATGGCAACGTTCACGAGCGGTTCGACCCTCGATATTTCAATTAAGGCATGAAATTGAGGTAGTCATCACTAAAATGTTTACAAGTTCTTACCTCTGAACTTGATGTTATACTCTAGATAGAGCTGATATCTCTTTCGGAGGCTAAGTTATTCAGGAAGGAGATTATCCCTTCACGAATATGTAATGTTCGACTACGGCTTGACGCCCTACTTCACTGTTCCAGCCGAGAATTAAGGTGTCTATTGGCAATACTGTTTAGCGGATTAACTCCAGGAAATACCTAGGTTATCCTAGATATTACAAATTACATTATATTTTAATTTCGGGCACCAGAACATCATGTTAGAATCAGATGATCGAGTGTTAAACCGTTTGAGAACCGTACCTCCCTGTTTGAGAGTCGAACGGATAAGTCAAGAGGTTCACATATCCAGAGATTCCGTGTGCAAATCCAAGTACTCCGGGAGTCTATCTGCTGACCAGTATTTACAAAGGACACCTTAATTCACGGGATGGATACTAAAGTAAAGCGTCAAACCGTTTGAAAGCATTGCCAATTGTTATAAAGTCAAATACTTTACCGATGTCCTTACGCTCGGTGAAGCAAACTCGCCGTTTCTAGAGTATGTTGTTCGTGTCCAGAGAAAGAAATTAGTCCACATCTAAGTGACGGGTACTGTAATTTCAGGTATGAGTTAGAATGTCGTGTATCAAACCGTTCTAGAACGTTCCCACCTACTTTGAGGGTCGCAAAGACACGAGAATAGCTTCACATGTCCTGCGAATGCTGGAGAAAGGCTAGGTTTTCCACGACATATCCTGCAGTACAGTATTGGAATTAGACATCGCTATATCAGGTTATCAATGTTACGGAACAGTGTCAATCCATTGTAGATCGCTACATTCTCTATACAGCCACCACTTTTACAGAAGGCCTTACCTTGCAAGAGTCTGTCCTGATGTATGTAGATTATAACTTCGCGTTCAATCAAGGAAATTAGTATATATCTTAGTGACGGAACCCTTAATTTCATGTATGAATAAGTATATCGTATGTCAAACCGATCGAGAGCGTTACCAACTTCCTTGGGAATGGAACGGCTGAGGCACTAGAATCACCTAGAAATGGTACCGAGAGTCAAGCCTGGAATTCCAGGAGTAAATCCACTGAACAGTATTCGCAATATACACATTAATTCACGGTATGAATATTAATGTTGAGATTCAAACCGACGGAAAACAATTTTCACGGAAACAATTGTTGGACATTACAAAAAACGTATAGCTCAGTTTCACGCATGAATAGCAAAATCGAGAGTCGAACTGTTCGAGAACGGTAGCATCTTTTTTGAGAGCCGTACTGCTAAGTCAACAGCTCCCCCACCCTGTTATTCCGGGAGTCAGACCAGGTATTTTGCGAGTACATCCGCAGTAATGTATTGGCCATAGATACCTTAGTTTACGGTATAAATGGTAATATTGAGATTGGAACCATCGCAGAACGTTACCTACTGGTATAGGGTCAAACCTCTTACCGGATACTTCACCTTCCAAGATCATATCCGCCGCAGCAAGTGTCTTGCTTAGTGTCCTAGGAAACAAATTAGTAGACACTTTAGCAGACGGACACCTTAATTGCATGTATGACTAAGATGATGGAGGGTCAAATCGTTCGAGAACGATACCACACCTTATGACAGTCGCATGGCTGAGCGAATAGCGTCACGATTCCTGTGATTTCGAGAGACGAACCAGGTATTCAGGGAGTAATTCCGCTGAACATCGTTGATAATAGTGACCTTCATGAACGGTTTTAATATTAAAGAAGGCTGTCAAGCCGCTGTAGAGCAATACCAATAGGTGTAGGTCCAAACTACTTGCAGTATACATTTCGCTCCGATAAACCGACTCGCTGCATTCACAGTATAGCAACGTGTTCAGACGTACAAACTATTACACATTTACTGTCGAGCACCATCATGTCATTCATGAATTAGAAAATTGAGTGTCAAACCGTTCGAGAACGTTACCACCTTCTGTAAGACATGAACAGCTAAGTAAATAGCTTCGCATATGCTGTGATTCCGAAGCCAAACCAGATATTCCAGAAGTAAATGCGCTGTACCGTGTTGGAAATTGACACCTCAATTCACGGTTTGAATATTAAAGCAGGACATCAAGCCATTGTAGGGCATTAACAATACGTGTAGATTTAAATATC
This sequence comes from Lasioglossum baleicum, assembly GCF_051020765.1. NCBI lineage: Eukaryota > Metazoa > Arthropoda > Insecta > Hymenoptera > Halictidae > Lasioglossum > Lasioglossum baleicum. Next base: position 305,380 of record NW_027469213.1, on the reverse strand, counting down.
ATACAGAATGCGTTACACTCCGACAAACTGACCCGGCGTATCGAGAGTATAACAAGGCGCTCAGAGGTAAGAACTAGTATACAACTTACTGTCGAGTACCTTAATTTCATGCATGAACTAGAAGATTGAGGGTGAAACCTTTCTAGAAAGTTAGCACCTTCTATGAGAGTCGACCGGCTAAGTAAATCGCTTCTCATATCCAGTGATTCCGATAGACAAACTAGGAATTACGGAATTAAATACACTTCACAACACTGGAAATACATAACTTACTTCACGGTATCAATTTAAAGTAGATTGTTAGGAAATTTGAGATCGGTACCATTAGGAATATAGTCAATCGTCCTCCTGATGACTTCACTCACGGAAAGCCTAATCCGTTGTATCTGGAGTATATCATCGTGTACCGAATAACAAATTAATTTACATTTTACCGACGGGCACCTCAATTTCATGTGTAAATTAGAATATGGATGGTTAAACCATTCGAGAGCGATTCCATCTTGCATGAGAAGCGAAAGTCAGAGTAAATGGCTTCACCTGTCCCATGATTCCGAGAGTATAACCAGGTATTCCTGCATAAATACCCTGAAATGTATTGGCAATGAACACCGTAATTCAAGGTATGAATATTAAAGCGGACCGTCAACACGTTGCAAAACGTTACCTAATGCTATAGAGTCAAACTCTATGCCGAAGTGTTAAGATACCCGTCACTAAAATGTCTACTACTATTTATCGCTGAACACAAAGTTATACCCTCGATGCAGCGGATTATGTGCGCTGAAGGTAAGGTATCAGGTAAATAGCATGTCGTTATGCCCATTGGTAATGCTCTCAATCGGTTTTACGTTCTAATTTAATATTCAAACCGTGAATTATGGTGTCTATTACCAATACCGTTCAGCGTATTTACTCAGGGAACTCCTGGTTTGACTTCGCAATAGCAGGATAGCTGAAGCCATTGACATATCCCTTAGATCCTCAAAGAAGGTGGTAACGTTCTCGAGCGTTTTGGCTCTCGATCATCTTATTCATACATGAATTTAAGGCGCCCGTCACCAAAATGTATACTCACTTGTATCTCTTAACACGAAGTTCTACTCTCTATACTGCGGGTTTGCGTCTCCGAAATTAGTGATATCTGCAAAATCTTTTACTGCATACAAGTAGGTAACGTTCTACAACGGTTTGGCTGTCTGCTTTAATATTCACACCGTGAATTATGGAGTCTATTGTCAATACTGCTCAGCGGACTTATTTGTGAGATACCAGATTTGACTCTCGGAATCACAAGAAATGTGAAGCTATTGACTCAGCCGTTCGTCTCACACACATGGTGGTAACGTTTTCGGACGGTTTGACCCTTGATATTCCTACTCCTCCGAAAAATATGGTGTACGTCTCCTAACGTGACTACTACTTCGTTCCTGTGAACGTGAAGCAAAACAATCGCTAGGGCGGCTTCATTTCTCGGAATGTAAGGTATAGGTTGATATGAATGACTTTATATCAACTGATAATATACTCACAGTTGTTCTCGGAATCACAGGATTGGTGAAGCCATGGGCTTCGCCGCTCGGCTCTGAAAGAATATGCTGACGCTCTCAAATCGATTGACGCTCGACCTTCTAATACATACAGGAAATTAATTTGCCTTTCGCTAAAATGGGTACTACTTTGCTTCGCGGAACACGAAGTTATACTCTATATACGACACGATCTCTTCGTGGAAGGTAAGGCCTTCGGCTAAAAATTTCATTCTAAACAAATTGGTAACGTTCTACTACGGATAACATGGGACATTAATATTTATACCGTAATATAGTGTGTATGATGCCAATACTGCACAGCAGATTGACTCCCGGAATACCAGGTTTGACTCTCGGAATCACAGGATAGGTGATGCTACTGGCTTAGCCGTTCGTCTCTCAGGGAAGGCGGTAACGCCTCGAGCGGCTTGATACTCGATATTCTAATACGTACATGAAATTAAGGTGCCTGTCACTTAAATGTATTTTTATTCCTTCCTCTGAATTCGAAGCCGTACTCTCGTCAAAGACGGTGGGATACGCGAAAGTTAACCAGGTCGGTAGGACATTTGACTTTATACGAATATGTGGCGTTCCAATCGGTTTGATGCTTCATTGTAACGTCCAAACCGTGAATTAAGGCGTCCATTGCCTACAATATAAGGCGAATATATTCCCGGAATACCTGTTTTGACTCTCGAAATCACAGGATAAGTGAACCTATTGACTCAGCCGTTTGAATATCTAAGGTGATACTAACGATCCCGAACGGTTTGACACCTGATCTCATAATTCATACATGAAATTAAGGAGCCTGACACTAACATATATACTAATGTGTGTCTCTGATCGCCAAGTTATACTCTCGATGCAGCAGGTTATGTTCTTGAAGGGTAAGGTCTGCGGTAAAACTTTTGTCGCTTTAGCAATGGGTAACGTGCTACCACGGTTTGACTGTGTATCTTAATATTTACACCGTGAAATAGCGTGCCTATTGCCCATGCTGTACAGCGCATTTACTACCGAAAAATCTGGCTTGACTTTCGGAATCACAGGATAGGTGTAACTACTGTCTTAGCCGTTCGATTTTAAGGAACGTAGTAATGTTTTCGAAAGGTTTGGCACTCGATTGCGTAATTCATGCATGGAGTCAATCCGCCGAACGACATTATCAATTAGGACAAAGTAATTCTTTTTATGCAATACATTACCCTCCGAGAACCAATCTCGCTGAAACGAGTGTCTATCATAGTTTTCACGGACACAAATGAGTGGACATTTTTCACAGACAGACACCTCAGTTTCACGTATGAATAGCAAAATTGAGGGTCAAGCTGTTCGAGAAGGTAAACACCTTGTTTTAGAGTCGTACTGCTAAGTTCATAGCTTCACCGACCCTGTTATTCCGAGGGTCAGACCAGGAATTCCAGGAGTCTATCCGCAGAATAGTACTGGAAATAGGCACCTTAATTCACATTATAAATAGTACAGAACAAAGTCATACCGTTGTCGAATTTTACCTACTGGTATAGAGTCAACCTTTTTACTGAAGACCTTACCGTGTTCTTGGAAAGAAATTAGTCTTCATTTCGCAGACGGGCACCATAACGTAATGTATGTATTAGAAGTTCGAGGGTCAATCCACTCGAGAACGATACCACCTTCTTTGCGAGTCGAACGACTAAGTCAATAGGTTCTCCTACCCTGTGACTCCTAGAGTCAAACCTGGTATTATGGAATTAAGTGCACTGCACAGCACCGGCAATACACACCTTACTTCGCGGTTTGAGTCTAAAGTAGAGCGTCAGTAATTTTGAGATCGGTACCAATGTGAATATAGTGGGTCGTCTTACAGATGACCACACCCACCGAAAGCCTAGTCCGTTGTATCTGCGGTAAAACATCTTCTACATAATAACAAATTAATTTACATTTTAGCGACGGGCACCTCAGTTTCATGTATGAGTTAGAAGGTCGATGGTAAAACCGTTCGAGAACGGTGCCAACACCTTTGAGATTCGAACTTCTGAGTCAATATCTTCACATATCCTGCGTTTCCGAGAGTCATACCAGGTATTTCTGGAATCAATCCGCTGAACAGTATTGGCAATTGACACCTCCATTCACGGTTTGAACATTAATGTCGAGATTCAATCTGTCGGAGATCAGTGTCAATTGGTATAGAACCATTTCATTTAATGAAGCCATTATTTTCCGAGAACATAACTCGCTGTACCGTGATATCTTGGCGCATTCTGTGATTCCGAAAGCTACACAAGTTATTCCGGGAGCAAATTCGCTGAACAGCATTGGCAATAGTCGCCTTAGTTCACGGTATGAATATTAATGTAGAGACAAGCCGTTGGACTACGTTTCCCGTTGGTATATAGTGAAACGATTTATCGACGACCTTAATTTCCGCGAACGAAGCTCGCTGAATGGCGAGTGTAACTTCGTGTTCAGAGACACAAGTTAGTACACATTTTATTTCGGGGCACCTGTATTTCATGTACGAATATGATGATCCATAGTCAAACCCATGGTGAACGTTACCACCTTCCTTACGTGTCGGACAGAGCTAAGTCAGTAGCTTCACATATCCAGTTATACCGAGAGTCACACAAGGTATTCCTGGAGAAATGAAGCAGAACAGATTTGCAATACACACCACAATTCTATGAATATTATAGTATAGAGTCGTACCGACGGCTAACATTAACAATTCGTATTAAGCCATTCCCTTTATCGAATACCTCACCTTCCGATAACAAAACACGCTGTTGCGAGCGTCATGCTTAGTGCTCACTCATACAATTGAGTAGACATCTCAGCTGGAGCACACCTTATTTTCAAATATGAATTAGGAGATCGAGTGTCAAAACGTTCGAGTTTGTTACATCCTTATATGATAGTCAAACGGCTGAGTAAATAGCTTCACATATCCTATTGTTCCGAAAGTGATACCAGTTATTTCAGGAGTAAATTCACTGTTCAGAATTGGCAGTAGACACTTTTATTCAAGCTATGAATATCAAAGGACAGTGCCAATCCGTTTGAGAAAGCTTCGTATTGCTATAAAGTCAAACGCTTTACCGAATGCCTTATCGTGCGAGAAGCTGACCCACCGTATCGAGAGTATAGCTACGTGTATAGGGAAACACATTAGTATACATTTTAGTGACGGTACCATAAATTCATGTATGAATTATAATATCGATGGTCAAAGCGTTTGGGGACGTTACCACCTTCTTTGGGAGTCGAACAGATAAGTCAGTAGCTCCACCTATCCTGTGATACGGAGAGGCAAACCAGGTATTCCGGAAGTAAATCCGCTGAACTGTCTTAGCAATAGACACCCTAAATCACTGTTTGAATATTAAAATAGAGCGGCACACAGTATGAGAACGTAACTGATTGGTATAATGACAAACGTTTTACCGTATGCGGTACCGTTCGAGGAGTTAGCCCTCTGTAATAGAAAGTATAGCTACGTACTTAGGGAAACACATTAGTATACAATTCTGTGAGGGCTCCTTACGTCCTTGCATGAGTTATAGGATCGACGGTCATACCCATCGAGAACATTACCACCTTCTGTGAGACACGATCGGCTGAACCTATAACTTCACCTATCCTATGATACCGAGAGTCAAACCAGGAAATCCCAGAGTCTATCCGCAGTACTGTATTGGCAGCAGACACCTTAGTTTACGGTGTAAATAGTAATATAGATATTCGAACCATAGCAGAACGTTTCTTACAGGTATAGGGTCGATCCGTTTACCGGATACCTTACCCTCCGAGAACCTATCCCGCTGCCGCAAGTGTCACATGGGGTACAAGGAAACAAATTAGTTGACACTTTAGCAGACGGGCACGTTAATTGCAAGTATCAATAGTAAGATGGAGGGTCAAATCGTCCGAGAACGTTACCACATCTTTGTACAGTCGCAAGGCTGATGCAATAGCTTCACCTTTCCTGTGATTTCGAGGGACAAACCGTGTATTCCGGGAGAAAATCCGCTGAAGAGTAGTGGAAACAGACACCTTAATTAGCGATATGAATATTAAAGTAGAGCGGCAAACTGTTTCAGCGCGTTAGCAATTGGTATAAAGTTAAACGTTTCACTGAAGTCCCTACACTCCGAAAGCCTGACCCGCTGTATTGAGAGTATAGCTACATGCTCAGAGGAAGAAATTAGTATATATATATTGGTGACGGGCTACGTAATTGCATGTAAGAATAACCAGATCGAGTGCAGAACCGTTCCAGATCGTTACATCCTTCTTTGTGAAATCGCACGTGTGACGTATCCTGTGAGTCCGAGCGTTAATCTAGGTATTCCGTGAGTATACCCGTTGTACAGTATTGCCAGTAGATACCTTAATTCGCGGTGTGAATATTAAAATAGAGCACCACACCGTGTGAGAACGCTACTAATTGCTATAAAGTCAAACGTTTTACCGAATGCCTTACCGTCCGTGAAGCTAGCCCGCCGTATCGAGGGGTTTAACGTCATGTTTGGAGAAACACATTCGTATACACATTAGAAACGGCATCTAAATTTCATGTATGAATTAGAAGTCCGTGTGTAAAGTAGATCGCGACAGTAACCACATTCTATGATATTCGAACATCTAAGTCAATAGCTTCACGCGTCCTATGTTTCCGAGAGTCATACCAGGTATTCCTGGAGGAAATCAGATCAGTAGTATTGATAATTGACACCGAGACTATTAAAGTAATAATATGAATGTAATGAGTCAAACCGTTGGAGAGCAATACCAATTCGCATAAAGTCATTCCTTCTGCCGAATACCTTTCCTTCCGTGATGCTAACCCGCCGTATCGGGAGTGTGGCATCGTGTTCAGAGGAATATATTCGTAAACATCTGAGTGATGTGGACTTTAATTTCATTATGAATAAGAAGGTCATGGGTCAAATCGTTTGAGATCTATAACGCCATCTGCGAGACTCGAATGACTACGTCTATAGCTTGACCTATCCCGTAATTCCGAGAGGCAAACCGTGAAAACCGAGAGTAATTCCGCTGAAGAGTATTGGGATAGACACCCTAATTCACGGCTTGATCATTGAAGTAGAGCGTGAAACCATTTGTGAACGTTACCTATTGGAATAAAGCCAAACCTTTTACCGAAGACCTTACCCTCCCAGAACCTAAACCGATATATCGAGTGTATTACTTGGCGTTCAGTGAAACTAGTACACATTTAGGTGACGGGCACCTTAATTTCATGTATGTTTTAGAAAATCGATAGTCAAACCGATCGAGAACGTTACCACCCTCTTTGAGTGTCAAACGGCTCATTCAATAGCTGCACCTATTTTATGATTCCGAGAGGCAAATGTGGCACTTTGGGAGTAAACCTGCTAAACAGCATTGGCAAGGGACACCTTTATTCACTGTTTGAATATTAAAATAGAGCCCCAAACCGTTTGAAATAGTTACCAATTGCTATACAATCAAACGCTTTACCGAAGCCACTACCGTCGGCCATTATCTCCCGCTTCACCGAGAATTGAACTTCGTGTTCGGAGATGCAGGTTATTATTCATTTCAGTGACGGGTTCTTTAACTTCATGTATGAATTAGAAGAACGAGCGTCAAACTGCGCAAGATCATTGTCACCATCTGTGAGAGACGGACGGCTCAATCAGTAGCTACTCCTATCCTGTGATTTCGAGAGTCAAACCAGGTAATCCAGCAGTGAATCCGCTGAACTGCATTGGCAATGTACCCCTTAATACACGGTTTGAATATTAAATGGGAGCTTCAATCCATTTGAGAAAGTTGCCAATTGCTATCTGGTCAAACGTTTTACAGAATACCTAACCCATCGAAAATCTAACGCGCTGTGTCGAGGGCATAACATCGTGTTCTGTGGGAAGAATTAACATTCGTTTCAGCGACGAGCACATTAATTCCATGTATGAATTAGACGGACGATGGTACAAACCACATGAGGCCATTACATCATTCTATGAGATTCGAACGGTTAAGTCTATAGCATCAGTTATACTGCGATTCAGAGAGTCAAACCAGTAACTCCAGTAGTAAATCCGCTGTATAGCTTCGGCCATAGACACATTAATTCACGGTATGAACATTAGGGTACTGTATCAAACCGTTGTAGTTCGTTACCTATTGTCATTGTGTGAAACATTTTACCGATAGACTTACAGTACGAGAACCTAACACGCTGTATCACGAGTATAATTTCGCGTTCAAAAAAACAAATTAGTATTAATTTCAGTGTCGGGCACCATAACGCCACGCATGAAATAAAATATCGAGTGCCAAACCGTTCGAGAACGTTCCCACCTTCTTTGAGAGGCGAATGTCAAGTTCAATTGCTTCACCTATCCTGTGAGTCCAAGAGTCATATCAAGTGATCCGGGAGTAAGTCCGCTGGTAACTATTGGCAATAGGCATATCAATCCGCGGTGTGTATATTAAAGTAGAGAGTCAAACCCTCGGAGAACATTATAAATTGATATATAATTCATATTTTTCCGAATACCTTACCTAGTTTGAACCTAACCTGCAGTACCGAGTATATATATTTCAGTTCAGTGAAACATATTAGTACACATTCTAATGACGGGCGCCATATTTACATAAATGAATGGAAAAATCGTGAGTAAATCCATTCGAGATCGTTACCACCCTCCTTGTGTGTAGGACAGATAGTTCAATAGCTTCACTTATCCGGAGATTCCGAGAGTCTAACCAGGTATTCCAGGCGTAAATCTGCAGAACAGTATTGGCAATTGGCAACTTAATTCACGGCTTGAATATTAAAGCGGAACTTCCAACGGTTGTAGAACATTACGAACTGGATTAAAGCCAAACGTTTTAGTAAAGGCTTTATCTTCCGGGAATAGCACTCGAATCATCGAGAATATAACTTCGTGTTCACAGATAGAAATTAGTATCCATTTCAGAGACGAGCATCTTTACTTCATGTATGAATTAGAAGATCGATGGTCAAACCGTTCGAGAAGAGGATAGCTTCACCTTTCCTGTAATTCCGATAGTCAAGCCTGGTACTCCAGAAGTAAATCCGCTGAACAGAATTGGCAATAGACACCATAATACACGGTTCGCATATTAAAGTGGAGCATCATACGGTTTGAGAACGTTACGAATTGCTATAAGGTCAAATGCATTACCGGGGACAATATCATCCGAAAAAATAACACTCCGTATTGAGGGAATAGCTTCGAGTTTATATAAATACATTTGCATGCAATTCAGAGACGGCTCGTTAAATTCATGAATGAATTAAAATATCGAGGGTCAAAGAGTTCCAGAACGTTAACAACTTCTTTGAGAATCGAACGGTTAAGTCAATAGCGTCACCTATCCTTTGATACCGAGAGTTAAACCAGGTATTACCGGAGTAAATGCGCTGTCAAGTATTGGTAACGGACACCTTCATTCACGGCTTGAATATTAAAATAGAGCGCAAAGCCGTTTGAGAACGTTAGGAATTACGCTCAAGCCAAAGGCTTGACGGAAGGCCTTACTCTCCGAAAAACGAACCCGCTGCACCGAGATTATAACTTCATGTTCAGAGAAGCACATTGGCACACATTTTAGTAATAGGCACCATAGTTTCATGTATGAATTAAAAGATCGATGGTCTAACCGTTCCAGAACGATACTCCGTCCGTTGAGAGACAAAAAGCTAAATCATCAGCACCACCTGACCTATTATTCCGCGAGACAAACCGTGTATTCCACGGTATAAATGCACAGGACAGTATTCGAAATAGACACCCTAATTCGCGGTGCTAGTATTAAAGAAATGTGTCCCACCGTTGAAGGACGTTCCTTATTGGTAATAGGTTCAAACTTTCTACCGATGCCATATATTCCGAAAAGCCAACCCGCTGTATCGAGAGTATAGCTTCGGGGTTAGAGATAAAAATTAGTATTAATTTCAGTGACGGCACGTTAACTTCATGTGAATTTGAAGATTGTTGGCCCAACTGTTCGAGAATGTTACCACACTCTTCGAGAGCCGAACTGATATATCAATAGCTTCTCTAATCCCGTGATTCGGAGATGCAAACCAAGTATTCCGAAAGTATATCCGCTCATCAGTATTGGCAATAGAAACCTTACTTCACGATTTGAATATTAATGCAGAATGTGAAACCATTGTTGAATGTTGCATACTGGTATACAGTTAAACATTTTACCGATAGCCTAACCTTCGGCGAAACTTACCCTCCGCTTCGAAAGTATATCTTCGTGTTCAGAGAAGTAAATTATTATACATTTTAGTGACCTGTTCCATAATTTCAATATGAATATGAAGATCGAGGGTGAAACCGCTCGAGAAGGTTGCCACCATCTTCGTGATTCGAACGGGTAAGTCTATAGCTTCATATATCCTGTGGTTCCAAAAATCAAGCGTGATATTACGGGAGTAAATACGCTGTACAGTAATGGCAATAGATACCTTAATTCACGGATTGAATAATACAGTAGAGCGTTAAACAGTTTGAGAACTATACCACCCTTTCTGAAGGTCGAACGGATAGGTCAATAGATTCACCCATCCTGCGATTCCTAGTGCTAAGCCAGGCTTTCAAGGAATAAATGCGCAGAACAGTATTAGCAATAAACATCTTCATTCGCTGTATGAATAATACAGTAGTAGGTCAATCCGAAGGCAGATCATTAAGTTGTTATACTTAAATTCTCTTTACCGAATATCTTCCCTTATCACAACCTACCTCGCAGTAGCGCGTGACTTGCTTATTGTTCACAGATACAAATTAGTCGACATGTGAGCAGACGGACGCCACATTTCCACGTATAAATAGTAAAATCGAACGTGAAACCGTTAGAAAACGGTACCATCTTCTTTTGGAGTCGAACGGCTAAGACAATAGCTTCATTTATCTTGTGATTCCTAGAGTTAAATGATGTATTCCGGGAGTTATTGCGGTAAACAATATTGGCAATAGGCACCTCAGTATACGGTAAGAATATTGAAGCAGGCCGTCAAGCCGTTGTTGAGCAATACCTATTCGAGTAGGGTTATATTTCTCACCGAACGCCATACACACCGCAAACCTCAACAACTTCATCAAGAGTATACCTTCGTGATCAGATAAAGATGCTAGTCTTAATTTCACTGACGGCACCGTTACTTCATGTATAAGTTAGATGATCGGAAGTCAACCCGATCGAGAACGGTAGCACTTTCTGTGAGGTACGAGCAGCTAAGTCAATAGCATCATATATCCCATGTTTGCGAAATATAAACCAGATATTCCGGGAGTAAATTCTCATTACAGTATTGACAATATTGATTTCAATTCGGGGTTTAAATATTAAAGCAGGCCGTTAAGCCGTAGTAGAGCATTACATGCTCATGTAGGGTTAAATTTCTTACAGAATATCTTACCCTCCGATGGAGGTATCAGCACTTTGGAGAGTATAACAGTATGTTCAGAGGTAGAAACATGTAAACATTTTAGTGACGAGCACCTTAATGTCATGCATGAACTGAAATATCGAGAGTCGAACCACTCGTGAAGGTTGCCACATTCTGAAAGAGACGATATGGTAAGTCAATATTTTCACGTATCCTCCGATTGAGAAAGTCAAACCAGGTATTCAGGGAGTAAATCCGCTGTACAATATTGTCGTTATACTCCCTAACTCCAGGCTTAAATATTAAATTGCAGAGTGAAACCGTTGTCGAACATAACGAATTGGCATAGATTCAAATTTTTCTACTCAGGCCTTACCTTCCGATTCCCTAACCTGCTGTATCGATTGTCAAAGTTCGTGTTTCAGCAAACAACCTGTTATTCTGTTTTGTGATGGGCACCTTCATTTCATGTATGAATAAGGAGATCGGTATGCATGCTGTTCCAGAAAGATACAACTATCCGTTAGATTCGCACAGCTAAGTCAATAGCGGCGCCTAGCCTGTGACTCCAAGCTCCGAACCAAGTATTCCTGGAGTGAATCCGTTGTTCACTATAGGCAATAGACACTTTAAATTATTTTATGAAAATTAATGTACGTAGTCAAACAGTTGGAGAATATAACTAGATACTACAGAGTCAGAGATTTTACCTGATACATAACCAATCAAGATCCTATCCCACTGCAGGAAGTGTCTTTCTTAGTGCACACGGAAAAAAACAAGTAGATGTTTTAGCAGACGGACATCTCATTTTCATGTATGAATCGAACAATAAGGAACCAATCCGTTAGAGAGAGTCCCCACCTTCTTTGGGAGTCGAACGGCTAAGTTTATAGCTTCACCTACACCGTGATTCCGAAAGCCAAACTGGGTAATCTGGGAGAAAATCCGCAGAAGGCAATTGTCAATAGACACCTTAATTCGCGGTATAAATATTAAAGCAGACCGTTCAGCCGTAGTTGAAAATAACCCATTGGTGTAGATTCAAACCTTTTACAGTAAGCGTTGCCTTCGGAGTGCCTTACCCGCCGTATCGAGAGTTGAACTTCGTATTCAGAGAAGGAAATTAGTCTTCATTTCAGTAGAAGGGCACCATAACCACAGGAATGAATTAAAAGATCGAGAGTCCGACCGCTCGAGTACGATGACACGTTCTGTGAGGGACGAACGGCTAAGTGAATAGCTTTACCTGTCCCGAGATTCCGAGAGTCATACTAGGTATTCTGGGATTAAATCGGCTGAACAGTGTTGGCCACAGACACCCTAATTCACGGATTGAATCTTAAACTACTTCGTGAATTCATTGTAGAACGATACAAATTGCTATAAGGTGAAATGTTTTACCGAAGGCCTGACCCTGCAAGAAACATTCAGTGGAGCGAACTAGTGTACATTTTAGTAACGAGCACCTTCATTTTATGCATGAATTAGAAGATCCATGGTCACTCGTTTCGAGAATGTTACCACCTTACTTGAGAGTCGCACAGCTAAGTGAATTGCTTCACCGATCCTGCGATACTGTCAGTCACACCAGGTACTGCGGAAGTAATTCGGCTGAACAGTATTGGCATTGACGCAGTAATTCACAGTATATACATTACGGTAGAGAGTCAATCCGTTTGATAATGCTTCCAATTCCTATAACGTCAAACGCTTTACTCAAGACCTTAACCCTCCGGAAGCATATCGCGCTGTACCGAGCGTATAATGTCATGTGCATGGGAACAAATTAGTATACATTTTAGAGCCAGACACCTTAATTTCATGTACGAGTTAGAAGATCGAGTATAAAACCGTACGTGAATGTAACCAGCACCTTTCAGGGTCGCAGAGCTACGCCAATAGCTTCACCTATCCTGTGATTCCGAGAATCTAATCAGGTAGTCCAAGAATAAATTCCAATCGCAGTATAAGAAAGGGACACCTTAACTCACGGTATGAAAATTAGTGCAGAGCACCAAACTGTGTGAACGTTACCAGTTGGTATAAAGTCAAACGTTTTACCAAAGACAATACCTTCCGAGAGCCGAAGCCGCTGTATCGACAGTCTAAATTGGTGTTCAGAGAAGCGAGCTACTATTTCCTATAGTGCCGAGCACTTTAATTTCATGTATAAATAAGAATCCACATTCAAATCGTTGGAGGGCGTTACCACCCTCTTAGATAGTCGAACGTACATGTCAATGACTTCACATATCCCGTGATACCGAGAGACAAACCAGGCATTGAGGGAGAAAATCTGCTGTACACTGCATAAACTCCAGAGTCGAACCGTAGTGGAACGTTACTTTTTGGTGTCGGGTCTAACTTTCTACCGGCGGCCATATCTTCCGAGTGGCTAACCCACTGTATCCGGCGTATAACTCTCTGGCCAGAGAAACATATTGGTATACACATGCGGGACGGGAAGCTTAATTTGATGTTTGTAATTGAAAATCGACGGTCAAACCATTCGATCCAGGATACTGCCATCGTCGGGAGTCGAAAGGTCATGTCAATAGCTTCACCTACCCTGTGATTCAGATAGCCAAATCAGTTTTTCCGGGAGTGAGTCCGCTGTGCAGTATTGGCAATAGACACCTTCATATATGGTATAAATATTAAAGTAGAAGGCCATTTCGTCGTAGAATAATATCAATTGGTGTAGTGTCTTTCTTTTTACTGAATACGATACCTTCCTAGAACATAACGCGCCATAGCGAGTGTCATGCTTACTGCTCACGGAATCAAGGTAGTAAACATTATAGCAGAGGAATAGCTTATTATGATATATGAATTACAAGATCGAGCGTCAAACCGTACGAGGTCATTACCACCGTCTTTGAGAGTCAAACGCCTGAGTCAATAACATCAACTAAAGTTGTGATTCCGAGAGTCAAGCCTGGAATTCCATGGGTAAAACCGCTGAACAGTATTGGCAATTGACACCTCAATTCTCGGTACGAATATTAAAGTATAGCGTCAAACCGTTTAATAATGCTACCAACTGGTATACCATATAACTCTTTAACGGATACCTTACTTTCCGAGAATATAACACCGCAGTATCGTTGGTACAACATCGCGTTCACAGAATCAAATTAGTAAACATTTTCGTGACGGGATCGTTAGTATCGTCTATGAATGAGAAGATCGATTGACGAAGCGTTCGAGCTCGTTACCAGCTTCTTCGAGATCCGAACAGCTGCGTCAACAGTTTGACCGAGAGTCGTGATTCCGAGATTCAGGCCTGGCATTCCAGGAGTAAATCCGCTGAACAGTATTTGCAATAGACACGTTAATTCACGGTTTAAGTATGAAAGTAGACAGTCAATTCGTTAGAGAACATAACCTATTCCTATAAAGTCATACTATTTAACGGGTACCTTTCCATTCTAGAACCTTACCCGCAGTACCGAGAATCATACTTAATGGCAATTAAACCAATCATTAGATTTTTAGTAGACGAACAGCTTTGTTTAATATATGAATAGCAATATCGATAGTGAAACCGTTGCAGAACTATTCCACCTTCTTTAAAAGCTCCACATCTAAGACAATAGCTTCTCCCATTGATTGCGAGAGTCAATCCACATATTTTAGGCATAAATACGCTACACAATATTGGCAATAGATACCGTAATTCATAGCATGAATATTAAGGTTGAGAGTCACACCGTCGGAGAATATTACCCATTGGTAGAAAGTCATTCTTTTTAACATATACCTTACATTGCGAGAAGTCAAGCAGCCGTAGGGATTGTCTCGTTTTGGGTTTTCAGAAGCGAATGAGTAGACATTATAGCAGAGGTATACCTTATTCTGATATATGAATTAGAAGATCGAGTGTCAAACGCTTCGAGAACGTTAGGTCTTTCCTTGAGGGAAGGACGGTATATAGCTTCACCTATTCCATGATTCCAAGAGACAATCCATGTATTTCTGGAGTAAATCCGCTGAACAGAATTGGCTTTAGACACCCCCTATTTCATGGTGTAATATTTACGTACACAGTCAATCCGCTTGCGAACGTTGCCAATTGTTATAAAGTAAAACGTTTTACTGAATCCCTCATCCTCCGAAAGCCTATCGCATTTTATCGAGAGTATATCATCGTTATCAGAGGAAGAGATTACAATTCATTTTAGTGGCGGGCACCTTATATTCATGTCTGAATATAAAGATCGAGAGTCAAACCGTTGGAGAGCGTTGCCACCTACTGTGGGAGTCGCATGGCTGTCTATCGCTTCACCTGTCCTGTGATACCTAGAGTCAAATCAGATAATCCGCGAGTATGTCCGGTGTGATGTTTGTTGACAACTGACAACTTAATTCAACGTATGTATATTAATGTAGAGACTTAAGCCGGCGGAGATCATTATCAATGCGCATAAAGTCATACATTTTACCGAATACCATACCGTCCAAGATCCTTACACGCTGTTGCGTGTGTCCTGATTTATGTGCACGGAAACAAATTAGTAGAAATTTTAACTGGCGAGCAACACGTGTGTTTGTAAGTATCCATAGCGAGGGCCGAAGCGTTCGAGAACGATACCACCTTCTTCGAGAGTCGAACGGCTATGTCTATTGCATCACCTATCCTTTGATTCCGTGAGCCAAACCAGGTTGTTCGGGAATGAATTAGCTGAAAGTATTGGCAATAGACGCCTTATTTCGCAGTTTGTATATCAAAGAAGGGCGACAAACTCTCAGTGGTCATAACCAATTCGTATAAAGTTATTCTCCTTACCGAATGATATTACCCGCCGAGAGTATTAATCTGCTATAGGGAGTGTCTTGCTCGTTCTTGGCGGACTCAAATTAGTGGACATTATAGCAGACGGGCGCCGCATTTTCATGCATGAATATCAAAACCGGAAGTCAGACCGTTCCAGAACGTTACTACATTCATTGAAAATACAACGGCTGAGTCAATATCTTCGTCCATCCTGTGATATCGAGAGACAAACCAGGTATTCCGGGAGAAATCAGCTGCTGCGTATGGGCACTAGATACCCCATTTCAGGGTATAAATATTAGGGTACAGAGTCAACCCTTTGTAGAACGAAACCTACTGGAATAGTGTCAAACTTCTTACCGGCGGCCTTACCATCCCAAATGCTAAGCCACTGTATCGTGAGTATAACTTCGTTCCCAGAGGTCGAAATTAGTCTCCCTTTCAGTGACGTGCACCATAAATTCGTGTATGAATTTGAATTTCGGTCGTCAAACCGTTCTGGAACGGTCCCACCTTCCTTGAGTGTCGAAAGGCTGAGTCTATAGCATCAGCGATCCTGTGATTCCGAGAGTCACACCAGGTTCACTGCGAGTAAATCCGCTGTAGAGCATCGGCAATAATATCCTACTTACTGGTATAGCTATTAATGGACAGGGACACACAGTTGTACAACGTTACTTATTGTTATTGGGTCTACCTTTTCACCAAAGGCCGTAAGTTCCGAGAAACTATCGCGCAGTATCGAGAGTATAACTTCATGGTCAGAAAGGCACAATTACATAAATTTTAGTGACGGGCAACTTAATTTCATCTGTGAATCAGAAGGTCGGGGATCAAACCATGCGAGAACGCTAGCAACTTCATTGTGAGGCGAACGCCTAAGTCAATAGCGTCAACTATGTTTGGATTCCGAGAGTCAAATCAGGTATTCCGGGTCTCAATTCGCTGTACAGTATTGGCATTAGATACACTATTTCGCGGTATAAACATTGTAGTACAGTATGAAACCGTTGCATAACGATACCTATTAGTATAGAGTCAAACTTTTTACCGAAGGCCTTACCTTCCGGCTCGCTATTCCACCGTATCGAGAGTATAATATCGTATTAAGTGGAACAAATTACAATACA
Organism: Lasioglossum baleicum; assembly: GCF_051020765.1. NCBI lineage: Eukaryota > Metazoa > Arthropoda > Insecta > Hymenoptera > Halictidae > Lasioglossum > Lasioglossum baleicum. The sequence continues at coordinate 288,520 of NW_027469213.1, read as the reverse complement.
TTTCAATGACGGGCACGTTAACTTCATTTTCGAATTGGAATATCGAGCGTCAAACCCCTAAAGATCGTTGCCACCTTCCGTGAGAGACGAATGGCTACGTGCATAGCATCGCCTATCTGGTAATTCTGAGAGTCGTACCAGTCATTCCCGGATTAATTCGCTGAACACTATTGGCAATAGACTCCTGAATTCACGGTATGGATAACAATGTAGAGAGACAAACCGTTTGAGAATGTTACCAATTTGCATAACGTCATACCCTTCTTCGCATACCTTTCCTTCCGAGAATATAAGGAGCATATCGTGGGTATAATATCACGTTCAGAGAAGCAAATGATTATACATTTTAGAGACGGGCATCTTAAATTCATTTATGAACAAGTTCGAGAGTCAAAGCTTTCGAGAACGTTACAACCATCTTTGAGATTCGTCCGGCTATGTCAGTAGCTTCACATTCCCTGTAGATCCGAGACACAAACATGTACTCCGTGAGTGAGTCCGCTGCACAGTACTGGCAATTGATACAATAATTCGCGTAGTGAGTATTAATGCAGTCCGTCAACCCCTTGTAAAGCTCTACCCACTGGTATAGATACAATCTATTTGCTGAAAGCCTTCGTGTTCAGAGAAACACGTTAGTATACTTCTTTATAACTGCACCTTAAATTCATGTATGAATTAGTGTATCGATGGTCAAACGAAACGAGAATGTTACCACCCTCTGCGAGTTCGAACTTCTAGGACAATCGCTTCACCTATGCTGTGAATCCGAGGGTCAAACCAGGTATTCCGGGCGTAAGTCCTCTGAACAGTGTTAGGAACGGACATATTAGTACTCGGATTTAATGTTAACCTAGATCGAAAATCCGTATGAGAACGTTACCAATTGCTATAAGGACTAACGCTTTACCGAAGACAATACCCACCGAAAAATTAAGCCGCTGCAGCGAGAGTATAACGTCTTGTTGAGAGAAAGAAATCAGTATTGATTTGAGTGTCAGCACGTTAACTTCAAGTGAATTATAAGATCGATGGTCAAACCGTTCGAGAACTGTATCTCCCTCTTTAAGAATCGAACAGATAGCTCAATAGATCGACCTACCCTGTGATTCCGAGAGTGTAACCAGGTAATCCGAAAGTAAATACGCTAAAGAGTATTGGCAATTGACACCTTAATTCAGGGTATGAATATTATTGTAGATGCTCAATCCGTCGAGGAACATTATCAATTGGTATAGAGTCACTCTTTTACCGAATACATAACCATCATAGAACCTAACGCGATGTAGCGAGTGGCATGCTCAGTGCTCACGAAGACAAGTAGGTAGACATTATAGAAGAAGCACACCTTTTTTTCAAATATGAATTAGGAGATCGAGTATCAAATGTTCCGAGGTCGATACCACCTTCTTTGAGATTCGAACGTCTAAGTCCATTGCTTCTCATATAGTCGCGATTCCAAGTGTCAAGCCTGGCATTCGAGGAGTAAGTTCGCTGAGTAGTATTGTCAACGGGCACCTTAATTCGCAGTTTCCATATCAGAGCAGAGCGTCAAACCGTCAGAGAACGTTACCAATTGGCATAGCTTCATACACCTTGCCGGACGCCTTACATTCCGAGAACCTGCCTTATCTTGAGGGTATCATCGTGTTCAGGGAAACATGATAGTTTACATTCTAATGACGGGCACCTAATTAACGTATATGAGTCGAAAAATCATGAGAAAAACCATTCAGGAGCGTTACCACCTTCTTTACGATCGAACAGCTAAGTTAACATGTTCACTTATCCTGCTCTCCCAAGAGTCAAACCATGTAGTCCGCGCCTAAAACAGGTGAACAGTATTGGAATTAGACACGCAATTTAATGGTATAAATATTAAGGATCAGAGTCAAACCTTATACAACGTTCCCATATGCTGTATAGTCAAACATTTCACCGATGACCGTATTATCAGAGAATCTAACCCGCAGTTCCGAGATTATATCTTCGTGTTTAGAGTAACAAGCTAGTATACATTTTAGTGACTGTTACATCAATTTCATGCAGAAATTAGAAGATCGATGGACAAACAGTTCTTGAACGAAATTACCCTGTCTGTGGGTCGAGCGGATAGGTCAATTGCTCCACGTATACTGTGATACCGAGGGTCAAACCAGGTAATCGGAGAGGAACTTCGCTGGAGGGGATTGGCAATAGGTACCTTAATTCGCGAAGAGAATATTAAAATACAGCGTCACACCGTGTGACACCGTTATCAATTGCTATAAAGTCAAACGTATCACACAATGCCTTACCGTCCGAGAAGCTATCCGGCTGTATCGGGAGTATAGCTACATGTTTTGGCAAGCACGTTAGTATAAAATTTAATGACGACACCTTAAATTCATGCATGAATTACGAGACCGAAGGCCTAATCATTCGACAAAGTTACACCTTCTGTGAGATTCGAAGGGCTAAGCCTATCGCGTCACCTGTCCTTTGATTCGGGGAGCTAATCCAGGTACTTCGTGTGTAAACCCGCAGAAAGGTATGGACATAGACGCCTTAAACCACTGTTTCAATATTAAAATCGAGCGCCATACCGTTTGAGAACGCTACCAGTCGCTATACCAGCTATACCAGGAGTATGTCCGCTGAAAAGTATTGGCAATAGGCACCGAAATTGCTGGTATGAATTTCAATGTACTGAGTCAAACGGTTGAACAGCTTTACGTATTGCAATAGAGTCAAACTGTTTACCGTCGGCCGAACCTTCCGAGAAACTAGCCGTCTGTATCGTGAGTGTTGCTTCGTCGCCTGCGAAGCAAAATATTATAATTTTTAATGACGGGAAACTTAATTTTATCTATGAATCAGGAGATCGAGGGACAAACGGATCGTGAACGTGATCAACTTCTTTGGGAGTCGCACATATAAGTCAATATCTTCAATCATTCAGGGATGCCGAGACATAAACCAGGCATTCTAGGAGTACATACGCTGTACAGCATTGGCAATAGACATCTAAGTTCGCTGCATGAGCATTGGAGTAGGTAGTCACACCGGCGGAGAGCATTACCAATAGTTCTAAAGCCATTCTCTCTACAGAATATGTCACCATCCGCGAACGTATCCCGCTGTAACGAGAGTGTTACTTCGTGATAATAGAAACGAATCAGTATACATTAGAGTGACGGGCAGTTTAATTTCATGTCTTCATTAGAAGATCGAGAGTCAAACCGTTCGTGCACGATACCACCTTCTTTGAGAACCGGACGGCTATGTCTATAACTTCACCCATTCGGTGATTCTGGGAGCCAAGCCAGGTGCTCCGGGCGCAAAACAAATGCACAGTATTGTCAATCGACTCCTTAGTTCACGGATGGAATATTAAGGTACCGCGTCAAACCGTTTCATAGCGTTACCAATTGCCATAAACTCAACAACTTCACCGAAGGCCTCACCTTTCTCGAACCTCTCCCACTGCATCGGGAATATAACTTGGAGCCCAGAGAAACACATTAGTATATATTTCAGAAGCGGTTACCGTTATTTCGTGCATGAATTAGAATATCGAGCGTCAAACCGTTCATGAACATGACCACGTTCGCTGAGAGTCAAACGGCTCTCATAATACCTTCTGCTGCCCTGTGATTCCTAAAGTTAAACCAGGTATTCCGGGTGTAAACCTTCTGAACAGTATTGGCAACAGAAACGATAATTCACGGTCTGACTATTAATGTAGAGGGTCAAACCGTTCGAGAACGTTACCAACTGGTATAAAGTCAAATGTTTTATCAAATGTCTTATCATCCAAGAACCAACACCGAAGTAGCAATTGTCTATCTTAGTGTACAACCAAACAGATTTGTACATATTTTAGCAGAAGGTCAGCATCATTGCGTGCATAAATAGAGAAATCCAGCGTCAATGCGTTCCAGAACGGTACAATCTTTCTATAGAACCGAACGGCTAAGTCAGTAGCTTCACCTACCCTGTTATTCTGAGCGTCAAACGAGGTTTTTCGGGATTAAATCCGCTGAACAGTATTCGCAATGGACACATTAAATCCCGGTAAGAATATTAAAGCGGGTCATCAAGCCGCAGTAGAATACTACCTATTCGTGTAGGGTTAAATGCCTCGAAGTATGCCTTACACACCGAAAAACTGACAGGCTGTTTCGAGAGTATAACAAAGAGTTCAGAAGTACGATCTAGGATATACTTTAGTGACGAGCACATTAATTTCATTCGAGAATTGAATGATCTCGGATGTTATCGCTCCAGAGCGTTACCACCTTCTGTGAGAGACAAACGGCTAAATCAATAGCTTCATCCACCCTGTGATTAGGAGAGTCAAACCAGGAATTTTGCGTGTAAGTCCGCTGAAGAGTTATGGCAATAGACATCTCAATTCTTGGTTTGAATATTACAGTAGAGCGTCAAACCGTTAGAGAGCGTCACCAATTGGTATAACGGCAATCGTTTTACCGGAGACCTTACCTTGAGAGAACCTAAGTCGCTGTTGCCACTGTCTTAGTTGTCATTCACTGAAACAAATTAGTAGACATTATAGCGGAAGCACACCTTATTTTAATGTATGGACAGAATTATCGGGAGTCAAACCGTTAGAGGGCGATCCCGTCTCCTTTGATAGTCGAACGGATAAGATAGTAGCTTGACATATCCTGCCAATCCGATAGTCTAATTAGGTATTCCAGTAGTCAATCCGCTGAACACTAAAGGCAGTGCATACCTTAATTCACGGCCTGAATATTAAAGTACAGAGTCCATGGTTCGTAGAACGTTACCTATTGGTTTAATGTCAAAAGCTTTATCGAAAGTCTTACCATCCGAGAACCTATTCAGCACCATCGAGAGTTTAACCTCGTATTCAGAAAAGCAAATTAATCTTCATTTCAGTGACGGTCACCGTATCTTCATGTATAAATTACAAGATGTACAGTAAAACCGTACGGGAACGTTATCACCTTCTTTGAGTGTCGAACGGCTAAGTCAAATGCATCGCATGTATGAATTACTGGATCGAGGGTCAAGCCGGTCGAAAACGTTTCCACCTTCTGTGAGAGACGAACGTCTATGTCAATAGGTTCAACCATCCTGTGATGCCGAGTGTCAAACCTGGTATTCCGGGAGTGAATCCGCTGAAATGTATTGGCAATAGTCTCCATAATTCAGGGTTTGAATGTTAATATTGAGCGTCAATCTGTTCGAGTGCATTGCCATTTGTTGTAAGGTCAATCACGTAACCGATAGACTAACCTTCGGAAAAGCTAACATGCCATTACGAGAGTATAACCTCGTACTCAGAGACCGAAATTGGTATTCATTTTAGTGAATAGCACCTTAACTTCATGTACGAATTACATGATGAATGGACAAACCGCTCGGGAACGTTGGCACCTTCTGCGTGGGACGAACTGCGAAGTCAATGGCTTAACACGATCCTGCGATTTACAGAGTCAAACCAGGTATTACTGGAGTAAATCCGCTGAACCGCATTGGCCATTTACACGTTAGTTCACCGTTTGAATATTAAAGTAGAGCATCACGCCGTTTTATGGAGCTGACAATTTGTATAAAGTCAAACACTGTACCTATAGACTTATGATCGGAGAAGCTATCCAGCCGCCTCAAGAGAATAACTTCGTGTTCAAAGAAGGAAGATAGTATTCATTTCATGACGGGCACGTTAACATCATGCATGATTTAGATGATCGAAGGTCATGCCGCTCTATATCGTTGCGACCTTCTCTGAGTGACGAACAGCTAAGTCAGTAGCTTCACCTCCCTGTCATACCGATAGTCAAACCACGTATTCCGAGAGTCAATCCGCTGATCAGTATTGGCAATAGACAACATTTATTCGCGGTATGAATATGAAAGTAGAGCGGCAAACCATAGGAGAACTTTACCAAATGGTATGACGACAATATATATATAAGAATATTTGTATTCATTTTAGCGACGGGCGCCTTAATCTCATGGATGTATATGGAGATTGCCAGTCAATCCGTTTGATAACGTTATCACCTACTTTGAGAGTTGCAGAACTATGTCAGTACCTTCACCGATCCTGATATTCCGATAGTCAAACCAGGTATTCCCGGAGAAAATCCGCTGAGCAGTATTGGCAATAGAAGTCTTAATTCTCGGTTTGAATATTACAGTAGAACGTCAAACCGTTTCAGGACTTTACGAATTGTTTCAAAGTAACTTCTTTTTGTTTACACAACACCTTACATTTCAAGAACCTACCCCGATATAGCGAGGGTCTTGCTTCGAGCTCAGGGTAGCAAAATATTAGACGTTTTATCCGACGAACGAGTAACTTTTTTGTATGAATAGGAAAATAGAGAGTCATTACTTCCGAGAACGTTGCCACATTCTGTGAAAGACGATCAGCTAAGTCGATAGCTTCACGTATCCTGCGATTGCGTCAATCAAACCAGGTATTCCGGGAGCAAATACAATTTTCAGTATTGACAGCAGACACCTTAATTCGCGGAATGAATATTAGAATAGAGCGTCGCACCGTGTGACAACGTTACCAATTCATATGTATATCAAACGTTTTACCGAATGCCTTACCGTCCGAGAAGCAAACCCGCCGTATCGAGAGTATAGCTAGGTGTTTGTAGAAACACATTAGTAAAAATTTTAGAGACGGGGACGTTAATATCATTATGAATAAGATCGAGTGTGAAACCGCTAGCGAACGTTAGCACCATCTGTGAGAGACGAACGGCAACGTCAACAGCTGTTCCTATTCTGCAATTTCGAGAATCTTACTAGGTATGCCGAAAGTAAGTCCGCTCAACACTGTGGGCAATAGACACCTTAATTCACGGTCTGAATATTAATAGAGAGCGTCAAACCGTTTGTGAGCGTTACCAATTGGTATACGGTCAAGCGTTTTACCGAAGGCCTTTCATTCTGCAAACATCACCTGCATCATCGAGAGTATACGCTCGTGTTCACAGGATGCAATTAGTATTCATTTCAGTGAAGGGCCCTTTATGTTCATGTATGAATTCGAAGATTGATGGTCAGAACGTTCGAGAACGTTACTACGCTCTATGAGAGTCGACCGGATAAGTCAATAGCTCCACCTATCCTGTGATGCCGAGATTCAATCCAGGTATTCCAGGAGTAAATCCGCTGAATCGTATTGGCAATAGACACCTTAATTCACGGATTGAATATTAAAGCAGAGCGTGAGAATGATACCAGTTGGTATAAAGTCAAACGTTGTACCGAGGACGTTACCATCCGAGAAAATAACCCGCTGTATAGAGAGCATAAGTTATGGCTCACAGAAAGAAATTAGTATTCACATCAGTGACAGGCACCTTCACTTCATGTATGAATGAGAAGATTGAGGGTCAAACCGTTCGGGAACGTTGCCACACTCGTTGATATTCGATCAGCTACGTGAATAGCTTCACCTGTCCTGCGATTCCGATAGTCAAGACATGTATTCTTGGAGTAAATCCGCTGTACACTAATGGCAATGGACACCTTAATTGACGGTTTGACTATTAAAGCTGGCCCTCAAGCCGTTGTATATCATTTCCCAATGGTGTATGTCAAACTTCGATCGAGTATCAAACCGCTGAAGAACGTTACCACCTTCAGTGACAGACGAACGCCTAAGTCAATATCTCAACCTATCCTGTGATTCCGAATGACAAGAGATAAATTTCTGGAGCAAATGCGCTGTACAGTATTGGCGAGAGATACGATAATTCGCGGACTGAATATTAAATAAAAGTGGCACGCCGTGTGAGAACGATACCTAATAATATATCGTCAAACGTTAATTCCGAATGCCTTGCCCTCTGAAAAACTTACCAGCTATATCAGGAGTATAACGGCGTGTCCAAAGTTACGAACTAGAATATACTTTAGTGACAGGCACCATAATTCCCTGTATAAAGTAGAAGATCGTGTGTCAAACAGTTCGAGGATGTTATCAGATTCTTTGAGTGTCGAAAGCCTATGCCAATAGCTTAACCTATCCTATGATGCTGATACTCGAACCAGCTATTCCTTGAGTCATCGCCCTGAGCAGTTTTGGCACCAGACAGTCTATTCCACGGAATAAATAATAGAGTACCCAGATAAACCGTTGTAGATCGTCATCTTTTGTTATACAGTCAATATTTTCACCGAAGGCCTTACCTTCCTAGAACCAACCCGCAGTATCGAGAGCATAACTTCTGGACCACAGAATCAAATTAGCAAACATTTTCGTGGAGCTGACCTTTATTTCATGTATGAATTCGAAGGTAAAGTGTAAAACCGATCAGGATCGATACCACCATGTTTGATATTCGAGCGGCTAAGTTAGTGGCTTCACATATCCTGCGATTCCGAAATTGAACCAGGTATTCCCGGAGATAATCCGCTCTACTGTATTGTCATTAGTCATATTACTTCACGTCATGAATACTAAAGTGCAGAGTCATGCCGTTGTAGAACGTTACCCATTGGTATATAGTCAAACTTCTTACCGAAGGCCTCACCGTTCGAGAACATAACCCGCTGTATGCAGAGTATAACTTCGTGTTCATGGAAACAGTGTAGTATACAATTTGGTGACCGGCACATTAATTGCGACTATCAATAAGAAGATCATGCATCAACTCGTTCGAAAACATCATCACATTTTTGCACAATCACACAGCTATGCTAACAGCTTCGCCTATACTGCGGTTTCCAGAGTCTATTCAGGTATTCGCGGAGTACACGCGCTGGAAGGTATTGGCAATAGACACTATCATTGACAGTTCGAATATTAATGTAAGGCGCAAACTGTTGTAGAACTTTACATATTGGAATACAGTCTAACTCTTTTCCGTAGGCCGTACCTCCGAGAAGCTAACCCGCAATATTGAGGGTACTACTCCGTGTTCTGAGAAGCAAGTAGGTTAACATTTTAGTGACAGGCACCATAATTTCTGGTATGAATGGGAAGCTCGGGTGGCGGACTGATCCAGAAAGTTACTACCTCCTTTGATACTCGAACGGCAAAATCAATAGCTTCACCTATCCTGTCATTCCGATAGACTAAACCAGTCATTTCGGGAGTATACCCGCGGAACAGCATTCGGAATAGAGACCTTAATTCACGTTACGAATATTATAGTAGAGGGTCCAAACGTCGGCGAACATTACCAATTCGTAAAGAGTAAACTTTTTACGGAAGGCCTTACCTTCCGAGAAACTAACCCGTTGTATCGACATTATATCTACGTGTTCAGAGGAACAAATTAGTATGCATTTTAGTGACTGGCATATTAGTTTCTAGTAAGAATTAGAAGATCGATGGTCAAACCATTCAGGATCGATACCACACTCGTCGAGAACCAACGGCTGAGTCAATAGCTTCATCTATTCTATGGTCCCGAGAGTCAGTTCAGGTATTCCACGAGTAAATTCGTTGGACAGTATTGGCAATAGACGCCTTAATTCACTGTATGAATGTTAAAGTGGAGAATAAAACAGTCGGAGGATATTACCAATTCGAATTCAGTCATTTGTCATGCCGAATAGCATGACATCCAAGAACCTAACCCACAGTAGCGAGTGTCTTGGTTATTGTTTACGGGAAAAAAATTGTAGACATGCTAGCAGACGGACACCACATTTCCATGAATGATTATTATAATGGAGAGACAAACCGTTCGAGAACGTTACCACACTCATTGAGAGTCGAACGGATAAGTCGACAGCTCCAACTATCCCTTGATTTCGAGACACTCACCAGGTAATCCGATGGTAACTGCGCTGAGGAGTATTGGAAATAGATACCTTAATTCGCGGAGTGAATATTAAAGATGGCCGTCAAGCTGTTGTACAACGTTGCATATTCGTGTAGGATTAAATATCCTTCAGAATTCCTTACCATCCGAAAAACTGACCCAGGAATCGGGAATATAACACCGTGTTCAGAGTTACGAAATAGTATACATTTGAGTGACTAGGACCTCAGCTTCATGTATGAATTAGGAGATCGAGGATCAAATCGTTCGTGAACGTTACCACAGTCTTTGACATTCGGATGGATAAGTCTATTGCTTCACATATCTTGTTATTCCGAGATTGAAATCAGGTAATCTGGGAGTAAGTACGCTGAAGTTTATTGGCAACTGACACCTTCATTCAGGGTATGAATACTAATGTAGAGAGTCAAACCGTCGGAGAGTATTACCAACGCGTGAAGGGTTAAACTTCATATAGAATGCCTTATACACCGAGAAACTGATCCATTGCATCGAAGGTACAACTTCGCGATCAGTGAAACAAGTTAGTTTACATCCTGGTGTAGCGCACCTTAATTTCATGTATGATTTAGAAGGTCGAGGGTCAAACTGTTCGAGAGCATTACGACCTTTTGTGAGACACGTATGGGATAGTCAATTGCTACACCTATCAAGTGATTATGTGAGTCAAACCTGGTATTCGTGGACTGAATGCGCTGTATTGGCAGTAGACACCTTAATTCGCGGAGTGAATAATATCATCGAGCTCCACACCGTGAGAGAACCCTACTAATTGCTATGAAGTCAATCGCTTTACCGAATTCCATACCCTTCAAGAAGGTAACCCGCCGTTTCGAGAGTATAGCTACGTGTTATGGGAAACTCATTAGTATTCAATTTAGTGACGTCACCTTAAATTCATGTGTGAATTAGAAGGTCCAGGGTAACAGAGTTCGAGACCGTTACCACCTTCTCTGATATTCGATGACTTAAGGGAATAGTTTCACATATTCTGTGTTTCCGAGGGTCACACCAGGTATTCCAGGAGTAAATCCGCTGAATATTATAGGCATTAGACACCCCCATACAAGGTACAAAAATTAAAATGGATGGTCAAGCCGTCGAGGAATAATACCAATTGGTATAGAGTCAATCTTTTTATCGAATACATAACCATCTATGAACCTAACGCGCTGCAGCGATTCGCATGCTCAGTGCTCACCAAAACAAATAGGTAGACACTATAGCAGAAGTACAACTCATTTTCAAATATGAATGAGTAGATCGAGTGTCAAACGGTTCCAGACCGCTACCACCTTCTTTGAGATTCGAACGGGTAAGTCAATAGCTTCATATATCCTGTGACTTCGATAGTCAAACGAGATCATCTGGGAGTAAATGCGCTGCACAGCATTGGCAAGAGTCACATTAGTTCACGGTGTGCATATTAAAGTGGTGCGTCATACCGTTTGAGAGCGTTACCAATTGGTATAACGCTATACAATTTACCACATGCCTTACCTTCCGAGAAACTATCACGCTGTATCGAGAGTATAACTTCGTGATCAGATATATAAATTACTACACATTTTGGTGGCGGGCACCATAACTTCATATATGAATTAGGAGACCGATGATCAAACCGTTCGAGAACGTAACCACCCGCCTTGAAAGCCGAATGCACAAGTCAATAGCTCCACCTATCCTGTGATTCCGAGTGGCAAACAAGGTATTTTGAATGGAAATCCGCTGGAGAGTATTTGTAATTGGCACCTTAATTCGCGGTTTGAATTTTAAAGCAGGCCGTCAGCCCGTTGTAGAACATTACCTATTCGTGTAGGTCAATCTTGTTCCAGAATGCATTACCGTCTGAAGAACTGACCCGCTGTATCGTGAATATAGAAACCAGTTCAGGTGAGCGAAATGGTATACATTCCAGTGACGGTGACAATAATTTCATATATGCATCAGAAGCTCGATGGTCAAACCGTTGGAGAACGTTACCACCTTCTGCTGAGACGAGCGGATTGGTCAAGAGCTTTACATATCCTGTGATTCCGAGAGTATAACCTAGCATTCCTGGAGTAAATCCACGGTACAGTATTAGCAGCAAACACCTTTATTTACGGTTTAAATAGTAATACAGATATTCCAACAATCGCAGAAGGGTACATACTGGTATATGGTCAAACTTTGTACCGGATACCTTACCCTCCGAGAACGTAACCCGATGTAAGTAGAGTATTACATCGACCTCAGGGATACAAATTAGTATACATTGCAGTGAAGGGCACCTTAATTTCATGTATGAATGGGAAGGTCAAGGGTAAAACCGTAACAGAACGTTTCCACCTTCTTTATGAAATCGCAAATATAACACTATAGATACACCCATCCGGTCTTTCCGAGAGTCAAACAAGGAATTCCGGGATTAAATCCACTGAACAGTGTTGGCAACAGACACTTTACATCACGGCATGAATATTAAGTATGAGAGTCCAACGGTCGGAGAACACTACCAATTGGTGAAAAGTCATTATTTTTCCCAATACCTTATCTTACGAGAAACCAACCCGCTGCAGCGACTGTGTTCCATAGTTTTCACGTTTTCAAATTAGTAGACATTTTAGCAGACGGACACGTTATCTTTATGCATATATAGGAAAACCGAGTGCGAACCGTGCGACGACGTTACCACCTTTTTCGTGAGTTGTACATCTTAATCAGTACCATCACCTATCCTGTGATTCCGTGAGTCAAACCAGGTATTCCGGTAATAAATCCCCTGTACAGCATAGGCATTAGACACCATAATCCACGGAGCAAATATTAAAGTACAGAGTGAGATCTTTGAAGAACGTTACTTATTGGTATGCAGTTACACCTTTCACCGGATACCTCAGCCTCCGAGAGCCTAACCCCCTGTAGGTAGTGTCTTGCTTAGTATTCACGGAAACATATTAGTAGGTATTTTAGCAGAGGGACAACTTGCTCTCTTGTATGAGTAGCAGAATCGAAAGTGAGACCGTTCGAGAACGTAACTACCTTCTTTGAGGGTGGCACAGCTAAGTCAGCAGCATCACCGATCCTGTAATACCGATACTCAAGACTGGTATCCTACGGCTATGTGTGTAGCTTCACCTATACTGCGGAATCTGGAACCGAACAAACTGATTACGGGAGGTAATCCGCTGAACAGTGTTGGCAATTGACACCTTTATTTACAGTTTGATTATTAAAACAGTGCGTCACACCGTTTGAGAACGTTATCAATTATTATTATGTCAAACGTTTAACCGAATACCTTACCATACGCGGACATCTCCCGCTTCATCGAGAATAGAACCTCAAATTAGTACACGTTGGAGTCACGGGCACCTTAGTTTCGTGTATGAATAAGAAGATCGAATGTAAAGCCATGCGTTTTGAATATTAAAGTAGGTCAACAAACCGTTTGAGAACGTTACTAATTGCTATAATGTCAAACGTTCTTCAGAAAGCTTTACCGTGCGAGAAGCTGACCCGCGGTATCGATAGTACAACTTCGTGTCTAGATTAAAACACTAGTAAACATTTTAGCAGGCGGAGACCTTCTTTTCGTGTGTGAATAGAATAATCGGGAGTCAAACCGTTCGAGAACGATTTCACCTTCTTCATGTGTCAAACGGCTAAGTCCATAACTGCACCTCTCCTGTGATTCCGAGAGTCAAACCAGGTATTCCGGGAGTCGATCCGTTGTACAGCATTGACAATGCACACGTTAGTTCACTGTTAGATTGTTATCGAACAGGGTTAAATATTTGAAGACCGTTACATATTGGAATTATGTCCAAAGTTTTACAGAAAACCATTCTCTCCGAGAAAAAAAAACACGATGTATGTAGAATATTACATCGTACACAGGTATACAAATTATTACTCATAACTGTGAATTGCACCGTAATTTCATGTATGATTGAGAAGATCGAGGATCAAACCTTTGAAGAACGAGACCAAATTCTATATGAAATCGCACATGTAGCACAATAACATCACCTATCCTGTGGTTCGGAGAGAAACACTAGGTATACCAGGAGTATATCCGCTGTAGGATATTGGCAATGGACAGCTTAGTTCTCGGTTTCAATGTTAAAGTAGAGCCTCAATCCGTTTGAGAACGTTACCAATTGCTATAAAGTCAAACGTTCTACAGTGGGATGTACTTTCCGCGAACCTCACCCGCTTCACCGAGAGTATAAATTCGTGGTGAGGGGATCAAATAAGTATACATTTCAGCGACTGGGACCTTAATTTCATTATGAATAAAAAGATCAAGTGTCAACCCGTTTGACAACCTTGCCACCATCTCTGAGAGGCGAATGGATATGACAATAGCTTCACCAACCCTTGCGATTCCGAGAGACAAACCAGGTATTCCGGGTGTAAGTCCGCTGCAGAGTGATGTTAACAAACACCTTCCTTCACGGATTGAGTATTAAAACAGGCCATCAAGGCGCTGTAGGCCATAACATATATGTGTCATACCACTTACGCATTGCCTTTTGCTGCGAAAAACTATCCCGCTGTGTCGGGAGTATAACACCGTGTTCGAAGGTTCGAACTAGTATATATTTTGGTGCCGAGATCCATAATTTCATGAGGGAATTAGAAGATGGAACGTCAAACAGTTCGAGAACATTGCCACCTTGTGTGAGAGTCGATCGCCTTAGTCAATAGCTTCACCTGTCCCGCGATTCAGGGAGTCAAACCTGGTAATCCGACAGTAAATCCGCTGAAGACGATTGTCAATAGGTACCATAATTAGCGTAGTGAATATTAAAATAGAGCATCACTCGTTAGGGAATGTTACCAGTTGTTATACCGTCTAACGTTTTACCGAATGCCTTAACGCCCGTGAAGCTAACTCGCTCTATCGAGAGAACAACTTCGAGGTTAGAAAAACACATCAGTATACGTTTTTGTGAGGGCACGTCAAATTCATGTATGAATTAGAATATCGATGCACAAACCGTTTGAGAACATTACCACCCTCTTAGATGTTCGAACATCTAAGTGAATAGCATCACATATCCTGTGTCTCCGAGAGAGATACGAAGTATTTTATGAGACAATCAGCTGAACGGTATTGAAAATAGGCACCTTAATTCACGGTTTGAATGTAAAACGGAACGTCGAACCACTGTAGAACGTTACGAATTGGATTAAAGTCAAACGTTTTACAGAAGGCATTACCTTCCGCGAACCTCACCAACTACATCGAGAGTGTAAGTTCGTGTTCAGAGAAGGAAATTAATATTCACTTCAGTGACGGGCACCACAACGTCATGTATGGGTTACAAAATCGTGGGACACACCTCTCGAGAACGTTGCCACCTTCTGTGAGAAACTAACGGTTAAATCAATAGCTTCAGCTATCCTGCGATTCCGAGAGTCAAACCTGGTATTCCGGGAGTAAATCATCCGAGCAGTTATGGCAATTAGCGCCATAGTTCGAGGTATGAATATTTAAGCTGACCGTCATTCTCTGCAGAGCGTTACATATTGCTATAAGGTCAATCGTTCTACCGAAGACATTACCATCCGCCAACCTCACCGCCGTTATCTCGAGTATAACTTCGTGATCACAGAAAGATATCGGACTTCATTTCAGTGACGGGCACCTTAACTTCATGTGTTGACATGAAGATCGATCGCCAAACCTCTCTAGAACGTTACCGTATTCTATGAGTGTCGTACGGATAAGACAAGAGCTTTATCTACCCTGTGATACCGATAGTCAAACAATGTATTCCGGGAGTAGGTCCGCTGCACAGGATTGGCATTAGACTCCAAATTTCACGGTATATATACGGCAGTGCATTGTCAAACCGTTGCTGAACGGTAGTTATTGGTGTAGAACGAGTAGGTAATGTTCTACAACGGCTTGTCGGCCTACTTCAATATTCGAACCGAGTATTGAGTTGTCTATTGCCAATTGCTTTCAGCGGACTTATTACCGGAATACCAGGCTTGACTTTCTGGATCACAGGATAGGTGAAGCTATTGACTTAACAGTTCGACTCTCATCGAAGATTGTAACGTGCGCGAACGGTTTAACACTCGATCTTATAAATCATACATGAAATTAAGGTGCTCGGCACTATAAGAAATAATAGCTTGTTTCTCTCATCAACAATTTAGACTATCGATACAGCGGGATAGGTTCCAGGAAGATAAGTCCTAAGGCAAATAATTTGATTCCATAACAACAGGTAACGTCTACAACCTTTTGAAGATCAGCCTTAATACTCAAACCGTGGAACAAGGTGTCAATTGTCTATCCTTTTCAGAGGAGATACACATGGGATACCTGGTTGGACTCTCGGAACCACAGGACAGGTGAAACTTTCGACTTGTCCTTTTGACTCCAAATGCGGGTGGTAACGTCCTCGAAAGGCTTGAGCCTCGATATTATATAGCATACGTGAATTTAGGGTGACGTCAGTAAGTTGCATATTTATATGATCCACAGATCACGAAATTATACTCTGGATGAAGCGGGTGAGGTTCGCTGATGGTACTTCCTTCTGCAAAACGTTTGAATTTACTACAATCGAAATCGTTCACAAACGGTTTGAATCCCAATTTTAATATTCAAACCGTGCATTAATGTGTCTAATGCCAATGTGATTCAGCGAATTTACTCCTGGAATACCTGGCGTGACTCTCGGAAACACAGGATTGGTAAGGCTGTTGTCTTAGCGTTTCGACTCACAAAGAAGATAGTACAATTCTCTAACGGTGTGACTCTCGATTTTGATATTTATACCTGACAATGTGGTGCTCGCCTGCAAACATGTCTACTAATTCGTTTCCGTGAACATGAAGCAAGACACACGCTACAGCCTGTTAGTATTTCGGGAGATAAGGTATTCGGTGAAAAGAATGACACCATATAAATCATTATTTACCTTCCACGGTTCGACAGTGGACTTTCTTATTTCTACTGCGAATTAAGGTGTCAATTGCCCATACTGATCAGCAGTTGTACTACAGGAATACCTGATTTGCCTCTCCGAATCACAGGGTAGATGAAGCTATTGACATATCCGTCCGCCTCTCACAGATGGTGGTAACGTTCTTGTACGATTTGACACTCAATCTTCTAATTTATACATGAAATTAAGGCTCCCGTCCCTGAAATGAAAGCTAATTTCTTTCTGCGAATATCAACTTATACTCTCGATGGAGCGGGTGAAGTTCGCGGAAGGTACGTCCTACTGTAGACCGTTTGACTTTATGGCAATTGTTAACGTTTTCAAACGGATTGAGGCTGTACTTGAACATCAAAACCGAGAATTATGTTGTACAATATCAATGCTCTTCAGCGTATATTCTGCTGGTATACTTACTGTGACTCTCCGAACCACTGGATAGGTGAAGCTATTGTGTTATATGTGCCTCCTCACGATGGAGGTGGTAACGTCCTCGATCGGTTTGACCCTCGACCTTCTATTCCATGCATGAAATTAAGGTGCTCGGCATTATAATGTAGAGTAATTTGTTTGACTCTGTTGACTTAACTTTGCCAAACTAAAAGAAGGTGGGCCCGAAATCAATAGGTCTGGCATCTGATTTTGTAATTCAGACATAAAATTCTGATATCCATCGCTAAATGTACACTAATGTCTTTCTCTGAACACAAAGATGTACTCCCACTCCGGCGGGATAGCTTCTCGGAAGGTAACGCTTTCTGTAAAGGGTTTGCATTTACACCAGTGGATACGGATCTACAACGTGTTGACGGTCCGCTCTAATATTCATACCTTGAATTAGGGTGGAGGGAAAAGTCTGCGGTAAAACGATAGACATCGTAGCAGTTCTTAACGGTCCCAAACTGTTTGACACTCTATTTTAATATTCACCCGTGAATTAAGGTGTCTATTTCCGACACTGTTCAGCGCATTTACTCCAGGAATACATGGTATGTCTCTCAGAAGCACAGGATATGTGAAGCTATTCCCTCAGGTCATCGAATATCATACACGGTGGTAACGGTCTCGAACTGTGTTACACTCCACCTCCTAATTCACACTTGAATTTAAGGTGACACCACTAAATTGTAATCAAATGTGTTTCCCAAAACACGTAGCTATACTCTAGATACGGCATGTTAGCTGTTCGTACGGTAAGGCATTAGGTGAAACGTTTGTCTTCATAGCAATTAGTAACGTTCTGATACTGTGTGACGCACTATTTTAATATTCACTCCGCGAATGGTGGTATCCATTGCCAATACAATACAGTGGATTTACTCCTGGAATACTTGGATTGACTCCCGAAATCGCAGGATCCGTAAAACTGTTGACATAGCCTTTCGTCTCTCACAGAAGGAGGCATCGTGCGTGAACGGTTTGACCCTCTATCTTCTAATACATACATGAAATTAAGGCGCACGTCACGGAAAGGATGACTAATTTCCTTTCCTGTAAATAAGTTATTCTCTAGATACGGCGGGTTTGCACCTCCGAATGTAAGGCCACCCGTAAAGCGCTTGACTTTATAGCAACCAGTAACGAATTCTGACTGCGTGACGCTCTATATTTATATTCAGACCGTGATTTATGGTGTGGAATGCCAATGCTTTTCAGCGAATGTACTCACAGAATATCATGGCGATATACCTTGCTTCTCTGAACACGGGAATATGCTTTAGACACAGCGGATTTGCTTTTCGGAAGGTAAGGCCTTCGGTAAAAGTTTGAATCTATACGAATAGATATCGCTCTACATTGGTTTGACTGTGTACCTTAATATTCACTCCAAGAATTAAAGTAGCAGTTGCCAATAATCTGCAGCAGATTTACCCTCGTGTTACCTGGTTTGTGTATCGGAATAGCGGGGTCGGTGAACGTACTCACATAGCTGTGCGACAAACAAAGAGGGTGGTGCCATTCTCGATCGGATTGACCATTGATACCCTAATTCATACATGAATGTAAGTTGCCGGCACTAAAATACATTCTAATGGGTTTCTCTGAACAGAAAGTTATACTCTCGATACGGCGGGTTAGCTTCTCGGACGGTAATGTTTTCGGTAAAGTTTTTGACTATGTTGGGATTGGTATTGTTCTCAAACGGTTTGACGCTGCATTTTAATATGCCAACCGTAAAGTGCCTATTGCCAAAACTCTTCAGCGCACTTTCTGCCGGAATACCTGGTTTGGATCTCCGAACCACTCAATATGTGAAACTATTGAAGTAGCCGTTCGAAGTTCAGACAAGCTGGCAATGTTCTCCAGTGGTTCGGCCCTCAATCTTCTAATTCATACATGAAATTATGGTGCCCCTCACAGCAATGCTTAATAATATAATAGAGTAATACTCTACATGTATCCGATTAAGTTCTCGGAGGAAAAGGTTTTCTGTAAAACTTTTGACATTATCGAAATGTGTAACGATCTACAAACGTGTGACTCCGGACTATAATACTCAATCCGTGAATTAAGGTGTGCATTGCCAATACTGTACTGCGGCTTTACTTCCGGTTTACCTGGTTTGACCCCCCCCCCACCGCAATCTTAGGATAGGTGAAGCTACTGACCTAGCGTTCAACTCTCAGAGATGGTGGTACTGTTCTCGATCGGTTTGACCATCGATATTCTAATTCATGCATGAAATTTAAGGTGACGACACTAAAACGGATACTAATTTCTTTTTCTGAACACGGAATTACACTCCGAATGCAGCGGGTTATCTTCTGGCGCGGTAAAGCTTTCGGTAAAATGTTGGACTTTGTAGAAATTGGTAACGATCGCAAACGGTTTGACCCGACACTTTAATATTTATACTGTGAATTATGGTGTCTATTGCTAATACAGTTCAGCACATTTACTCCCGGAATACCGGGTTTGTCTCTCGGAATCATAGGATTAGTGAAGCTATACACAGACGTTCGACCTTCAAAGATGGTGTTTACTTTCGCACTCTCGATCTTCTGTTTCATACATTAAATTAAGGTGACCGTCACTAAAATGTATGCTAAATCGTTCCTCTGAGCACGTTCCTCTGTTTTCGGTGGGTAAGGTCTTCGGCGAAACGTTTGACTCTATACCAATTGGTGACGTTCTCCAACGGTTTGACGCTCGATCCTCTTATTCATACCTGAAATAAAGGAGCCCGCCAGTAGAATATAAACTAATTTTTACTCTGATCGCAAAGTTATACTCTCGATGCAGCGGGTTAGATTTTCGTAGGGTATGGTGGTGCTAAAACGATTGATATTATACCTATTGGTAACGCTCTCAAACAGTTCGGCGCTCTATATTAATATTCAAACTGCGAAATAACGTCTCGTCTTCCAATTCTGTTTAGACGACTTACTTCTCGGCTTTCCTGGGTTGACTCTCGGAATCAGAGAATAGGTGAAGTTATTCACATGGCCGTTCCACTCTCAAATGGGGCGGTAATGTTCATGGTCAGTCTGTGTCCCGATCTTCTAATCTATACACGGAATTAAGGAGCCAGTCACTAAAATGTCTACCAATCTGCTTCTTGGAACACGAAGAAATGCCCTCAATATAGCGGGCATGCTTCTCGGAAGCAACGGCTTACTGTAAGATATAGACTGTTTACGTATGGCTAAAGTTCTACAATTGCTTGATATCCTGCTTTAATATTCGAACAGTGAATGATGATTACAGTTTTCTTCGTAATTGTCTATTGTTAGTTGAAAAAATTGTATTTCTGAATACAAGTGTAATTGGAATTTGCTCAGAGCACGTTTATGACATTACTTTGTTAAACTTATTGTTATTGAACATGATTGTCTGTATACGTACCTGCGTTTCCAGAGCGACATGCCTGGAGCGGGCAAGTAGTTGCGTACTGCGGATAGGCGCGAGACGACTGTATTGTATTGGATAACTTCTATAGCCTTGATATTGCACCGTAAGCACTCCTTTGTTGTTTCCTATTTATTTCGACATACTGTAATTTACTGTCATAATATTTTCGATCCTTTCCAAAATTTCAAATTTTTAACATAAAAAATTTTTTTTTATAGGAATATTGTCCGTGGAAATAATTGAGTGCACGTTTATGAAAAAATTTCGGAATATGTTTTGTTATTTTATACGATAGTCTGTAAATGTACTTACGTTTCCGGAGTGACATGGCTGGACTGGTATTGTAGGTTCGTACGGCAGATCGGAGCGGCATATTGGATGATCGTCGTTAATTTCTGTAGCCATGATTTTACTCCGTATGAATTTTATACCAATTTTTTTATTTATTTATACTTTCTATTATTTACTGTTATGATATTCTCGATTTTCTTCGAAATTTTCAATTCTTATTTTAAGAAATTTTATGTCTTAGTAAAAGTGTCCTTGGAATAAGTTGAGTGTATGTTTATGACATTATTTAGGACAATTTGTTGCCGGTATTATTTGATTGCCTGTACACGTACCTACGCTGCCGGTACTACACGAATGTGGATGCTTTGTACTTGCGTAGACAGATCGGAAGCGACAACAGCGTATGGCCCTTGTCTGTCCTTTATCCTTACCAATGTAGCGTAAGCATTGATAGGCCGGATTTTATTTATTTCTACAAATTGCCAGTTGCTTCTAGCATATTTTCGATTTGTTTCATAACTTCCAGTCTTTAATTTCCAAAACAGTATTTCTTAGAAAAAGTGTCTATGGAATATGTTGAGTGTACGTTTGACGAGATATTATTCTAAACCTATCGTAATTTTACATTGTTGGTCGTATAGGTGGCCACGCAGCCGGAGCAACACGACTGGCGCGGTCATGTAGTCGCGTACGGCAGATCGAAGCGGCACAACTGGATGGTCGTCTTTAATTCCTTTGATAGCAATGTTTGTATTTCATAGTAAAAGTGTCTTTGGAGTTAGCTGTGTGTACGTTTATGACAATATTTTGTTAAGCTCTTTGGTAATTTATGGGATTGTCTCTATACGTATCAGCTTTTCCGGCGGGGCACGGCTGCTGTGGCCTTGTAGTAGCGTTTATTATATCGGTGCGTCACTGCTGTATGGTGTTTGGATATATTTTTAACCTCAATATTGTACAAACAAAATTCTTGCATAGTCATGCATTAAATTTCATACGCTGTAATTCAGTGTTATGGCATGTTCTATTTGTCATAATTATAAATCTTTGTTTAGGGATTTGTAATTCTCTGTATACGAGTCTTTTGATATAGTTGAGTGTACATATATGAAAACATTCTGTCAAACCTGATGTTACATTATATGATTATCTATATGCGTACCTACGCTGTTTTCGCGATAGGACTGGCGAGGTCTTGCAGTTGCGTTCGACAGAACGGAGCGACACTACAGGATGGTCTTCGATAATGTTTTTAACCTTGATATTGTACAGAAAAAATTTTTTCCCACTTTTTCATTTATTTGTACATACTGTACGTTACTGCTGTGATACTTTCACTTCTCCTAAAAAATACAATTTCTGAAATAAGAAAATGGAGGTTTGGATAAAATCGAAAATATCATAGCAGTAGATCACAGAATGGACTAATGAATAGTGAATATCGAAGGAATGCATTCGGCACAATATCAAGGTTAGAGAAATTAACGAAGATAATGCCAAAGTGCCTGTCCGATGTGCCGAACGCACCTGCAAGACCATAACAGGCGTGTCGCTCCGGAGGAGTATGTACGTATAAATACAATTATGTAAATAAAAATAAGTATCATCATAATATTGGCATAAACGTACACTCGACTAATTCCATAGGCACTTTCACTGAAAAATACAATTTTTTAAATCATAAATTGAAAATTTTGAAAAGAATTAGAGATACCATAACAGTAAATTGCAGTATGTAGACGTAAACTGAATATATGGAAATAATGCACACGGTACTATATCAAAGTCAAAGAAATTATCAAAGACCGTACAGCACTATCGTTCCGATATTCCGAACGCAACTGCATGGCCACTCCAGTCGCATCGCGACGGAAGCGTAGGTACGTATACAGACAATCGTGAAAGAAAACAACATGTTTAACAAAATGAAGTCATCAATGTACACGCATCTAATTCCAACGGCACTTTTACTAAGAAATACAATTTTTGAAAATAAAAATTTGAAATTTTGAAAAAAATTTAAAATATCACGACAATAAATTAGAGTATGCATAAGTTAATGGAATACTGGGAAAAATGCATACGGTACAGTCTCAGGACTATAGATATTAACCTGGACCATCCAGCAGTGCCGCTCAGATTCTCCGAACGCAACTAGAAGACCACAACAGTCGTGTTGTTCCGGAAGCGTAGGTGCCTATACACACAATCGCATAAAATAACAACACGATTAAAAATCTGATATCACAAACGCACACTGAACTAATTCAAAAGTCACTTTTACTAAGAATGACAAATTTTTAGACTAAGGATTAAAAGTTTTGAAAAAAATGGAAATATCAATGTAATAAATAGCAGTCTGCATAAATAAACGGAAGAGTGGGAAAAAATGCATACGGTGTTATATCAAGTGTAAAGAAATTAACAAAGACCATCTATTAGTGCCGCTCGAATCTGCTCTACGCAACTACAATACGTGGCCAGTCGTCTCGCTCCAGGTTCGTAGTTACGTATACAGATCATGAAAAAATAACATAAGGCATAACAAACTATTATCATAAACGTACATTTAACTAATTCCAAAGAAGGATTTCCTAAGAAATACAATTTTTTAAATTGGAATTGGAAATTATGAAAATAGTGGAAAAATCATAACAGTAAATTGGAGTATGTAGAAGAAAATAGAAATTTGCGAAAGATTGCATGCAGTACAATATTGTGGTTAAAAATATTAACGAAGATCATGCATTATGCAGCTTCGATCTGGTGTTCTCAACTACAAGACCACTTCAGCCGTGTCGCTACAGCACAAAAAGCTTAACAAGATATTGTCATAAACATAAATTCAACAAATTCAAAAGGCGCGCATAGTATGGAATACAGGCCTTTGTATTTAAATTTATGAATTTTGGAAAGGATTGAATGAATCATAACATTAAAATGCAGTATGTAGAAATGAATAGAAAATTGCAAAACAATGCATACGGCACAATCTTATGGGTAAGGAAATAAACAAGGACCATCCAGTAGAGCCGCTTCGATCTCGCGTTCGCAACTGCAAGTCCACTCCACTCCTGTCGCGCTGTAAGCGCGGTACGAATATAGAAAATCATATAAAATAAGAAGAAGCACAAATCAGTATTGACATAAATGTAAACTCAACTAATTCCATAGACACTTCGCCTGAAAAATACAGTTTTTGAAATTAAAGACTAGAAGCTATGAAACAATCGGATAATATCATAAAAGTTAATTGCAGTATGTGGAAGTAAATGGAAGCCTGTCAAACAATGTTTACGGTACATTGGAATGGTTAAAGAAATAAACAAAGGCCATACGCTACTGTCGTTGCCCATCTGTCTTCGCAACTACAAGGCACCCACAGTCGTGTCGCACCGGCAGCGTAGGTCCGTATACATACAATCATTTAAAATGACAACATATTTAACGAAGTATTGTCTTAAACGTGCAATGAAATAATTTGAGACACTCATTCTAATAAATATGAATTTTGAAATTTAACAAAATATCGAATATATCACAATTGTAAATTAAAGTATGCATAAGTAAACACAAAACTGAGAATGATTGCATACACTGCAACATCAAGGTTAAAGAAATTAACGTATACCATACAGCATTTGTCGCTCCAACATAGCGAACGCAAAAACAAGACGAATCCAGTCACGTCGCCCCGGCAGCGTAGGTACATATAGAGGCACTCAAATGAAATAGTAAATAATTTAACAAAATATTGTCATAAGCGTACACCCAACTAATTCCAATGACTCTTTTACTAAGAAATACAGTTTCATAAAATTATAAATGACAATTATAAAAAGAAACGAAAATGTCATAACTGTAAATTAAACAATGTTTTAAAAAAATGGAAAAATTGGGAAAAATTGCATACGCTTCGAAATCATGGTTAAAGAAGTCAACGAATGCCATCCAGTATTGTCGCTCCGTTTGCCGTAGGCATCTAGATGGCCTCACCAGTCGTATCGCTCCGACAGCGTACGTACGACTACAGAGAAGCATATAAAATAACGACAAGCATAATATAATCTTGTCATAACCGTAAATACAATTAATTGCGAGCCGTTTTTAGTACGAAATACAATTTTTTGGCCTAAAAATTCACAATTCAGATAGTAATCGAAATTATGAGAACAGTAAATCACAGTGTGTATAAATAAGGGTAAAATTTCCAAGGAATGCATACGGTACCACATCAAGGTGAAGGAAATTATCGAATATCATATAATAGTGTCGCTCCCATCTACCATACGCAGCTACAAGGCCAATCCAGTCTTGTCGCAGTACAAGCGTAGGTACATGTGCAGACAACGATATAATATAACCACAACATTAACAAATTAAGGTCATACACATAAGCTCAACTAATTCAGAAGACATTTTTTACTACAAAATGAAATCTATAAAGTTTGAAACTTTCGAAAAAAAAGTCTAATATATCATAACAGTTATATACAGTTGGTACAGAAAATTAGAAAACAGGGGAAAATATGCATACGGTACAATACAAAGTTAAAGAAATTTACAATGATAATACAACACTGTCGGTCTTATCTAACGGACGCTACTACATGACCACTCTAACCGTGTCGCTCCGGATGCGTTGATACACATACAGACAATACTATCAAATAATAACGAATTTAACAAAATATTATTATAAATGTTCACACTACTAATTCTATGGCACTTGACCTAAAAAATACAATAATTTAAAAAAAAGTTAGAAGTTTGGGAAAAAAGGGGAATTATCATAACCGTAAATTACAGTATGTATAAATACATGGAAAACTGGGGTACAAAGACAACGGTACAAAATTGAGTTTAAACAAATTAACGAGGACCATCCAGTATATCGCGCCAATTTTCTGTAAGCACTGCAAGACCACTCCAGGTGTATCGCTACGGAAGCGTAGGTACACATACAGACAATCATGTAATATCAAATTAATTTTAACTGAATAATGTCATAAACGTATCCTCAACTAATTCCATAGACGATTCACCTAAAAAAATACAATTCCCGAAATTATAAAATAGAATTTTTAAATAAAGTCGACAATACCGTACCAGTAAGTTACAGTATGTACAGATAAATAGTAAACTGCTGATAAATGCATACGGTACAATATCAAGGATAATTAAATCAACCATGGCCATACAGTAGTGTCGCTACTTTCTTCCCAACGCACTTACAGGTCCGCATCAGTCGTGTCGCCCCCCGCCGTAGGTACATATAGTGATAATGATATGAAATGACAAAGAACATAACAGAATATTGTAATAAATGTAAACTCAACTAATTCCATAGACACGTTTCCTAAAAAATACAGTCTCTGAACTTGAAGACTGGAAGCTATGAAACAAATCGAAAATACGAAAGCAGCAAAATACCGTATGGTTAAATAAATGGATGGCCGGGATTATATGCATACCATACAAAAGTAAGTTTATCGAAATTAACTACAACCCTCCAGTAGTGCCGTTTTTATCTGTCGTACGCAAATACAGGACATCGCCGTTAGTTTCTCCCCGGCAGCGTAGTTACGTATGAAGACAATCATATTAAATACGAATAAGATCATTATAATAATGTCATAAATGTAGACACAACAAATTCCAATGATGCTTTTGCTATCAAACACAATTTTTTCATTGAAAAATTGAAAATATCGATGAAAATCGAAAATATCGTAACAGTAAATGACAGTATATATAAATAAATGCAGACTGGAAAAAATGCATGCGGTTCAATATCTTGGTCAGAGAAATTAACGAAGATCACGCAGTACTGCTGCTTTGCTCGGCCGTACACAACTACAAGACATCGCAATCGAGTTACACTGGTACCGTTGGTTCGTATAGAGAAAATCATATAAAATAAAAATAAGTATAACAGAATAATGTCATAAACGAATACTCTATTAATTCCAGAGACACAATTTCGGGGAAATATAATTTCCTAAAATTAAAATTTAAAATTACGAAAAAAAAAAATTGAAAATATCACAACAGTAAATTACAGTATGCATAAATAAATGGAAAGCTGGGAAAAAATGAATCATTATTTAATCATTAAAAATGACATTGAATTTGACAACATAATATCATAACCGTACAGTCACATAATACCAAGGACACTCTTACCGAGAAATTCAATTTTTGTACTAGAAATTGAAAATTCTGGGAGAAAAAATTGAAAATAAGAAAATAGTAAGCTACAGTATGTCGAAATATATAGTAATCTGCGAATGATTGAAAACGCTGAAATATAGGGTTTAAGGAAATTGACGAATATAATTAACAAATAGCAGGGTCGCTCCGATCATGTGAACGCAACTGCAGCATAATTCCAGCCGTGTCGTGCAGGTACAGTAGGTACGTATACACACAACCGTATGAAATAACAATATGTATAACAAAACATTGGCATAAAGGTACACTCAACTATTTCCAGATACAAGTTTACTAAAGAATACAATTTTTGAAATTATCAATTGGAATTTTGGAAGAAATCGAAAATATCAGAACAGAAAATAACGATATGTAGTATTAAACAGAAAAACGAACAAAATCCAAAAATACCATGATTAAAGAAATTAACGAAGACCAGCCGGTATTGTCGCTCCGATCTGCGGAACACAACGGCAAGTCCACTTTTGTCTTGTCGCATCGGATGCGTAAGTACGCATAGAGGCAATCATATAAAACAATAATAAGATTAGTAAAATATTGTCATGAACGTACACTCACATAATTCCGAAGACACATTTACTGAGAAATACAATATTTAATATTCACAATTGGATACTTGAAAGAAAATCGGAAGTATCATACGTGTAAATTGCAGTATGTAGAAATAAGTAGAAAACTGCGAAATGTGCATACGGTACAATATCAAAGTTAAAGAAGTTAATATAAATCATACCCTAATTTCGCTCAGATCTACCGAACGCAAATACAGGATCACTCCAGCCGTGTCGCTCCGACAGAGTAGGTACTTGTACACACAATCACATAAAATAAGAATATTTTTAACAAGATTATGTCATAAGCGTACACTCAACTAATTTCAGAGGCACTTTTATTAAGAAATACAATTTTTTTACATAAAAATAGCAAATTTCGAACAAGAATGAAAAAATAACAACAGTAAATTGCAGTATCTATAAATAAATAGAAATCTGGGACAGAATGCATATGGTACAAAATCAAGGATAAGCAATTTACTGAAACCATACAGCAATGCCGCTTCGAGCTGCCGTGTGCAACTACAAGATCTCCGTATAACTTCATCTAACCTGTGATAGCATGAGTATAAGCTGGTATTCCGGGCGTAAATGAGCTGAACGGGATTGGCAAAACACACAAAATTCACGGTATGAATATTAAAGTGCAATGTCAAACCGATGTAGAACATAACATATAGGTATGGAGGTCAAACGTTTTACCGAAGGCCATACCTTCCGAGGACCAAATCCGCTGTATCGAGAGTATATCATCGTGATGAAGGATGCTAGTCAGTCTGCATCGTAGTGACGTCACCATTTAATTCATGTATGAAGTGAAAGTTCGAGGGTCAATCCCTTACAGAACGATACCACCCCCCTTGAGATTCGAAAGGCTAAGTAAATAGCTTCACATGTCCTGTGATACAGAGAGTCATACCTGGTATTCCGGGAGGAAATGCGCTGAAGAGCATTGGCAATAAACACTTCAATTCACGGTTGAAGTATTAAAGCAGGCCGTCAAGCCGTTAAATATCAATACCTGCTGGTATAGGGTCAACTTCTTACAGAGTGCTTGCCCTCCGAAAGACTAGCCCGCTGAGTTGAGTGTATAACGCCGTGTTCATAGGTACAAACTAGTATACATTTAAGTGACGAGCACCTTAATTTCATGTATTAATTAAATGACCGATTGTCAAACCTGTCGAGAACCTTACCACCTTATGCTAGAGACGAACAGCTGAGTCAATAGCGTCACCGATCCAGTGATTCCGACAGTCAGGCCAGGTATCCAGTTAGTAAATCTGCTGAATGGTATTAGCAAATAACACCTTAATTCACAGCTTGGATATTAAAGTAGGGTGTCAAGCCGTTTGAGAACGATACCGATTTGTACAAAGTCAAACGTTTACCGGAGGCGTTTACTTCCGCAAATCTGAACGGCTCCATCAAGACTATGACTTCGAGTTCTGAGAAGGAAATTAGTATTAATTTCAGTGATGGGCACATTAACTTCATGCACAAATTAGAAGATGGAGTGTCAAACCGCTCGACAACGATGCAGCCGTCAGTGGGAGGCGATTTACTAAGTCAATGACTTCACCTATCATGCGATTCCGAATTAAAAACAAGTATTCAGTATATACATGCGCTTAACAGTATTGGCAACAGTCAAATTTAGTCACGGATTGAATATTGATATAAAGCGTCAAACCGTTCTAAAACTTTACTATTGTTATAAAGTGAAATCTTTTACCGAAGGCCAAACCCTCCGAAAAGCTAACCATCCGGATCGAGAATATAACTTTGTGTTCAGAAAAGGAAATTAGTCTTCGTTTCAGTGACGGGCACCTTATCCTCATGTGTGAACTAGATGAGCGAGGGTTAATCCGTTCGAGAACGTTGCCACCTTCTGTGGGAGACGAACGGCTATGTCAATAGTTTCACCGATCCTGCCATTCCGAGTGTCAAATCTGGCATTCAGGGAGTAAATCCGCAAAACAGTGTTGGAATTAGACACCTTATTTCGCAGCATGAATATTAATGTTGATAGCCAACCTATTTGAGAACGTTACCAATTTTTATCGGGTCAAGCATTTGTCGGAAGCCATACTTGCTGCGAATATAACCCGCTCTATGGAGAGTATTACATCATGTGCACAGAAGTAAATTACTATGCATTTTAGTGACGGGCATCATAACTTCATGTACGAATTAGAGGAACGAGGGTCAAATAGTTCCAGAACGATACCACCTTCTGTGAGGGACGAACGGCTAAGTAAAAAGCTTCTCATATCCTGTGTTTCCGTGAATCAAACCAGGTATTTCGAGCGTAAATCGAATGAACAGCATTGCCAATCGAATCCGTAGTTCACGGTTTGAATATTAAGGTATAGCGATAGACTGTCTGATAACGTTACCAATTAGCGTAAAGTCAAACGTTATACCGAAGGCCTCGCCTTTCGTGAACTTCACCCGCTGCGTCGAGAGTATTACTTCGTGACCAGAGAAGCACATTAGTATACATAATGTAGACGGGAACCATTGTTCCGTGCATGAATTAGATGATCTCGGGTGAAACCGTTGCCACCTTTGCCATGTTTACCGGGAGCACATCCGCTGGACAATAATAGCAATAGACAGCTTATTCCACCGAATGAATATGAAGGTAGAGCGTCTAACGGTTATAGAGCTTTATCTTTTAACTTAGAGTCAAACATTTTACCGAGGGCCATACCTTCCGAGAAGCCCAAACCGCTGCAGCAAGTGTCTTGCTCAGTGCTCAAGGTAGCAAATTAGTAACATTTACTCCGGAATACATAGTTTGACTCTAAGAATGTTTGAATTCGTCATGCTATGGACTTAGCCGTTCGTCTCTAAATGAAAGTGGTAACGTTCTCGAGCGGTTTCACGCTCGATCTTATAATCCATGCATTAAATTAAGGTGCTTGTCAATCAAATGGATACTAATTAACTTCGCTGGACACGAAGTTAGACTGAATATATGGCGGGTTAGCATCTCGGCATGTAAGGTCTTCTGTAAAAAGTTTGACTCAATACCAATTCGTATCCTTCTACATTGGTGTGACTCTGAAGTTTAATATTTATCCCATGAAATAGGGTGCATGATGCCAACAATGTACAGCGAAATTACTCCCGGAATGCCAGGTTTGTCTCTCGGGATCACACGATGGGTGAAGCTGTTGACTTAGTCGTTCGACACTCAAAGCAGGTGCTAACGTTCTTGAACGGTTTGGCCCTCCAGTTTCCGATTCATAGATGATGGTAAGGTGCCCGTCACTGAAATCAATACTAATTTCGTTCTATGCACACGTAGTTATACTCTCGATGAAGCGTGTGAAGTTTCGGAAGGTATGGCCTTGGGAAGAACATGTACATTATACCGATCTGTAGCGCTTACAGATGGTTTGACGCTGTAATTTATATTCCTACCGTGAATTAAGGTGTCTATTGTCAATACCGTTCTGCGGATTTATTCTCAGAATACCTGGTTTGAATCTCGGAATCACAGGATTGGTGAGGCTATTGACTTAGCCGGTCGTGTCCGACAGATGGTTCTAACGTTCTAGATCAGTTTCACCCGCGATCTTCTTATTCATACATGCAATTAATGTGCCGGACACTGAAACATATATTAATTTGTTTCTCTGAGCACGTTGTTATACTCTCGATACAGCGGGTTAGTCTTTCGGCGTGTATGGTCTCCAGTAACGCGTTTGACTTCATATAAATGGGCAACACACTCAAACAGTTTGACGCTCTACGTTAATATTCGGACCGAAAATTCAGGTGTCCGTTGCCAATCCCTATCAGGAATACCTGGTTTTGCTCATGGAATTACAGGATAAGTGAATTTTAACATAGCTGTTCATTTCTCTTAGAATGTGTTAATGATCTTGATCGGTCTGACTACCGATCTTCCATTTCATTCATGAAATTAATGTTCCCGGAAATACCATGTATTCTCACTTGTTCCACTAAACACCTTCTTTTACTCTCGCTATAGCGGGTTTGGTTCTCCGATGGTAAGGCCATTGGTAAAACGTTTGTGACTATTCAAATGAGTAACGTTGTACAACGGTTACTCTCTCTAGCTTAATATTTATACCGTGGAACTGTGTGTCTATTGTCAATACTCTACAGCCGATTTTCCACTGGAATGTGTTCTTTGATCCTCAGAATCATGAAATATCTGAAGGTATTGATTTTGCCGTTCTATCCTGAAAAAGAGGGATAATGATCGCAAAAGGTTTGACCCTCGATCGCCTAAATCATACTTCAAATTAAGGTGCTCGTCACTGAACTGAAAACTGACTTCTTTCGCTGTACAGGAAGTTGTTCTCTTGATGAAGTAGGTGGATTTCGAGGAAGGTAACGCCTTCGGGAAAAGATTTGAAATTTTACCAATTTGTAACTTTCTTAAACGATTTGACTTTCTGCTCTGCTATTCAAATCGTGAATTAAAGTGTCTATTGCAAAAACTGTTCAGCGGACATACTCGCGGAACACCTGGTTTGACTCTACGAATCACTGGACAGGTGAAGCTATTGGCGTAGCGGTTCGTCTCTCACAGAAGGTGGAAACGTTCCCGAGCGGTTTGACGCACAATCATCTAATTCATACTTGAAGCTAAGGTGCCCGTAACTGAAATGAATACTCACTTCATTCTCTGAACACGAAATTCTGCCCACAATACAGCGGGATATGTTCAGGAAATGTAAGGTATCCGGTAGTGAGTATGATGTTATACCAATTCGTAGCGTCCTCTGGCGGTTTGACTCTGTTCTTTAATATTCATACCTGGGATTATGGTGTGCATTGCCAATACAGTTCAGGGAATTTACACAAGGATTAAGGAATTTGACTCTCAGAATCACAGGGTAGGTGAGGCTACTGTTGTAGCCGTTCGTCTCTCACACATGGTAGCAACGTTCGCGAACGGTATGGCCCTCGGTCTTCTAATTCATAAATGAAGTTATGGTGCCCGTCGCTGAAATGGAGTCTAGTTTCTTTCGCTGTTCGCAATGATATACTCTTGATTCGGCGGGTTAGCGTCTCCGAAGATATGATTATCGGTAAAATGTTTGACTGATATACCAATAGGTAACATTCTACAACGGTTTGATATTCAGCTTTAATATTCAAACGGTGTATTAAGGTGCCCATTGCCAACTCTCTTCGCCGGATTTACATCCGGAATACATGGTTTGACACTCTGAAACATGGGATAGGTGAAGCAATTGGCACAGCCATTCGATTCACAAGTATGACGGTAACGCTCGGCAATGGTTAGACCCTCGATCCTCTTATTCATACAAGAAATTAGAGTACTGTCACTGCAATGAATAATAATTCGTCCGCTGAATATCATGTTATACTTTCGTTATAGCGAGTTAGGTTCGTGGAGGGTAAGGTCTTCGGTGGTACGTTTGACATTATACTAATCACTAACGTTGGACAAGGGTTAAATTCTGTACTTTTGTATTCAAACCATGAGTTAATATATCTATTGCCAATTCTGATCAGCGTATTTACTCCCGGAATACCTGGCTTGACTCGCGGAATCACACGATAGATGAAGCTACTGTCTTAGCCGTTGGACTTTTCGGAATGTGGTATTGTTTCCGAAAGCCTTGGCACTCGAACGTGTAATTCGAACATGGAGTCAAACCGCCGGACAACATTATCAATTAAAAAAATGTGTTTCATTTTAACCAATACGTTAACTTCCGCGAATCTACCCCGCAGCAACGAGTGTATATCGTAATTTTCACGGAATCAAATGAGTAGATATTTTAGCAGACGGACACCTTATATTCATGTATGGACGGAATAAACGACAGTCACACCATTAGAGAACGATCCCACCTTCTGTGTGAGTGGAACTGCAATGGCAATAACTTCACCCATCCTATGAATCCTAGAGTCAAGCCACGAATTCCTGGAGTAAATTCACTGAACCGCATTGGCAAGAAACACCTTAATTCACGGTTTGAATATTAAAGTAGAGCGTTAGACCGCTTGAGTGCGTTACCAATTGGTATCATGTCCAACATTTACCGAAGGCGTTATCTTCCGCTAATCTCAGCGGCTTCATCGAGATTATAACTTCGTGCTCCGAGAATGGAATTAGTCTCGATTTCTGACACGGGCACCTTAACTTCATGAATGAATTATAAGATCGAGTGTCAAACCGCTCGAGAACTTTACCACCATCTGTGAGAGACGGACGGCTAAGTTAATACCTCCACCCATCCAGGGATACCGTGATTCAAACCAGGTATACCGAGAGTCAAGCTACTGTAGACTATTGGCAATGGACACTTTAGTTCACGGTTCGAATATTGAAGTACAGAGTCAAACATTTGTCGATGGAAAGATATTGGTATAATGTCAATGGTGTTACCGGAGACCTTATACTCCGAGAACTTAACCCTCTATATCGAGAGCAGAACATCGTATCCAGAGATACAAAATTAGTATTCATTTCAGTGTCGGGCACCGTAACTTCGTGTATGAATTAGAAGATCGATGGTCAAGCGGCTCGAGATCGTTGCCACCATCTCTGAGAGACGAACGGCCACATCAACAGCTTCATCTATCCTGCGACTCCCAGAGTCAAACCAGGTATTCTGGGCGTAAATGCGCTCCGCAGTATTGGCAATAGGCACCTTAGTTCACGGTCTGCATATTGGACTAAAGCGTCAAACCATTTGAGAACGTTCCCATCCTGTATGAGAGTCGTACGAATAAGTCAGTTGCTTCACCTATCCTGTGATTCGGAGAATCAAACCTCGTATTCCTGGAGTAAATCCGCTAAACAATATTGGCAGTTGTCACCTTAAATCACGGTTTGAATATTAAAGCAGACAGTATAAACATTCTAGGACGTTACGTATTGGTATAATATCAAATGTTTCACCGAAGGCCTTAGCCTCCAAGTACACAATCCGCGGTATCGAGAGTATTACTTCTTAACCACAGATACAAATTATGATACATTTAAGTAACGGGTACCAGAATTTCACGTATGACTTAGAGGATCATGTGCCAAACTGTCCAAGAACTTTATCAACTTCTTTGAGGCTAGAACAGCTGAGTTAACAGCTTCACCTATCCTGTCATTTAGAGAGTTAAACCTGGTATTACCGGAGATAATGCGCTGAAAAGTATTAGCAATAGGCACATTAATTCGCGTTTGAATATTACAGTAGAGTGTCCAGCCGTTTGTTAGCGTTACCTATTGGTATAGAAACAAACATTTTTCCGATAGCCCAACCCTCAGAGTCGATATCCAGCCGTATCGAGAGTATAGCTTCGCATTGATAGGATGAAGGTGGTAAAAATTTTTGTGACGGGCACTTTAACTTCATGTTCGAGTCAGAAGATCGAGGGTCAATCCGCTTGAGAACGTATCCACCTTCTGTGAGAGATAAACGGCTACGTCATTATCTTCCCCTATCCTGCGATTGCGAGATTCGAACAAGGTATTCCGGTAATAAACTCGCTGAATAGTATTGGCAACGAACACATTATTTCACATTATGAATACTGAAACATATTGTCAAGCCGTTCAAGGGCGTAACCTCCTGGCATGGTGTCAAACCTTCAGCCGAATGCCTCCACTTCCGCGAAATTAAAGCGCCGCATCGAGAGTATAACTTCGTGTTCAGCGAAAAATGTGAGTATGCATTTTAGTGATGGGCACCACAGTTACACTATGAATAGCAAAATCGAGAGTCAAACTGCTCGAAAACGTGAGCATTTTTTTTAGAGTCGTAATGACATGTCAATAGCTTCACCTACTTTGCTATTCCGAAATTCAAACCACGTATTATGCGTGTAAGTCCGCAGTGCAGTATTGGCTACTCACACCTTAATTTACGGTATAAATAGTAACACTGACATTCGAAACATCGTAGAACGTTACCTACTGGTATATGGTCAAACCTTTTACGGGTTACCTTACCATCCGTGATCCCATCACGCTGCAGCAAGTGTCGTGCTTAGTGTTCATGGTAACAAATTAGTAGACACTGTAGGAGGCGGACACTTTAATTGCTTGTATCAATAAGAAGATGCAGGGTCAAATCGTTCGAGAACGATACCATACCTATTGACAGTCGCATGGCTAAGGCAATAGCGCCACCTTTTCTGTGACTCCGATATGCAAACCAGGTATGACGGGAGTCAATTCGCAGTACACTATTCGTCATGGATACCTGTATTCGCGGTTTGAATACTAAAGTACAGCGTGAAACCGTTTCAGAACGTTATCAGATGATATAAAGGCAATCGTCCTACCGAAGGCAGTACCTTCCATGGACCTGACCGCTGCATCGAGAGAATAAATTCGTGATCAGAGATACAAGTTAGTATACATGATAGTAACCGTCACCTTTTTCTGATGTTTGAATTAGAAGATATATCGTCAAACTATTCGAGAGCCTAACCACCATGATTGAGAGTCGGTCGCCTGGGCCAAAAAGCTGCCTCTATCCTGTGGTTCCGAGAGGCAAATCTGGTATTCCAAGAGTAAATTCGCAGAACAGCATTGGCAATAAAAACCTCAACTCACTGTATGAATATTAATGTACAGAGTCAATCCGCTGGAGAACGTTACTAACTAACGACATACTCCTTACCAGACACCTTACCTTCCGAGAAAATAACCGGCTGTGTCGGGGGGTACAGCGTCGGTACCAGGGAATCAAATTAATAGATGCTTTAGAAGACGGACACCTTAATCTCATGAATGAACTAGAAGATCGAATGTCAAGCCGCACCAGCACGTTGCCGCCTTCTGTGAGAGACGAACGTCTAAGTCAATAGCTGCACATATCCTGAGATTCCGTGCGTAAATTCTGGTATTCCGGGAGTAAATCCGCTGAACAGTGTAAGCAATAGACATCGCAGTTTACGGTTGAAAATTCAAGTATAGTCTCAAACTGTCTGAGTGCGTTACTAGTAGTTTTAAAGTCAAACGGTGTAATGAAGTTCTAGCTCTTTGTATATCATGTTGCTCTATAGGACAAACTTGTATACATTTTAGTGACGGATTAAATTCCTAGACGAATTAGATGATCGACGTTCAAACCATTCGATATCGTTATCACCTTTGTTGCCACTCGAACGGCTAAGCCAATAGCTCGGTCTATCCTATGAGTGCCAGAGGCAAACCACTTATTACGGGATTAAATGCACCGTACTGTACTGGCAATACACAAATTAATTCACGGATTGAATTTGGGAGTTAAAAATTTTGAGAACGTTACCAATTGATATATAGTCAATCGCCTTACTTATAGCCTCATCCAACGAAAGATCTATCCCGCTGTATCGACAGTGCAGCAGCGTGTTCAGAGGAACGAATTAGCATACATTTTAGTAACGGTCACCTTAATTTCGTATATAAAACAGAAGGTCGAGTGTACGAAAGTTGCCACCATCTTTGAAGATCGAACGGCGAAGTCTATAGCTTCACTTATCCTATGATTCCGAGAGTCAAACCAGGTATTCCTGGAGTAAATGTTCTGAACTGTATCATCAATAGACACCATAATTCACGGTATGAATATTAAAGTGGCGGGTCAAATCGTTTGCGATCGTTACCAATTTCTACAAAGTCAAACATTTTACTGATAGCTTACCGCCCCAGATGATAACCCGCCGTATCTGGAGTATAATTCCGCGTTCAGAAAAAGAATTAGTATCCATTTTAGTGTTGGCACCTTAAGTTTCATGTATGAACTAGAATATCGAATGTCATGTCGTTCGATAACGTTACCAGCTTCTTTGAGATACGAACGGCTGAGTCAATAGCTTCACCCATCCAGCGATTGCGAGAGTCGAAGAAGGTATTCCTGGAGTACACCCGCTTGACAGTATTGGTAATAGACACCTTCATTCGCGGTTTGGATATGAATGTAGAGCGTCAAACCGTTTGAAAACGTTAGCATCCTATTTGATAGTCAAACGGATATGTCAATAGCTTGACCTACCCTGTGAGGAGAGGCAAACCAGGTATTCGGGGAGTAATTCCACTGAAGAGTTTCGGCAATAGGCACATTATTCACGGTTTGAATATTACAGTAGGGCGTCCAACCGTTTGAGATCGTTACCAATTGGTATATAGTCAATCTCTTTACCGAACGAATTACCTTCGGTGGAGCTGACCGACCATATCGAGATTATAACTTCGTGTTCAGAGGAACTAATTAGTATACATTTTCGTGAAGGGCTCCATAGTTTCAAGTATGAAATACAAAATCGAGTGTCAAGCCGTTCAAGAACGTTACCAGGTTCTTTGAGAGACACACAGCTGTGTCGTTAGCCCCACCTACCTTGTTATTCCGCGAGTAAAACCATGTGATCCCGGAGTTAATACGCGGTACAGCTATGGCAATAGACACCGTAATTCACGGCTTGAATATAAAAATAGTGCTTCAAACCGTTGGTTATCGTTATCGATTGTTGCAAAATCAAACGTTTTACCGAAGGCCGTACCATCCGCGAACCTCACCCGCTTCATTTAGAATATTACTTCGTGTGTAGAGTGTAACTTTAGTATACAATTTAGTGACGGCACCTTAAATTCATGCATGAATTATGTGACCGAGTGTCAAAACTAACGAGATCGTATCCACATTCTGCCAGATAAAAACGGTTATATCAATAGTTTCACCTATCCAGTGATTCGGAGAGTCAAACCAGGTGTTGCTGGAGCAAATGGGCTGAACAGTATTGCCATCATACACATTAATTCATGGTTTGAATATTAATCTCACACGTGAAGT
Organism: Lasioglossum baleicum; assembly: GCF_051020765.1. Taxonomy (NCBI): domain Eukaryota; kingdom Metazoa; phylum Arthropoda; class Insecta; order Hymenoptera; family Halictidae; genus Lasioglossum; species Lasioglossum baleicum. The sequence continues at coordinate 250,049 of NW_027469213.1, read as the reverse complement.
GACTGTAGAACGATACCTGTTCGTCTAGATTAAAACTCTTCACCGAAGGCCTATCCTACCGAGAACCTAATCCCCTGTAGCGAGTGTCGAGCATAATCCTCACGGAAACAAGTTAGTTGACACTTTAGCGGAGGCACACCATATTTCCATGTATGATTAGCAAAATCGAGAGTCATACCGTTCGAGAACGTTGCCACCTTCTTTGCTAGCAGCACAGCCACTTGAATAGCTCCACCTATCCTGTGATTCAGAGAATCAAACTAGGTTCTCCGGGATTAAAGCCGCTGAACAGTATTGGCAATAGATACATTTATTCCCGGTTTGAATATTGAAGTGGGGCGTCAAACCGTTAGAGAACGTTATCACCATCCTTGAATGTCACACTTCTAAGTCAATAGCTTTCTATTCAAACCGTGAATTAGAGTGTGTATTGGCAGTACTGTTCAGCAGATTTACTCCATGAATATCTGGATTGACTATCCGAATCTCTAGATCGGTGAAGCTATTCAGATAGCCGTTCGAATCTCACAGACGGCGGTAACTTTCTCGAATGGTTTGACGCTTGATCTTCTTATTCGTAATGTTGTTATGGTGCCCGTCACTGAAATGAATACTAATATCTTTCTGTGAACACGAAGTTATACTCTCTGTTCAGCGGGTCATTTTTTCGGACGGTATGGTCTTCGGTAAAGCGTTCGAGTTTATAACAATTGGTAACGATCTTAAATGACTTAATGCTCTATTTTAATATGCTGAATGTGAATTAAGGTGTCTATTACCAATGCTGTTCAGCGGACTTACTCTCGGTTTTACCGGGTTGCCTCTCGGAATCACAGGACAGTAAAGCTATTGACACAGCCGATCGTATCTCACAGAAGGTATAAACGTTATCGAACGGTTCGATCCTCGATCTTCTAATTCATGCCCGAAATTATGGTGTCCGTCACTAAAATGTATGCTAATGTGTTTCCCTGAACACGAACTTAAACTCCGCATGCAGCGGGTGAGATTCATGGAGGGTAAGGCCTTCTGTAATACGTTTGACTTTATATCTGTTGGTAAGGCTTTCAAACGGTTTGTCGCTCTACTTTAATATTCAAACCGTGAACTATGGTGTCTGTTGCCAAAGCTGTTCAGCGGACGTACTCCCGGAATACCTGTAATGACACTCGACATACCAGGATAGATGATGATATTAACTTAGCCGTTCGAATCTCAATCAAGACGGTCACATTCCCGCACCGTTTGTCACTCAACCCTCTAATTTATTCTTGAAGTTAAGGTGCCGGTCACTTATGAAGATATTAATTGGCTTCTCTGAACACGAAATTATACCCAATTTACGGCGGGTTAGCTTCTCGTAGTGTAATGAGTTCGGTAAAACGTTTATCTCTGTAGCAATAAGTAACGTTCTACAAAGTTTTATCCCTGTACTTTAATATTCATACCGTGAATTGAGGTGTTGATTGCCAATACACTTCAGCAGATTCCCTATCGGATTACCTGGTTTGACTCTCGGCGTCACAGGATAGGTGAAGCTATTGACCCTGCCGTTCGTCCCGCACAGAAGGTGGTAATGCTACCGAGCGGCTTGACCCGCTATCTTCCAATTCATACACGACGATAAGGGTCCCATCACAGAAATGAAAAATAATTTCTTTCCCTGAACTCGAAGTTATATTCTCGATACAGCGGCATCGGCTGAGGATTGCAAGGTCTTCCGTAAAACGGTTGACCTTATACCAATAGTTACCAATTGCCAAGCAATTTGACGCTCCAGATTAATATTCCTACCGTGAATTAGGGTTTCTATTGCCAATAATGTTCAGCGGATATACTACCGGGATAGATGGCGTGGCTTTCGGAATGACAGGATAAGTGAAGGTATTGAAACGGATGTGCGACTCCCAAAAAAGGTGGGAACATTCTCAAACGGTGTGATTATCTAACTTCTTGTTCAAACATGAAAATATGGTTCCCGTCAGTAAAAATTATACTAATTTGTTCCTCTGTAGTCGATGTTATACTATCGTTACAGTTGGCCAGTTTTCCGGGGGGTAAGGTATTCTGTAAGGAGTTTGACCGCACACCAACAGGTAATGATCTGCAACGGCATGACGGCCTGCTTTAATACTCAAACTGTGAATAAATGTGTCTATTGCCAGTACTGTGTAGCGGACTCCCACCGGGAATACCTGTTTTAACTTCGGAATCGCAGTATAGGTAATGGTATTGGCGTAGCCGTTCGTCGCCCACAGATGATGGTAAGGGACTCGATCGGTTTGACACTTGATCTTGTAATTCTCTATAAGACGGTAAGGCTTTCGGTAAAACGTTTGACACTATTCAAACTGGTATCGTCCTCCACCGTTTTGACGGTCAACTTTGATATAAAAACTGTTAATTTATGTGCCCATTAACAATATTGTCCAGCGGATTTTCTCTAGATTTGATTTTCGGAATCACTGGGTAGGCGAAGCTATTGGCTTAGCTGTACGAATTTGAAAGAAGGTGGCCACGTTCTCGACCTATTTGACTCTCGGTCTTCTAATTCAGGCACGAAGCTAAGGTGCCCGTAACTGAATTGAGGACTTACTTCTTCATCAGGAGACGAAGTTATACTCTCCGCGAAGCAGCTCAGGTTCGCGGAGGGTAAGGCCATCGGTAAAACGTTTGTCTCTACAGCGTTTGGTAACGCACACAAATCGTCTGAAGGTCATCTTTAATGTTCAAACCGGGAATTAAGATGTTTACTGCCAAAACTGTTTAGCGGAATTACACCCGGAATACCTGATATGATTCTCCGAATCAAAGGATAGGTGAAGCTGTTGATGTAGCGGTTCGTCTCGCGCAGTAGATGGCAAAGTTCTCGACCTGTTTGACCTTCCATCTTCTAATTCATACCTGAAGTTAGGTGCCTGTCACTGAAATAAATACTAATTTCTATCTCTGAACATGAACGTATACTCTCGATGAAGCAGGTGAGGTTCGTAGAAGGTAAAGCCTTTGGTAAAGCGTTAGGTTTTATAGCAATTGGTAACGCTCTAAATCGTTTTGACGCTCTATTTTAATATTCAAATCGTAAATTAAGGGATCTGTTGCCAATTCTGTACAGCGCAATTACCCCCGGAATATGTCGCATGACTCTCTCAATCACAGGATGTATGAAGCTATTGACTTAGCCGTTTGAATCACGAAGAAGGTGATAACATTCTCGAACGGTTTGACACTCGAGCTTCGGATTCATAAATGAAATTAAGTTGGCGGACAGTAAAATGTATTCTAATTCGTCCCTTTGATCACGGTGTCATACTCTCGATGCTGCGGGTTAGTTTTTCGAAGGGAAGGGCATTCAGTATGAAGTTTGACACTACACCAAGAGGTAATGATTCAACGGTTAGACGGCCTGCGTTAATATTCGCACCTTGTATTGGGGTGTCTATTGCCAATACTGTAAAGCGGATTGACTCCCGGAATACCTAATTTGACTATCGGAATCATTGGATTGGTGGAGCCATTGACTTAGTTGTGTGTCTCTGAAGGAAGGTGGTATCGTTCTGGACCGATTTGACCCTCTATCTTGTAATAAATACATAAACTTAGGATGCTCACCACTCAAATGAATACTGTTGTCTTTGCCTGAACACGAAGTTATACTCTGCACACGGCTGGTTATCAGCCCGGAATGTAAGACCATCCGTAAATGGTTTGCCTCTATACCGATTAGTAACGTTCTGAAACGGATTGACGGTCTGCTTTATTATTCACACCGTGAATTGAGGTGCACATTGCCAATACTCTTCAGCCGAATTGCGCCTGGAATACCTTGTTCGACTCTCGGAATCATAGGATAGGTGAAGCTATTAACTGAGACTTTCGATTCTCAACTGAGGTGCTAACTTTCTCGAACTATCAGACCCTTGATCTTCCAAATCATGCATGACATTAATATGCCCGTCACTAATACTTATTCTTATTTGCGGGTCTGAACACGAAGTATTACTCCTGATAAAGCGGGATACGTTCTCGGAATGTTAGGTATGCAGTAAAAAGTGTGACTCAATACCAGTAGGTATCGTTCTACAACGGTATGACTTTGATCATTACTATTTATACAGTGAATTAATGTGTCTATTGACTATACTATACTACCGACTGACTCTCTCAATTCTTGTCTGACTCTCGGTATAGCAGGGTAGGAGAAGCTATTGACATAGCCGTACGACTATATAAAAAAGTTGCTATCGTTCTCGATTAGTTTGACTCGCGACTTTGCTATTCGTACGTGGCACTGAGGTGTCCGTCTGCTGAAATGTCTACTCATTTGTATCCGTGAACACTAAGCTCGACACTCGCTACAGCGGATTAGGATCTCGATCGTTAAGGTGATGTGTAAACAGTATTACCTTATGTTAATTGATAATGTTCTCCGGCGGTTCGAACCAGTACCTTATTATTTATACAGTGAATTAAGGTGTGTATGGCCAATACCCTTCAGCGGATGTACTCCCGGAATACCGGCTTTGCCTCTGCGAAGTACAGAATAGGTGAAGCTATTGACTTAGCAGTTCGTCTCTAACACTAGGTGGTAACGTTCTCCATGGCTTTGAATCTCGATATTCTAATTCTTATATGAATTTAAGGTGCCGTCACTAAATTGTATACTATTTTGCTTCTCTAAACATGAAGCTGTACCCGCGATACGGCTGGTTATCTTCTCGGACCGTAAGGCATTGGGTAGAATGTGTGACATTATATCAATTGCTACGTTCTCACACGGTGTAACGATCTATTTCAATATTCAATACTCGAATTAAGGTATCTATCGCCAATGCTGGACAGCGCATTTACGCCCGGAACATCTCATTTAACTTTCTAAACCACAGGATGTATGAAGCTACTGACGCAACCGTTTCAATCTCAATGAATGTGGTATCCACCTCGAATGGTTTGACACTTAATCTTATTACTCATAATGAACTTAAGATCCACGTCACTTGACTGTGTACTAATTTGATCCTCTAAACACGATGTTATACTCACGATGAAGCTGGCGAGGTTCGCGGTAGTTCCCGCCGTCGGTAAAACGTTTGAATGTATCAAAATGGGTAACGTTCACAATCGGTTTCACGATCTACTTTAATATATAAACCGCCAGTTAAGGTGTCCATTACTAATACTTTGCAGCGGATAGACTCCCGGAATTCCTGGTTTGATTCTCGGAATAACAGGATAGGTGAAGCTTTTGACTCAGCCGTTGGACTCCCAAAGAAGGTGGTAACGATATCGAACGGAATGGCATTCAATCTTCTAGTCCACACATGAAATTAAGGTGTCCGTCTGCTAAAACGTCTACTAATTTGTTTCCCTGATCCCGATGCTATACCCCCGACACAGCGGGATATTTTCTTGGAAGGTAATGTGACTGGTAAGGAGTATGACGTTATACCAAATGGAAACGTTCTTCAGCGGATTGACTTTGTACTTAAATATTCAAACAGTGAGTTGAAGTGTTTATTGCCAATGCTGTTCTGCGAATTTTCTCTTGGAATATCTGATTTGCCTCTCGGAATCACAGGATAGCAGCAGCATTTGACCTAGATATTCGACTCTCAAACAACGTGGTTAGGCTCTCGAGTAGTTTGACCATGTATCTTCCAATTCATACTTCAAATTAAGGTGCCGGTTACTAACACGTGTACTAATTTGTATCTCTGATCACGAATTTATACTATCGATGCAGCGGGTCAGGTCCTCGGATGATACGGCCTTCGGTAGGTCGTTTGCCTTTATATTAATTGGTAACGTTCTCAAACGGTTTCACGCTCTACTATAATATTCAAACCGCGAATTGACTCCCGTCATACCTGGTTTCCGTATCGGAACAGCAGGGTAGATGAAGCTATTCACCTAGCCGATCGACTCTCAAGGAAGGTGAGATTGTTCTCGAACCGTTTGACTGTCGATTTTTCTATTCATACATGACATAAATGCATCCATCTGTCTATAATGTGTAGTAATTTGTTTCGGTGAACACAATGTTATACCCACGATACAGCAGGTTATGTTCTCAGAACATATGGTTTCCGGTAAATGGTATTACGTTATGCCAATTGGTAACGTTTTCAAACGATTTGACGCTCTACTTTAATTTTCATATCGTGAAAAAAGGTGTCTATTGCTAATACTATCCAGCAAATTTGCTCCTGGAATACCAGGCTCGACTCTCGAAATCGCAGCTAAAGGTGATACTATTGGCGTAGCCGTTCGACTCTCAAAGAAAGTGGAAACATTCGCGAACTGTTAGACACTCCATCTTCTTATTCATAACGAAATTAAGGTCCACGACACTAAAATGTTCCCAAATATGATCAGTTGAACACGAAGTTATACTCTCGATGAAGCGGGTGTGGTTCGCGGAAGGTACGGCCTTTGGTAAAAGGTTTAGCTTTGTACCAATTGGTAAGATTCTCATACGGTTTGACACTATACCGTAATATTCAAGTCGTGAATTAAGTTGTCCCTTGCCAAAACTTTTCAGAGGACTTACGCCTATAATACCTGGTTTGACTCTCGGTATCGCAGGATACGATAAGCTACTGACATAGCCGATCGTTTCTCACAGAATGTGGCAACGTTCTCGAATGGTTTGACCCTCCATCTTCTATTTCATACATAAAATTATGGTGCTCGACTCTAAAATTTGCACTAGCCCGAGCCTCCGTTCATGGCGTTATACTCTCGATACAGCAGGTCAGATTCTCGGATGGTGAGGTAAAGCTGTGTGACGTTTATCTCTCCGCTAGTGGGTCATGTTGTACAACGCTTTGACAGCCTTCATTAATTTTCAAAGCGTGTATTGAGGTGTCTATAGTTAATACTGTATAGCGCATTTACTCCCGGAAAATCTGGTTTGACTTTCGGAATTTCAGGATATGTGAAGCAATTTACTTAGGCGCTCGTCTCTAGCAGAAGGTGGTAACGTTCTCGAACCGTCTGACAACCGATCTTGTAATTCATGCATGAAATCAAGGTGCCCGTCACTAAAATGAACAGTATAATTCGACCCTCAGGACACGATGTTATATTTTAGATACAGCGGGTTAGTTTTTCAGGGGGTAAGATCTTCGGCAATACGTTTGACTTTACTTCAGTTGGTATCGTTTTCAATCAAATTGACGCTCTACTTTATTATGCAAACCGTGAATTGAAGTGTCTGATACCAATACTGTTCAGCGGATTTACTCTAGGAATCCCTGATTCGATACTCGGAATCGAACGGTAGGTGATGTTCTCGGAATGATATGTATTGGGTAAAGGGTATGACTTCATACTAATTGGTAATATTCTCCATAGGTAGGTCTCAACCTTAGTATTTATGTCGTGATGTTAGGTGTCTTTTGCCAATACTGTTCTGTTGATTTACTTCCGTATTACCTGATGTGGCTCCTCGAATCCCTGGATAGGTGAAGCGATTGACTTAGCCGTTCGTCTTACAAAGAAGGTGGTAACGTCCTCGAACGGTTCCATCCTCGACCTTCTGATTTCTGCTGAGAGTTAAGGTGATCGTCACTAAAATGTATACTAATTCCTCCTACTGAACAACACCTTATTCTCTCGATACAATGGGTAAGATCTTCTGGGGATAAGATCTTCAGTAAACCGTTTGATTTCATAAAAATTGGTAACACTGGAAGAAATCTTGACGCTCTACTTTAATATTCAATCCGTGGATTAAGGTGTGCATTGCCTTTACTCAATTGCGGCTTTACTTCCGGATTACCTGGCTTGACCCCCCCACCCCAATCACAGTATATGTGAAGCTACTGATCTAGCCTTTCAACTCTCAGAGAGGGTGGTAATGTTCGCGATCGCTTTAATCATCGATATTTTAATTCATACATGAAGCTTAAGGTGTCGCCACTAAAATGGATACTAATTTCTCTTTCTGAACGCGGAATTATACTCCAGATACAGGGGGCTATCTTCTGGGGCGGTAAAGCTATAGGTAAAATGATTGACTTTGTAGAAATTGGTAACGTTCGTAAACGGTTCGAACCGCCACTTTAGTATCTATACCGTGAATTATGGTGTCTATTTCTAATACAGTTCAGCGCATTTACTCCCGGAATACCTGGTTCGACTCACTGAATCACAGGATATGTGAAGCTACTGACTTAGACGTTCGACTCTCACAGAAGGCGCCAACGTGCTGGAGCGGTTTGACTCTTGATATTTCTACTGTTACATGAAATTATAGTGCCCATCTTCTGAAATTTTCTAATAACTTGTTGCCGTGAGTACTAAGCATGACACCCGCTTCAGCGAGTTCGGTTCCAGGAAGGTAAGGGATTCGATAAAAGAACTACTTTATACCAATTCCTAATGTTCTCCAGCGGTATGACTCCCTACTTTATTATTCATGCCGTGAATTAAGGTGTCCATTGCCATACTCTTCAGTGGATTTAATCCCTCAATACCTGCTATGACTCTGGGTAGGACAGGATATGTGCCGCTATTAACTCAGCTGTGCGACTTCAAAGATGCTTGTATCGTTTCGGACAGTATGCCTACCGATCTGCTAATTCGTACACGAAATTAAGGTGCCCGTTACTAAAATATATAGTAATTTGCTTTTCTGATCACGCAGTTATACTCTCGATACCGCTGGATACGATCTAGTAAGATAAGACCTTAGGTCAAAAGTTTGACTCTATAGCTAACGGCAAAGCTATCCAACGATTTGACTCTGTACCTTAATATCTGTAGCATGAAATAGGACGTCTAATGCCAATACTGTACGGCGGATTTACTTCCGGTATACCAGGTTTGGTTCTCGTGATCACAGGCGAGGTGAAACTATTGATTTAGGCGTTCGTCTCCCACTGAAGGTGGCAACGGTTTCGATCGGTGAGACCCACCGTCTTCTAATTCATGTATGAAATTATGGTGCTCATCACTAAAATGCATTCTATTCCGAACATCTGAACACGTTGTTATACTCCCGATACAGCAAGTTAGTTTTTCGAATGGTAACGCATACTGGCAGTAGTTTAACCCTACACATATAGGTAATGTTCTACAACTGCTTAACGGCCTGATTTAATATTCGAGCCGTCTATTATGGTGTCTATTGGCGCTACTGTTTAAGGTATTGACTCCAGGAATACCTGGCGTTTCTTTCCGAATCACTGGATCGGTGAAGCTATTGACTTAACCGTTTGACTCTCAGATGACGTGATAAAACTCTGGATCGGTATGACCCACAATCTTCTTATTCATACATGATGTTAACGTATCGTCACTGAAATGAATACAAATTTCTTTCTCTGAAATCGGAGTTATACTGTCGAGAACACGGCGGGTCGGTTGATAGGAGGATATGGCCCTAGGTGAAACGTCTAGATTTATATCATCTGCTGGCTATCTCAAACAGGTTGAGGATCTTCTTCAATATTGAAACCGTGAATTAAGGTGTCTATTGCCAATATTGCACAGCGCATTTACTCCCAGAATACCTGCTTTGACTCTGGGATTCCCAGGAGAGATGAAAGAACTCACTTGGCCGTTTGTCTCTCACAGAAGGTGGTACCGTTCTCGATGGCTTTGACCCTCGGTAAATTTAATTCATGCTAGAAATTAAGGTGCTCGTCACTATCAGGTATACTAGTTCATACCTCTGAACCCAGTGTTATACTCTCGATACAACGGGTCAGTTTTTCGGAGGGAATGGCATTATATATGTGGTTTGACCCAACACGAATAGGTAATGTTCAAAACGGCTTGACAGCCTACTTTAATGTTCAATCCGTGAATTGCGGTGTCTATTGCCGATAATGTACTGCCCATTTACTCCTGGAATACCTGGTTTGCCTCACCGAATCACATGGTAGGTGAAGCCATTATCTTATACGTCCGACTCCAATGAGTGTGGTAACGTTCTCAAACGGTTTGATGCATTATTTTAATATTCAAACCGTTAATGAATCTGTTTATTACCAATGCCGTTCATCGGATTATCGCAAGGAATACCTGGTTTGGCTTTCGGAATCACTGTATATGTGGCGATTTACCTAGCTGCTTGCCTCATATATGGTGGTTACGTTTTCGAAATGCATGAACCTCGACCTTCTAATTCATACATGAAGCTAAGGTGCACGTCACTGGAATGAATACTAATTTCTTTTTTGGAACACGAGGTTATACTCCCGATGAAGCGGGTGATGTTCGCGCAAGGCAAGGTCTTCGGAAAAACCGTTTCAATTTGTACCAACAGGAAACGTTCTTAACCGGCTTGGCGCTCTACTTTAATACAAAAGCCGTGAATAAAGGTGTCCATTGCCAATTCAGTAAAATAGATTAACTCATGAAATATCTGGTTGGCCCCTCAGAATGACAGGAAAAGTGAAGCTATTGAGTTAGTAGTTCGTCTCTCCCAGATGATGATAACGTTCTGTAACGGTATGACCCTCGAGCTCCAAATGCATACATGGGCATAAGGTGCCCGTCACCAATGCGTAAACTAATTCGCTGCCGTGAACACGAATTTGTACTCTCGATGCAGAAAATTAGCTTCTCGGAAGGTAAGGCCTTCAGTAAAAAGTTACACTCTATGCCAATACCTAGAGTTATGCAACGGCTGGAATCTGTCCTTGAATATTTATTCAGCGAATTATCGTGTCTAATGCCAAAACTGTTCTGCGAATTTACTCCCGGATTAGCTGATTCGCCTCTCGGTATCAAATGACAGGTGATTCTATTGACTTAGTCGTTTAACTCCTAAGGAAGTGGGTAACGGTCTCGATCGGTTTAACACTTGATCTCCTTATTCATAATGAAATTAAGGTCCCTGTCACTAAGATGTAAATTAATTTGATCCACTGAAGACGACGATATACTCTCAATGAAGCGGGAGTGGTTCGCTGAAGTTACCGCCTTCGTAAAACGTTTGACTTCATAAAAATTGGTAATATTCACAAACGGCTTGACGCTCTACTTTGGTATTCAAACCGTGAATTAAGGTGTCTGTTACAAATAATGTTCAGCGGACGCTCAGAATCACATATATAGGAGGAGCTATTGACTTATCCGTTCGGTACTTGAAGTAGGTATGAACGTTCTCGAAAGGTTTGACCCTCGATATTCTAATTCATATATGACTATAAGGTGCTCGTCACTCAAATGAAGACTAAGTCCCTTCCCTGAACTCGAAGTTATACTCTCGTCGAAGCCGATGTGATTCGCGGAAGTTAACGCCATCGGTAAATGTTTGACTTCATTGAAATTGGTAACGTTCTATAACGTTTTGACGCTCTACATTTGTATCATCTGATCAGCGTTGGCAATGAATGTGCTTAATCAAACGGTATGGAAATTAAAAATTACTTCGTGGTTCGAGAAGCAAACTAGTTTTCATTTTAGTAACAGGATTGTCAATCCGTGCGAGAACGTTACAAACATATTTGATTGTCGGACACATAAATCAAAATCATCACGTATCCTGTTACTCCGATAGTGAAACCAATTCCCGGAGTCTATCTGTAGCACAGAATTTGTAATTGACACAGTAGTTCAGGATACGAATAATAAAGTAGAACGTAAGACCGTTGTAGAACTTTACTTATTCGTATAGATTCACACTTTTTACCGAACGCCATATCTCCCGAGTAGTCCAACCCGCCGTAGGCAGAGGCTTACATATTGTTCACGGAAGCAAGTTAGTAGTCACTATAGCAGAAAAACACCATATCGTCATGTACGAACGGAATTATCGAGAGTCAAACCGATCGTGTACGATCCCATTTTCTTTGGGAGCAGAGCGGCCAAGTCAATAGCTTCACATATCCTGCTATTCCTACAGGCAAACCAGGTATGCCGGGAGTCAATCCGCTGGAAAATATTGATAATGGATGCCGTAACTCACGGTTTGAATATTAGTGTAGAGCGTGAAACCGTTAGTGAACGTTACAAGGTGCTATAAAGGCAAACGTGTTACCGAAGACCATACCCTCCGAGTACGTTATGCGCGGTATCCAGAGTATTACTTCGTAATCCGAGATACAAGATAGTATCCATTTTAGTAACGGGTACCTTATTTTCACGTATGAGTTAGAAATTCTATGGTCAAACCGTTCGGGAACGTTGCCACCGCTTTTGAGAAACGCATGGCCGAGGCCATAGCTTCTCTGAACCTGATATTCCGATAGACAAACCAGGTTTTCCCACAGTAAATACGCTGTTCAGTATTGGCAACAGTCAACATAATTCACGGTCTTAATATTAATGTTGGGCAACCATCCGTTGGAGATAGCTAGCGAATGGTACAAAGTAAAACGTTTTACTGAAGGCCTTACGCTCCGATAGCATAACTCGCTGCATCCGATGTATAACGACGTGCTCAGAGACGCAAATTAGGATTCACTTTAGGGACTGGCACTTTAATGTCATGTATGAATTCGAATATCGAGGGCCAAACCCTCTGAGAACATTGCCCCTTCTTTGGATATCGATCGGCTAAGTCAATAGTTTCACATATTTCACGATTCCGAGAGTCAAATGTGTCACTCCGGAAGAAAATCCGTTGAACAGTATTGGTACGGACATATTAATTCACGGTGTGAATATTAAAATAGAGCGCCAAACCGTTTAAAAACGTTACCAATTCCTATACAGTCAAACGCTCACCGAAGTCCATACTCTCCGAAAAACTAACACGCTGTATCGAAAGTATAATTTCGTGTTCAGGGAAAGAAAGTTTGCATTAATTTCAGTGTCGGACACCTTAACTTCATTTGTCAATTAGAAGGTCGGGAATCAAACCGTTCTGGTACGTTACCACCTTCTTTAAGGGTCGAACGGCTATGATAACAGCTTCACGTACGCTGTGATTCCGAGAGTCAAACTAGGTACTTCTGGAGTAAATCCGCCCAACAATATAGCCAATAGACACCTTAATTCAGGGTTTGGATAGTAAAGTAGAGCGGCAATCCGCTTGATAGCACTGCCAATTGATATACAGTCAAACACTTTACCTAAAGTCATACCTTCCGCGAACCTCACCTGCTGCATCGAGTGTGTCAGTTGGTGTTCACTGAAAAAAATTAGTATTCATTTTATTTCTGAGTACCGCAATTTCATGCATGAATTAAACGATCGAGAGTCAAATTACTCGAGAAAGTTACCACCTACTCTGAGAGACGAGCGGCTAATACAACAGCTTCACCTATCCTGAATTTCGGAGAGTCAAACCAGGTATTCTGGGCGTAAGACCGCTGGAGTGTACTGGGAGTTGAAACATTAATTTGCGGTTTGAGCATTAAAATAGAGAGTCAAACAATTCGAGAGCGTTATCAAATGCTATAAAGGCAAACGCTTTACAGAAGTCCATACACTCCGAAGGAATAACCCGCTGTATCGAGAGTATAACACCGTGCCCAGAGGTGCGGACTATTATAAATTTTAAACACGAGCACCATAATTTTTTGTATGAATTAGGAAATCGAGGGTCAAACCGTTCTCGTAGGTTACCACCTTCCGTTATTGTCGAACGTCGATGTCAATAGCTTCACCTATACTCTGATTGCGAGAGGCTAAGCAGATAGTCCGGGAGTAAATCCGCTGAATAATATTGGCATTCGGCACCTTAATTCACGATCTGAATACTAGAGTAGAAGGACAATACGACGGAGATCATTACCAAATGTTTGCAAAGTGAATATTTGACAGGAAACGTTGCCTTCCAATAACCTCACCGCTGCAGAAAGTGTTCTTGCATAGTACTTTCGGAAATCAATTAGTAGTCATTATGGCAAGAGCACATCTCATTTTCTTGTATGAACCGAATGATCGAGAGTCACAACCTTCGAGTACGATCCTACGTACCTTGAGATTCGAACAGCTGAGACAATAGCTTCACCTATCTTTGTTATTCCGATAGTGAAACCAGGTATACCAGGAATCAATCAGCTGTACAATATTGGCAATGCAAGGATTAATTTACGGTATGGTTAATAAAGTGGAGAGACAAAGCGTAGGAGAACTTTACCAATTGGCATGACAACAAGCTTCATACTGGACAACTTACTTTCCACGAACGTAACCCGGTGTACCAAGGGTATACCTTCGTGGTCGGAGAAAGGAATTAGCATACGTATTAATGGCGAGAAACTAAATTTCATGTATGAATTCGAAGGTCGAAGGTCAAACCTTTCGAGAAGGTTACAACCTTCTTTGAGAGTCGAACGCTTAAGTCAGTGGCTTCACCCATTCAGAGATTCTGAGCGACAAACCAGGTATTTCTGGAACAAATCCACTGAACAGTACTGGCAATGAACACCATAATTCATGTCTTCAATTTTAGAGTACAGCAACAAGCCGATTGGGAACGTTACCAATTGGTATGAACTCAAACGTTTTACCGACGGCCTTGCCTTTCGCGATCGCCATCCGCTTCAACGAGAGTATTACTTCGTGTCCAGAAAATCAAATTAGTATACCTTTTAGTTACGGGTACCTTAATTTCATGTTAGAATTGGAACATCGAGTGGCAAATTGTCCCAGAACGTCACAAGTATCTTTGATAGTCGCACAGCTAAGCCAGTAGCATCACCTATCCTGTGATTCCGAGAGTCAAACCAGGTATTCCGGATGACAATCGACTGTGCACGATTGGCATCATCCACCCTATTTATCGGCATAGATATTAATGTCCCGAGTTTAGCCGTCGTAGAGCGTTACGAATTTGTCTAGAATCAAACTCTTTGCCGAAGGCCCACTCTTCCTGGCAGATAACACGCCATATATTGAGTATGACCTCGTGCTCAGAGAAGCCATGTAGTATCCATTTTAGTGACAGGAAAATTAATTTCCTGCATGAATTAGAAGTTCGATTGTCAAACGGATCGGGAACCTGATCAACTTCGTTGAGAGACGAACGGCTAAATCAATCTCTTCACCTATCCTAGGATTATGAGAGCAAAACCAGGCATTCCGGAAGAATATCCGCTGAAGACGATTGTCAATAGATACCTTGATTCGTGTAGTGAATATTAAAATGGAGCTTCACGCGCGTGTGAACGTTACTGTCTGCAAATAAAGTCAAACGTTTCACCGAATGCCTAACCGACGGAGGAGCTAACTCGCCGTATCGAGAGTACAGCTACGTGGTTAGGGAAACATATTAATGGACACTTTAGTGACGGCTCCTTAAATTCATGCATGAATTAGAAAATCGAGTGTCAAACCGTTCGAGAAAACTACCACATTCTGTGTGAGGCGAACGGCTATGTCACATACCTTAGGGTTCCCAAAGTTACACCAGTTGTGCCGAGAGTAAATACCCTGTGCATTCTTGGCCATAGACACCACAATTCACGGTTTGAATATTAAAGCTGGCCGTCAGGCCGTGGTAGAAGATTACTATTCGTGTAGGGATAATATCCTTACATAGTGTCTTACACTCCGAAATACTGACCAGCTGTATCGACAGTAGAGCAGCGTGTTCAAGGGAACGAACGATCACCTTGATTTCATGCATAAAACTGAAGATCGATTGTGCGAAAGTTACCACCATCTTTGAAGGTCGAACGACTTCAAGAAAGACGTAAGTCGAAAGACTATAGCTTCACTTATCCTATGATTCTGGGAGTCAAACCGTGTATAAATGCACTGAAATCTATTAGCAATAGATACCTTAATTCAAGGTATGAATAATAAGGCTGAGCGTCAAACCGATCGAGTACGATACCAACTGGTATAGAGACAAACCTCTTTACGAATAACTTATCGTCCTAGAACGAACACCCAACTAGCGAGTGACTTGCTTAGAGCTCACGAAAACAAAATAGTAGTCATTATAGGTGACGGAGACCTTATTTTCGTGTCTGAATAGCAAAATTGATAGTCAAACTACTCTAGAACGTTACCACATTCTTTCGGATTCGAACGGCTATGTTAATAGCTTCACGTATTCTAGGATTCCGAGAGACAAAGTAGACACTCTGGGAGTAAGTGCCGCGTACCGTATTGGCAATAGACACCTTAATTCTCGGAATCAATATTAAAGCAGACCGACATACCGTTTTAGAGCGTTGCCAACTTGCATATGGTTAAATCTTTTACCGAAAGCCATGCCTGCCGAGAATGAAAACCTCCGTATCGAGAGTATAAATTTGTGGTCAGAAAAACACATTAGCATACATTTTAATGATGGGCACCATAATCTCAAGAATTATTTATAAGATCGAGGATCAAATCGTTCGAGAACGTTACCACCTTCTTTGAGAGACAAAAGGCTAAGTCTATAGCTTGACGTATTCAAATATTCCGAGAGTCAAACCATGTATTCCCGGAGTAAATGTTACTAATTTGCTATCTTGAACACTGAGCATGACACTTGCTGCAGCGGGTTTGGGTTCTCGGAAGGTATGGCCTTCGGCAAAAAGTTTGACTCTATACCAACAGGTAAGGATCTACGACGGCTTGAAACTGTACTTTAACCGTTATACCGTAAATCGTGGTGTCCATTGCAAATACTGTTCTGCGGACTTACTGCCGCAGTACCTAGCACGACCCTCGAAATCACTGGCGAAGCGGAGATATTGACTTAGATACAGTAGTAAGTGGTCGACACGTTCCGAATGGTTTGACTTTCATACATGATATTTATTTTACTTATTTATCTTATTTATTATTACATTGATATTTATACATGAAAATAAGGTGTCTGACTGCTGAAATGTC
This sequence comes from Lasioglossum baleicum, assembly GCF_051020765.1. Taxonomy (NCBI): domain Eukaryota; kingdom Metazoa; phylum Arthropoda; class Insecta; order Hymenoptera; family Halictidae; genus Lasioglossum; species Lasioglossum baleicum. Next base: position 233,309 of record NW_027469213.1, on the reverse strand, counting down.
TTCAAATTTGCATCCGTTATCACTAGGCATGGTACTTTGTCCAACAGATTTGGTTCTCGGAAGGTAATGTATTCGGTTAAAAGAATAACATTATAGCAATTGGTAATGTTCTCCGACGATTTGCCTCCCTACGTTGATACCCGTGGCGAGTATTAAGGTCTCTATTGCCAATACTATTCAGGGGTTTACGCCAGGCATACCTCGTTTTGCTCTAGGAATCACAGGATAGGTGAAGCTTTGACATAGTCGGTCGAATCTGACAGAAGGGGGCAACGTTCTCGAACGGTTTGACACTGGACCTTCTAAATCATTCGTGAAGTTACGGTACGCGACAATAGGACGCTTACAAATTTATTTCCAGGAACATGTAAATATACTCTCGATACAGCGGGTGACGTTCGCGGAAGGTAAGCCCCCCCCATATAAAGTTAGACTCTCTACGAATGTGTATCCTTCTACAACAGTTCGAGAACGTTGCCACCCTCTTTCCGAGTCGAACGCATGTGTCAGTAGCACGGCCTATCCTGTTTTCCCGAAATTCATACCAGGTAATCCGTGCGTAAATCCGCTGTAGTGTTTTGGCAATAGATACCTGTTTTCACGGTTTGAATATTACAGTAGAGCGTCAACCGTTTGAGAGCGTTACTAATTGGTATAGAGTTAAACGCTTTACACATGGACTTACCTTCCGTGATCCTTAGTACCTTTATCGAGAGAATAAGTCCGTGTTCAGGGAATGAATTTAGTATTCATTTCAGTGACGGCCTCCTTAGCTTCATGTATGAATTAGGAAGTGGAAGGTCAACCCGTTAGAAAAGTTACAATCTTCATTGACATTCAAACATATATGTCAGTAGCTTCATACATCCTGTGAGTCAGAAAGTCAAAAGAGATAATCCGTGAATGAATGTGCTGTACAAAATTGGCATTAGAAATCCTACTTTCCGCTATATATAATAAACTCCAGAGACAAACCATTGTAGAACATTACGAATTGGTATTTAGTCAAACTTTTTGCCGAAGACCTTACCTGCCGAGAAGCTAACCCGCCGTATGGTCAGTGCAACTTCGCGTTCCGAGAAACTAATTAATATCCATTTTAGTGACGAGCACCTATGTTTCATGAATTAATTTGGAGATCGAACATCAAGATGTTCGGGAATGTGAGCACATTTCTCGAGAGTCGAACTGGTCAGTCAGTAGCTTTACCTATCCAGGAATTACGAGAGTCACACAAGCCATTCCAGGAATACAGCCGCTGAAAGGTATTGTCTGTAGACGCATTAATTCACGGTTTGAATATCAATGTCACACGTCAAATCATTGTAGAACGTCACCTATTCGTAAAGAGTCAAATCCTTTACCGAGGGCCTATCCTTCCGAGATGCCCAACCCTCTGTAGGGAGTGCATTGCTTATAGTTCACGGATAGGAATTTGAAGAAATTTTAGCAGACGGACACTTTATCTTCATTCTAGGTATAGCAAAATCGGGGGTCAAATCGTTTGAGATCTTTAACACCATCTGCGAGATACGAACGACTACGACAATAGCTTCACCTATCCTGTGATTCCGAGAGTCAAGCCAGGTAAACTTGCAGTAAATTCGCTGTGCAGCTTTCGGCATGAACACCAAACATCTCTCTATAAATATTAAAGTACAGGGTCACACAGTTGCACATCTTATTTATTGGTACCATCTTTCACCGAAGGCCGTGCCTTCCGAGAAAGTAACCCGCTAGATCTAGAGCATAGCCTCATGGTCAGGGAAGCATAATAGTATAAACTTTAGTGACGGCCAACGTTGTTTCATGTATGAATCACAAGGACGAGGGTCAAATTGTTCGAGAACGTTGGCACTATAGTTGAGAATCGACTGCCATAATTAATAGCTTCACATACCCGATGATTCCGGGAGTCAAACAAGGTATTCCGGGCGTAAACACGCCGAAGTGTACTGGCAATACATACATTAATTGGAGGTGTGAAAGTTAAAATAGAACGTCACACCGTGTGAAAACGTTACTAATTGCTATAATGTCAAACGTTTTACCCTATCCGTTACCGTCCGAGAAGCTAACCCACTATATCGAGAGTACAGCTACGTGTATAGAGAATCACATTAGTATACATTTTAGTGACAGCACCTTAGATTCAAGAATGAATTAGAATATCGATGGTCAAACTGTGCGAGAACTTTACCTCCTTCATGTAGGGTCGTACTACTATTTCAATAGCTTCACCTAGGCTGTGATTGCGAGTGGCAAACCACGTAATCCGAGAGTAAGTCCGCTGAAAATTATTGGCAATTGACAACATAATTCACGGTTTGAAAATTAAAGTAGAGTGTCAATCCTTTCGGGAACGATTCCATCTGGCACAAAGACGAACGTTATATCGAATTACTTATCTTCCTAGAACCAACACCGAACTAGCGATTGTCTACTCTAATGTTGAGGACAACGGATTACTAGATATTTTAGCAGAAGGTCAACATAGTTGCATGTGTGAATAGAAAAATCCGGAGTCAATGCGTTCCAGAACCATACCACCTTCTTTAAGAACCGAACGGCTAAGTCAACCGTTTCACATATCATGAAACCCTTCGAGAACGTTAGCACTTGGTATGTAGTCGAAGCTTGCACAGAAGGTCTTCCCTCCCAAGAAACAACATCCGCTGTAGCGAGAGTATAGAATCGTGCTCAGAGAAACAAATTTGAAAGCATTTTAGTGACGGTCTCCTTAAGTTCTCGTATAAAACTGAAGATCGAGTGTCAAATCGTTGGTGAACGTCACCCCCTGCTTTAATGGTCGAGCGGCTGAGTAAATAGCTTCACCCATCCTATGATTCCGAGAATGAAACCAGCAATTCCGGGAGTAAATTCGCAGAACAGAATTGGTATTAGACACCATAATTCACGGTTTCATGTTAAAGAAGAGCGTGAATTCGATTAAAAACGATTCCAATTGCTGTAAAGTCAATCGTTTTACCGAAGACCTTACCCTCCGAAAAGCTAACCTGCTGGATCTAGAGTATAGCATCGTGTTCAGAGGAACGAATAAGTATAAATTTTAGTGAGGGGCACCCTAACTTCATGTGCGACATTTAAGATTCATGGCGAAACCGCAGGAGAACGATGCCGCCTTCTGTGAGATTCGAACGGCCAAGCCAATTCCTTCACCTTTCCTGCGATTTCGAGTGACGAAGCATATATTCCAGGATAAAAACCGCTGCACAGTATTGGCCTTATATACATTATTGCACTGTATAAATGATAAAGTACTCAGTCAAACCGTTGTAGCGCTTTACCAATTTGTATCCAGTCAAACTTTTAGGAAAGCATTCCCTGTGGTGAATCCAGCCCGCTGTATAACATTGCGTTCCGTGGAACAAATTACTCCAAACATTAGTGACGGTTACCTTTGTTTAATGAATGAATTCGAACGTCGAGTGTCAAACCGTTCGAGAACGCTTCTTTGAAATTCCAACGGCAATGCCAATAGCTTCGCCTATCCCACGATTCCGGAAGTCAAGTCAGGTATTCCGCAAGTAAATCTGCTGTTCAGTATGGGCATTAGGCACCCTACTTCACGGTATAAATGTTAAAGAACACAGTGAAAAGGTATGGGACTGTTGCAAGTGCCTAAAAAGTCAATCGTTTGCAGAAGACTTTACCTACCGAAAAACTGAGCCGCTATATCGATAGTATAACTTCGTGTTCAGAGAAAGAAATCAGTCTTCATTTCAGTGACGGGCACCGTATCTTCAAGTATGAATCAGAAAATCGAGTGTCAAGTCGTTCGTGGAGGTTACAACCTTCTTTGAGAGTCGAACGGCTTAGTCAATATCTTTCTCCTATCCTCTGATTCCGAATGTCAAACCAGTCATTCCGGGAGTAAACCCGGTGAACAGTTTTGGCAATGGACACCGTAATTCGCGGTATGAATAAGAAAGTTGGGTGTCAAACCGTGGATGAACGGTACGTATTGGTACAGAATCAAACATTTTACCTAAAGCCTTACCTTCCGCGAAGCTATCCCGCTGTATCTAGAGTATATCTTCGTGTTCCGAGAAGCAAGTTATTATACATTTGTGTGACGATCACCTTAGTTTCATGAATCTGATAGAAGATTGAGAGTCAAACCTAGCGAGATCGTTACATCCTTCATTGAGAATAGAATGGCTAAGTCAATACCTTCACTGTTCCGGAGATTCCGAAAGCCATAGCAGGTATTCCGAGAGTACAGCAGTTGAACGGTATTGCCAATAGTCGTCTTCATTCACGGATTAAATTTTAAAGTAGAACGTCAATCCGCTTGAGAATGCAACCAATTTGTATAAAGTCAAACGCTTTACTGGGGACCTTACCCTCCGAAAGTCTAACGCGCTGAACAGAGAGTATAACATGGAGTTCCGAGGAGCAAATGATTATTCAATTTAGTGATGGGCACCTTAATTTCATGTACGATTTAGAAGAACGAGTGTCAAACCATTCGAAATCGTTGCCACACTATTTGAGATTTGAACAGCTATGCCTATAGCGCCTATCCATAGATACTGACAGTCAAACTAGGAATTCCGGGAGTAAATCTCCTGAGCAGTATTGGCAACAGACACCATGATTAACGGTGTGAACATTAAAGTACAGAGTATAAGCTTTGTAGATCATTACCTACTTGTTTAATATCAAATGTTCAACCGAAGGACTTACCTACTCAGAAGATCATCAGCTGTATCGACAATACAACTGTGTGTAGAGGGAAGAAAGTTAGTCTACATTTTAGCGACGAGCACCTTAATTTCATGAACGAATTCGACGATCGACAGCCAAACCGTTCGAAAACGTTACAACCGTCTGTGAGAGTCTAACGGCTAAGTCAATATCTTCACATATCTTCATATTCCGAAAGTTAAACAAGATATTACGTGACCAAGATGTGCTGCGCAGTATTGGAAATAGGCACGTAAATTCACGGTTCGAAGGTAAAAGCAGGCCGTCAAGCCGCTGTGGATGATTACCTATTCGTGTAGGGTTGAACTTCTTATAGAATGCTTTGCACCCCGAAAAACTGACCAGCTGCATCGAGAGTATAACACCGTGTGCAGAGGTACTAACTAGTGTACATTCTAGTGACGAGCAGCTTAGTTTCAAGCATGAATTAAAAGATCGATGGTAAAACCGTACGAGAACGTTGTAACCTTCTGTGAGAGACCATTGTCTAACTCAATAGCTTCATCTATCCATTGATTCAGAGGCCCAATTCAAGTATTCCGTGAGGCCATGTGTTGTGCACTAGTGGCATCATACGGCCTATTTAACGGTTTTAATATTAATGTCCCGAGTTAAACTGTCGTAGAACGTTAGGAATTGGTTCAGAATCAAACTTTTTTCCAATGGCCATATCTTCCGAGAAGATAGCACGCCGTATAGAGAGTGTTACTTCGCGTTCAGAGATGTCAAGTAGTATCCATTTTAGCTATGCGCACCTTAACTTCATGTATGAATTAGATGTCCGAAGGTCATGACGCTCGGGAACGATGCCACTTCCTGCGAGGGACGAACGGCGAAGTCAATAGCTTAACCGATCCTGCGATTCCGAGAGTCAAACCAGGTATTCCGAGAGTAAGTCATCTGAGCAGTATTGGCAATAGAAACATTAATTCACCACACGAATATTTAAGTAGAGACTCAAATCGATCGAGAACGGTACCAATTGGTATAAAGTCACATTCTTTATCACAAACCTAACATGCCGAGATCTTAAGCCGTAGTATCGCGGGTATTACTTCGTGCTCAGAGCATCAAATTATTGAACATTTCAGTTACGGTACCTTAATTTCACTATGAATAAGTAGATCGAGGGACAAACCGTTCGAGAAAGTTACCACATTCTATGACATTCAAGCAGGTAAGTCCGTAGCGTCATATATTCTGGAATTCCGAAAGTCGCACGAGATATTTCGGACGTAAATGCGCGGTTCAATATTGGCAATAGAAACCTTAATTCACTGCTTCAATACTAAAGTACTGACTCTAACCCTTGTAGAGCATTACCTCTTGGTATAATGTCAAAAGCTTTACTGAAGGTCTAGTGGCAAACCTATTCCAGAACGTTACCACCATATTTGTAAAATCGTACATCTAACACAACAGCTTCACCTATCCCGTGCTTCCGAGAATCACATTTGGTATACCAGGAGTATATCCGTCGAACACTATTCGCAATGGACAGCTTAATTCACGGTTTGAATATTAAAGTAGTGCATGAAACCGTTCGAGAGCCATACAAATTGGAATAAAGTCAAACGTTTTATCGAAGGCCTAGCATTCTGCGAAACTCACCGGCTTTTGGAGAGTATAAGTTCGTGTTCATGGAAAGAAACTAGTGTTCATTGCAGTGACGAGCACGTTAACTTCCTGTATGAATTAGAAGATCGAGGGTCCAACCGACCCAGAACGTTACTACACTCTGTGAGGTTGGAACGGCTATGTCTATAGCTTCACCTATCCTGTGATTTCGAAAGTTGAACCAGGTATCTCGGGAGTCAATACGCTGTACACCATAGACAATCGACTCCTCCGCTTACCGTGTGATTATGAATGTATTTTGTCTATCCGTTTCAGAGCGTTACCAGTTGGACTGAAGTCAAACGTTTTACAGAAAACCTTACACTCCGAATGCCTAACGCGCCTCATCGAGAGTATAACATGGTGATCAGGGAATGAAATCAGTATCAATTTTAATGACGGTCGACATAATTTCATGTATGAATTAGAAGGTCGAGTGTCAAACTGTTCGGGAATGTGACCACCTTCCTTGTTAATCTAACAGCTAATCAGTATCTTCACCTATCCCGTGATTCCGAGAGGAAACCCTGGAAAACCGAGAGTAAATCCGCTGAAGAGTTTCGGCAATAGACACATTCATGCACGGTTTGAACATTAATGTAAAGAGACAGACCGGTGGAGAAAATTACCTATTCGTATAAAGTCACTCTTTTTATCTAATATCATACCTTAACAGTTTTAGTGACAGAGGTTTTTCGAAGTCCACGTCGAATAGTGCCATGAATCGCATTAGCGCTTCCGTCATTTATCTGCGAATAATGCCGATCGACGCAGTCGCGCTGCTCATTCTTTCGTTGAAATGTGCCGACCGGCGCGCTCGCACTTCAGATTGATATGCTATTTTTTAATATTAACAATTTCATCAGTCGCGTTAGAAACGTTGTACTGATCAAGAAAAAAAATGAAAGAAAATTTGTAATTACGAGAGGAATCTCTCGTCATACTCGCGACAAGATACATACATAGTTGAGCGCGTTGAGAATTGACCATCGTGATAAAAAATTGCGACTCGGTTCACCACAGAACGCGAACAGCGCGATCACGCTGCGTAGCATTAAAACGGATAAGAGAATCGAACCCGTTATAGCCAGTGTCTTACTTAATAATCACGGGAAAAAATCAGTACACATTATAATAGAAGCACACCATATTTTCGTGTATGAACGGAATTATGTAGAGTGAAACCGTTCCAGAACGATCCCACCAACTTTTAGAGTAGAACGGTTAATTTAATAGCTTCAACTGTCCTGCCATTCCGATAGGCGAACCAGGTATGCCCGCAGTCAATCTGCTGTACACTATTGGTGATGGACACCTTAACTAACGGTTTGAATATTAAAGTAGTTGGTGAAACCGTTTGAGAACGTTACCAGTTGTTATAAAGTCAAACGTTTTACCAATTATCATACCAACCGCAACCAACCCCGCAGCAGCGAGTGCGATGCTCAGCGTAAAAGGAAACAAACTAATATACATTGGAGGGACGGACCACTCAATTTCATGAATGAATAAGAAGATCGAATATCAATCTGTTCGAGTACGTATCCACCTCCTTTGATAGTCAAACAGCTGAGTCAACAACTTCACCAATCGTGTGATTCCGAGAGTCAAATATGGTATTCCAACAGTAAATCCTCTGTATACTGTTGGCAATGGACACATTACTTCGCGTTTTGAATATTAAAATACGGCGTTTAACCGCTTGTGAACGCCACAGATTGTTATAAAGTGAAACGTTTTACCGACGGCCGTACCAGTCGGGAACATCGCACGATTCATCGAGAGTTTAAGTCCGAGTTCAGAGGATCAAGTTAGTAGTAATTTCAGTAACGGGCAACTTATCTTCATGTATGAATTGGAATATTGATGGTCAAACTGTTCGAGAACGATAGTACCGTCTTTGAGAGTCGAAGGGATTATATAAATTGGAAGATCGGGTGTCAAACAATTCGAGAACGTTGCCACCTTCTGTGATGGACGAACGGCTACGTCAATAGCCACACCTATCCTGTGATTCCGAGATTCGAACCAGGTATTACCGGAGTAAATCCGCTGAATATTATTGGCAATGGACACTATAATTCACGGTTCAAATATTTATGTAGAGCGTCAAGCGGTGCGAGAGGTATATCTACTGGTAATGAATAATTTCGGGTCCGAAGAAACACAATAGTATGCATTTTACAGCGAACGCCATATTTTCGTGCATGAATTGGAAGATACGGCTCAAACCGATCCACAGCTTTACCACAATCGCAGAGAGTCGAATGGCTGTGTCAGTAGCTTCACCTATCCTGCGATTCCGCGATTCATACCAGATATACCGGAAGTAAATCCGCTGAGCAGTATTAACGATACACACCTTATTTATCGGATAGAAAATTAAAGGAGAGCTCCAAACTGTTTGAGAGCGATACCAATTTGAGTAAAGGCAAACGTTTCACACAAGGCCACACCTTCCGCGAAGCTCAGCCGCGTCATCTCGAGTATAACTTCGGGTTTCAGAGAATCCTGTTCTTATTCATTTCAGTATCGGTCACCTTACCTTCATGTATGAATAAGAAGATCGAGCGTCAAACCGTTTTAGAACGTTGCCTCCTTCTTTGGGAGTCGAACGGATAAGTCAATAGCATCACCCATCATTTCATTCCGAGAGACAAACCAGTCATTTCGGGAGTAAACCCGCGATACAGCATTCGAAATAGAGACCTTAATTCACGTTATGAATATTATAGTAGAGGGTCCATGCGTCGGCGAACATTTCCAATTCGTATAAAGTAAAGTTTTACGGAAGGCGTTATCTTCCGAAAATCAAATCCGCTGTATTAAGAGAATTACATCGTGATCAAGGATGCAAGTCAGAATGCATTTTAGAAACGGCACCCATAAATTCATGTATGAAGTAGAAGTTCGAAGGTCAAACTCTTCGACAGTGTTACCAACTTCCCTGAGAGTCGATCGTCTACGTCAATAGCATCAGCTATCCTGTGACTCCGAAAGTCAAAGCAAGAATTCTGGGAGTAAATTCGCTGTACAGTATTGGCATTGTACACCCTATTTCATGGTATAAATATTAAAGTCCAAGGGCATACCTTCGTACGACGTTACGTATTGATATAGAGCCAATCTTTATTGCAGAGGCCTTACATTCCGAGAAGCTAACCCGTTGTGTCGACATTATATCTACGTGTTCAGAGGAGCAAACTAGAATGCATTTTAGTGACTGGCATATTAGTTTCCGTTATGAATTAGAAAATCGATGGCCAAACCTTTCAGGATCGATACCACACTGCTTGAGAACCATCGCCTGAATCAATAGCTTCATCTATGCTATGGTTCCGAGAGTCAGTTCAGGTATTCCGCGAGTAAATTCGTTGGTCAGTATTGGCAATAGACACCTTAATTCACTGTATGAATATTAAAGTGGAGAGTCAAACCGTCGGAGGATATTACCAATTCGAATTCAGTGATTCGCCTTGCCGAATAGCATAACGTCCGAGAACCTAACCCACTGTAGCGAGTGTATGGGATATTGTTCAAGGAAACAAATAAGTAGACGCACTAGCAGACGGATACCACATTTCCATGAATGAATATCATAATGGAGATCCAAACCGTTCGAGATCGTTACCACCCTCTTTGAGAGTCAAACGTATAAGTCAATAGCTCCAACTATCCTTTGATTCCGAGAGACTCACCGGGCAATCTGATTGTAAATGCGCTGAGGAGTACTGGAAATGGATACCTTAATTCTCGGAGTGAGTATTAAAATAGGGCGTCAAACCGTTTGTAAACGTTATCATCTGCTACAAAGTCAAATGTTTTACCGAAGGCCGTACATTCCGCGAACCTGTCCCGCTGCATTGCGGGAATACCTTCATGTTCAGGCGATAAAATTAGTATACATTTTAGTGACGATAACCTTAACGTCCTGCGTGAATTAGAAGATCTACGGTCGAATCATTTCAGGACGTTACCAACTTCTGCGAGAGACGGAAGGCTATGGCTATTGCTTCTCCTGCCCTGTGATTTCTAGAGTCAAATCAGGTAATCCGGGAGTAAGACAGTTGACGTTCATTGGCAACTGACACCTCAGTTCATGGCTTGAATGCTAAAATAGAACGACAATCTGTTTGAGAACGATAGCAATTGCTATAGGGTCAAACGTTCTACAGTAGGACGTATCGTCCGCGAATCTCACCCGCATCATTGAGAGTATAACGTCGTGTTTAGGGCACACGTTAGTATACATTTCAGTGACGGCACCTTTTTTTCATGAATGAATAAAATAATCGGGAATCAAACTGTTTGAGAGCATTCCCACCATCTTTGACGGCCGAACGCCTATGTCAATAGCTTCATCTATCCTGTGACTCCGAGAGTCAAACAATGCCTTCCGGGATTAAATCCACTAAGCAGAATTTGCAATTGACACCTTCCATCACGGTATGAATATTAATATAGGGAGCCCAACTGTCGGAGAATGCTACCATTTGGAATAAAGTCGTTCCCTTTACACAATTCCTTACCTTCCGAGAAACCAAACCGTTGCAGCGATTGTGTTCCTTAGATTTCACGTAATAAAATTGTTAGATATTTTAGCAGACGGACAAATTATTTTCATGCATATATAGGAATATCGAGGGCAAACCGTTCTTGAGCGTAGTAACCTTTTTTGAGAGTGGCACAGGTACGTCAATAACTTCAATTATCCGGTTATACCGAGTGTCGAACCAGGCATTCTGGGATTACATCCGCTGTACAGCATTGGCAATGGACTCTTAAATTCTCGGCATGGTCATTAAAGTTGTAAGTCAAATCGTCAGGAACATTAGAAACTGATATAGAGTCATCCTTTTTACAGACTACGTTGTCTTCCGAGAACGTATCCAACAGTATCAAGAGCATGACATTATTATGTGAGAAACAAATTTGTATTCATTATAGTGCCGGGCACCATTATTTTATGGATGAGTAAAGATATTGAGAGGCAAACCTGGTCGAGATCGTTAGCGCCATCTTTGAGAGTCGCAGAAATCAGTCATTACCTTCTCCAATCCTGTGATTCCGGCAGTCAAGCCAGTCATTCCGGGTGTAAACCCGATGAACAGTAGTGGCAATAGACACCATAATTCGCGGATGAATACTAATGTGGAAAGTCAAACTGACCGAGAACACTATCAATCAGCATAACGTCATTCCTTTTACCGAATACCATACCTTACGAGAACCTACCTCGCTGTAGCTAGTGTCCTGCTTAATGTTCCCCGAAACACATTGGAAGGCATTTTAGAGAACGAACACCACATGCTTGTGGATAATTATCATCACCGAGAGCCAAAGCGTTCGACAGCGTTACCTCCTTCAGTGAGAGACGACCGGCTATGTCAATAGCTTCACCTTCCCTGCGATTCGAAGAGTCAAAACAGGTAATCCGGGATTAAATCCGCTGAACAGTGCTGGTAATAGGCACTTTATTCACGATTTGGATATTAAAATATAGCGTCAAACCATTTGAGATCGTTACAAATTGCTATACTGCCAAACGTATAGCCGACGACCTTACCCACAAATAAATTAAGCCGCTGTATTGAGAGTGTAACATCGTGTTTAGTGGGGCGAGTGGCGAATTGGTTATAAATCCAAGCGAATTAATTTCAAGTATGAATCAGAATTTCGAGTGTCAAACTGCTCAAGAATGTTGATGCCTTCTGTGGGGGCGATCCGCTTAATCAATAGCTTCGCTGTGCACTATTGGCAATGGACACATTAATTATCGGAATGAATATTAAAGTAGATCGTGAAACCGTTTGCAACATCGTGGTTACAGAATCCAATTAGCAAACATTTTAGTGCCGGGCTCGTTAGTTTAATACATGAAATAGAAGATCGAGTGTCAAACCGTTCGAGAACGGTACCAGATTCTTCGAGAGTCGATGGCTGGGTCAATAGCTTCAACTATACTTATGATTCCGAGAGTCAGGCCTGGCATTCCATGAGTTAGTACGCCGAAGGGTATCGGCAATGGACACCTAAATTCTCGGCCTGAGCCCCAAAGTTGGATGTCAAATCGTCGGGCATCATTAGAAATTGTTATGGAGTCATCCTTCCTACAGACTATGTTTCCGTCCGAGAGCATAACCTGCTGCATGGAGTGCCTTGCTTTGTGTTGAGATTAATAAATTAGTATTCATTTTGGTGGCGAGCACCTTATATTCATGTATGAATGATACGATAGAGGGTCATACCGTTCAGGAGCATTAAGACGTTCTCTGAGGGTCGAACGACTAAGACAGTAGCTTTTGCTATCCTGTGATCCGAATGCTAAACGAGGTGGTTGGGGAGTAAATACGCTGAACGGTATTGGGTATGGACAATTTAAATCACGGTTTGATATGTAAGTAGTTTGTAAATCTGTTTGAGTCCGTTAACAATTGCTACAAACACGGAGATACCACCGAAGGCCTTACATTCAGAGGAATTGACCCGCGGCAGCCAGAGTGTAACTTCGTGTTCAGGACCGGAAATTAGTATACAATTCAGTAACGGGCACCTTATCCTCGCGTATGAATTAGAAGATCGAGGGTCAAACCGTTCGAGAACGTTACCACATTTCGCGAGATTCTAAAGGCCCAGTCAGTAGCTTCAGCTGTCCTGTGCGTGCGGGAGTCAAACCAGGTACACCGAGAGTGCATCCGCTGAAGTGTATTGGCAATAGACTTGTTAATTCGAGTTATGAATGTTTTGGTACTGAATCAAACCGCCGGAGAACATTATCAATTAAGATAAAGTAATACTCTTCACCCAATACCATACCTTCCGAGAACCTGCACCGCTGAAGCCAGTACCTAGCTGAGTGTTCACGGAAAGAAATTAGTAGACATTTTGGGAGGCGGACAACTTATTCTCATTTTTTAATAGAATATGTGAGAGTCAAACCGTTGGAGAACGATCCCACTTTCTTTTAGAGTCGAACGGCTAAGCCAATAGCTTCACCTATCCTGAGATTCCATGAGTTAACCCAGGTATTACTGGAGTAAATCCCCTGAACAGTATTGGCAATAGACACCTCTATTCACGGCAAGAATATTATAGTTGTGAGTCAAACCGTCGGGGAATAACTCGAATTGATATGACGACAAAATACATACCGGACACTTTACGTTCCGCGAACATAACCCGACGTATCGAGAGTATAACATATTGTTCAATGAGACGAATTAGTATACATTTCAGTAACGGGCACCTTAATTTACAGTTTGAATTAGACACGTGGGTGACATACTGTTCGGGAACGTTTCCACCTTCTGTGCCAGACGAACGGCTAAGTCAATAGGTTCACGTATCCTGCGATTCCGACAGTCAAACCAGGTATTCGAGGTGTAAACCATCTGATTGTACGGGCAATACATATCTTAATGCAGTTTAATGAATATTAAAGAGGAGACTCAGACCGCTGGTGAACATTACCAATTCGAATGAAGCCATTGTTTTTACCGAACAACTTTCCTCCTGAGAACCTAACACGATTTAGCGAAGGTCTCGCTTATTGTTCACGGTAACAAATTTGTGGACATGTTAGCGAACGGGCACTACATTCATGTGTATAAATATCAACATCGAGAGTCAAAGCGTTTGAGAACGTTACCACTTCCCTTGAGCGTTGCACAGATAAGTCAATAGCTTCACAAATCCAGTGACTCCGAAAGTCAAACCAGATATTCCCGGAGTAAATGCGCTGATCAGAATTGGCAATACACACTAGATTTAACTGTTTGAATATTAGAGCAGGCCGTCAGGCATTTGTGTAACACTACCTATATGTGTAGGATCAAAATTCTTACAGAATGCTTTACCGTCTGAAAAACTATCACGCTGTACCGAGAGAATAACTTCATGCTCAGGGAAAAATTAGTATTCATTTCATTGACGGCCAACTGAACATCGTGTATGAATTAAGAGATCGATTACTCAAACCGTTCGAAATCGTTACCAAGCTATTTGAGTTTCGAACGTATAAGACAACACCTCCACCTATCCTGTGTTTTCAAGAGTCAAACCAGATAATCCGACGGAAAATCCGCTGAAGAATATTTGCAATAGATTCCTTAATTGGCGGAGTCAATATTAAAATAGAGCGTCATACCGTGTAAGAACGTTACTAATTTCTATAAAGTCACACGATTTACAGAACGTCTTGCCGTCAGAGAAGTTAATGTACTGTATCGAGACTGTAGCTACGTCTTTACGGAAACACATTAGTATTCAATTTAATGACGCCACCTTAAATTCATGTATCAATTAGAAGATCGAGTGTCAAACCGATCGAGAACGTTGTCTCCGTTCGGCTAAGTCAATAGTTGCGCGTATTATGCGATTCCAAGAGTCAAACCAGCTGTACAGGGAGTACATCCACTGAAAGGTATTGGCAACGGACATCACAATTACTGGTTTGATTATTACATTAGAGCGTCAATCCGTTTGAGTACGTTACCAATTGTTACAAAAGTCATTGTTTTACCGAAGATTTTACCATGCGTGAAACTCAACCGCGTCATCGAGAGTGTAACTTCGTGTTCAGAGAAAAACATAAGTATACATTCTCATGACGGCCATTAAAATTTCATGTATGTGTTAGAAGCTTGAGGGCAGACAGCTTGAGAGCACTACCCCCCACTTTGAGATTCGATCGGCATAGACAATAGTTTCACCTGCCCTGTGATTCTGAGCGGCAGACCAGGTATTCCTGGTACAAATCGGCTGAAGAGTATTGGCAATAGACATCTTAATTCCCAGTTTGAATGTTCAAGTAGAGCGTAAAAACGTCTAAGAACTGCACCAATTATTATAAAGTCAAACGTTTTACTGAAGTCCATGCCCTCAGAAAGAAAACCCGCTGCATCGAGAGTATTAAGTAGCGTTCAAAGATACAAATTAGTATACATTTTGGTGACAGGCACCATTATTTGGTGTATGAATACGAAGGCCGAAAGTTACACATTTCTAAAACGATACCACCTTCATTGAGAGTCGCACAGCACAGGCAATAGCTTCTCACCTGCCCTGTGTTTCCGGGAATCAAACATGTAATTTCGGGTGTAAATCAGCCGAATAATATAGGCAACGGATACCATAATTTACGGTATGGACATTAAAGTAGAGGGTCATACTTTCGGCGATAATTATCAATTGGTTTAAGTTCCCTCCCGTTCGATTACCATACCTTCTGTGAACGCAACCTGCAGTATCAAGTGTATATATTCGTGTTCAGGGAAACATATTAGTATACATTTTATTGATGGTCACCATATTTACATATATGTATAGAAAAGTTATGTGTAAATCATTTCGAGAACGTTACCAGCCCCTTTGGGATTCGAACGGCTAGGTCAATAGCTTCACCTATCCTGTGATTCGGAGTGTAAAAGCTGGTATTCTGGGAGTAAGTCCACTGATTAGTACAGGCAACAGACACCTTAATTCGGGGTTTGAATATTAAAGTTGAACGTCAAGCCGTTTGAGATCGTTACCGATTGGCATAAAGTGAAACATTTTACGGTAGACCTTACCCTCCGAAAAGTTAACTCGCTGTACCGAGTGTATATCTTCTAGTACTTAGAAAGAAATTAGTCTCCATTTCGGAGACGGGCACCTTAACGTTATGTATGTATTAGAAGCTCGATGGTCAATCCGCTCGAGAACGCTGCCACCGTCTGTGCGAGACGACCTTCTAAGTCAATAGCTTCACCTTTGCTCAGATTCCGACAGTCAAATGAATTATTCCGGGAGCAAATACGCTGAGCAGTATTGGCAATAGACACCGTAAGTCACAGTTTCAATATTAGAGTAGAGCGTCAAACCGTTCGAGAACGATACCAGTCGGTGTAAATTCAAAGGCTATATGAATTACCATACCTACCGATAACTTAACCCGCTGCAATTAGTGTGTTTCTTAGTGAAAACGAAATCAAGAAGGTATATATTGTAGTGACTGGCACCTTAATTTCATGTGTAAATGAGAAAATCGATTGGCATCCAGTATATCAGCTGAACTGTATTGGCAATAGACACCTTAATTCACGGTGTGAACATTAAATTAGAGCGTCAGACCGTTTGAGTGCTATACCAATTGGTATTAAGTCAAACGTTTTACTGATTGTCTTACCTTCCACGAACCTCAGTGGCTTCATTCAGACTATAACATTCTCATCAGAACAAGAAATAAGCCTTCACTTCAGTGACGAGCAACCTATCTTCAAGTATGAATTAGAAGATTGTGCATCAAACCGCTCGGGAACGTTTCGACGTTCTGTAAGAGACGAACCGCTACGCCAATAGCTTTACCTGTCCTGTGATTCGTAGAGTCAAAGCAGGTATTCCGGGAGTAAATGCCCTCCGCAGTATTGGCAATAGACACCTTAATTCACGGTTTATATATGGAAGTACAGCGCTAATCCATTTGAGAACGTTCCTAACTTCGATGAGAATCGTACGAATAAGTCAATAGTTTCACCCATCCAGTGATTCGGGGAGTCAAACCAGGTATTCGTGGAGTAAATCCGCTGTACACTATTGGCAATTGACACCTTAATTTACGGTATGAGTATTAATGAAGAGCGTCAAACTGTTTGTGAGTGTCACTAATTGTTATAATGTCAAACCCTTTACTGGAGACCTAACCCTCCGAAGGCCTATCGCGCTGTACCGAGAGTGTAACATGAAATTCAGAGGATCAAATTGGTATACGTCTTAGTGACGAGCACCTAAATTTCAAGTACGGTTTAGGCGATCGAGTGTCAAACCTTCTGCCATCATTATCCCTTTTTTGTGGATAGAACGGCAAAGTTAATAGCTTCAGATATTTTATGATTGAGAGAGTCAAACAACATATTCCAGTGGTAAAACGGCTGTAGAATATTGGCGATAGACACACTGCTCCACGGTGTAAATATTAAGCTAGAGAGAGAAACCGATGTACAACGTTATCCATTTGAATAGTGACAAACTTTTTACCGAAGGCCTAACCTTCCGTGAACCTAACCCGCTATATTGTAAAGGAAGGTGTTTAAAGGAACAAATGAGTCTTCATGGTATTTCCGGGCACATTAATTTCATGAATGAAATGGAAGATCGATAGTCAAACCGTTCGAGATCATTATCACATTCTGAGGGAAATGAACTGCTAATTAAAAATTCACCAATCCTGTAATTCCATAGCAAAATCAGGTATGCCGGATCGGTATTAGAAACGGACACCTGAATCTACGGTTCCAATATTAACGCAGAGCGTCGAATTGTTTGAGTGTGTTGCCAATTTGCATGAAGTAAAACGCTGTACTGGAGACCTTACACGCCGAAAGCCTAACCCGCTGTATCGAGAGTAAAACTTCGTGTTCAGAGAAACAAGTTACTATATATTTTAGTGATGGGCACCTTATTTGCATGTACGAATAAGAAGATCGCGGGTCAAACCGAACGAGAGCGTTACCACCATCTGTGAGACACAATCGGCTAAGTCAATAGCGACTCATATCCTGTGATTCCGAAAGCCAAACCAGGTATCCGAAAGTAAGTCCGTTGAATAGTGTTGGCAATAGAGACCTTAATTCGCGGTATGAATATTAAAGTAGAGATACAAAGCGTAGGAGAACTTTACCAATAGGTATGACGCGAAACTTCTTACAGGACACCTTACTTTCCGCGAACCTATGCAGTTGTGCAGAGCGTATAACTTCGTGTTCGGAGAAACAAATCAGTATACAATTTAATGACGGGAACCGTAGTTACATGTATGAATTGGAAGATCGAAGGTCAATCCTTCCGAGATCGCAATCACCGTCTTTTAGATTCGAGCGGTTCGGTCTGTAGATAAAATTACTATGCAGTTCCGAGGGCGAGGCCAGATAATCGGGAAGTCAATCCGCAGTGCAGTATTACCAATGAACAGGTTGATTCACGGTATGAATATTAAAGTAGAGCGTCTAGCAAATGTAGAACACTACCTATTGTTGTGGTTTCAAACTTTTTCGCAAGGCCTTACCATCCGATTACCAAACCCGGTGTATCGAGGGTATAACTACGTTTTCATGGAAGAAAATTTGTGTCCATTCTCGTGACGGGGACCTTAATCTAATGGATGAATAAGGAGATCGTTAGTCAATCCGTTAGAAACCGTTGCAACCTACTTTGGGAGTCGAACTGCTGTTTCGCTCGTTTCACCTATACTTGTTGTTCCTAGAGTCTACTGAACATTGTTGGCAATATACTCCATAATTCACGTTCTGAATATTTAAGTGCATCGAGGAACCGTTTTAGAGCGTTGCCAATTGGTATAAAGTCAAACACATTGCCGAAGCCCTAACCCTCCGAAAAATTAACCCGCTGCATCGAAAGTATAACCTCGTATTCAGGGAAAGAAATTAGTATTCATTTCAGTGACGGGCACCTTTTGTTCATGCATGAATTACAAAATCGATGGTGAAACCGTTCCTAAACTTAAGCACCGTATTTGAGAGTCGAACGGGTAAGTCAATAACTCCATATATCCTGTGATTCCGAGAGTCATCTCAGGTATTCCGGGTTTAAGTCCGCTGAATAGTATTGGCAATAGATACCTTAATTCACAGTTTGTATATTAGCGAAGAGAGTCAAACTGTATGAGAACGTTACGAATTGCTATTGAGTCAGGCGATTTACCGATCGCTATACGCTCCGAAAAATTAACCCGCTGTATCGAGAGCATATAACCGTATTCAGACGTACGAACTAGTATACACTTTAGTGGCGAGCACCTCAATTTCATGAATGAATACGAAGGTCGGGGGTCAAACCGTGCGGGAGCGTAACCACCATTTTTGAGAATCAAACGGCTGAGCCAATAGCTTCTCCTATCTTATGATACCGTGAGTCAAGGCAGGTAGTCCGAGATTAAATATGCATTTTAGTATGGTCATTAAGGTCCCTTTTTCACGGTGGAAATATTAAGGTGCACAGCCAAACCATTGTCGAACGATACCTACTGCTGTATAGCCAAACTTTTAACCGAAGGCCTTACCTTCCCAGTAACTAACCCGCTGTATCGAGATTATATCTTCGTGGTCTGAGAATCAAATCAGTATACATTTAAGTGACGGGCCCCTTAGTTTCATGTATGAATAAGAAGATCAAGGGTCGAACGTTGCCTCCTTGCGTTAAGGACGAACGGCAAAGTGAAGAGCTTTACCTGTCCCGAGATTCCGAGAGACAATCTGGGTATTCCGGGTGTAAATCGGCAGAACGGTATTGGCAATAGACACCTGTGATCACTGTTTGAATACTAAAATAGGGCGTCATACCGTTTGATAACGCTCCGAATTACTATAAAGTCAAACGTTTTTGCGAAGGCGATACCTTCCGCGAATATCATCCGCGTCATCGAGAATATAACTTCGTCTTCAGACAAGGAAGTTAGTATTCATTTCAGTGGCGGGCACCTTAACTTGATTTATGAATTAGAAGTTCGATGGTCAAACCGTTCAAGAACGTTACCACCTTCATTGCGAGACAAACGGCTAAGTCAATAGCGTCACCTATCCAGTCACCTCGAGAGTCAAGCCATGTATTCCTGGTTCAAATACGTTAGACAGTTTTGGCAATAGACACCATAATTCATGGTTTCAATATTAAAGCAGACAAACAAACCCCTGTAGAGCGTTACCAATTGCTATATAGTCAAATGTTTCGCCGGATGCTTAGCCGTCCGCGAACCTCACCCGCTTCATTGAGAGTATAACCTTGTTTTCGGTGGATCATAATAGCAAACATTTTAGTTTCGGAGACCGTAATTTCGTTATGAACAAGAAGCTGGGGGGTCAAACCGTTTCAGAAAGTTTCCGCCTTCTTTGAAAATGGAACGGTTAAGTCAATAGCTTCACGAATCCTGTGATTCCTAGAGTCAAATAAGGTATACCGGGCGAAAATCCGCTGCAAAGTATAGCATTATATACCCTATTTCGCAGAATGAATAATACGGCTGAGAGTTAAACCGTGGAAGAGCGTTGCGTACACTTATGTAGTCACACTTCCTAAGGAACGTCTTATCAAACGAGAAACTAACGCGCTGTATCGAGTGTACATCTTCGCAATCAGAAAAGCAAATCATTGTACTTTTTGGTGTCGATCACCTTAATTTCATATATGAATTTGAAGATCGAGTGTCAAACTTTTAGGAACAATACCACCTCCTCTGGGAGTGAAATGGCTAAGTTCATAGCTTCACGTATCCTGACGTAGAGTATCGGCATTAGACGCCCTATATCACAGTCCAATTATTAAAGTAGAGCGTCAAAGTGTTGTAGAGCGTTGCCAAATGGTATCAAGTCACACATTCCACCGATCACCACACAGAAGTTAACCCGGAGTTTCGAGAGTATAACATCATGTTCACAGAATGAAATTAGGTGTCATTTCTGTGACGGGCGCCTGAATTACGTGTATGAATTAGACGAGCGATGGACAAACCGATCGAGATCTTTGCCACCATCTGTGAGAAACAAACGGCTACATCAGTAACTTCGCCCTATCCATTGATTCCTAGAGTCAAACCTGGAATTCTTGGAGCAAATCTGCTGTACCATATTGGCAATATGGTACAGCAGATTTGCGGTTTGAAAATTACAGCTGACGGTCCAACCGTTGTAGAACATTACCTATTCGCGTAGGGATAACTGCTTACAGAACGCCTTAACCTTCGATGAACTGAACTGCTGTACCGGGAGGATAACACACTGCTCATAGGTACGAACGAGTTTACATTTTAATGAAATTAATTTTATGTATAAATTAAAAGGTCGAGGCTCAAACCATTCGAGAACGTTACCACCTTCTATGATATCCGAACAGCTAAGTCAATAGCTTTACACATCCTGTGTTTCCCATCGTTAAACCAGGTATTCCTGGAGTAAGTCCGCTGTTCATTATTGGCAATAGACGCCTCAATTCGCTGTGTGATTGTTAAAGCAGACCGTCATACCGTTGTAGAACGTTAACTATTGGTATAGAGTCAAACACTTTATCAATTGCCTTACGTTCGGAAATGCTAACCCGCCGCTTCGATAATATAACTTCGTGCTCAGAGAGCGAAATTAGTATTCACTTCAGTGACGGATACCTAACTTCATGTATGAGCCAGAATATCGAGCATCGCATCACTCGGGAACGTTGCCACCTTCTGTGAGAGACGAACAGCTAATTCAATAGCTTCACCTATCCCGTGATTCCGAGAGTCAGTCAGGTAAAACCGAGAGTAAGTTCACTGGAGAGAATTGGCTATTGAGACTTTAATTCACTGTTTCAGTATTAAATTATAACGTCAAAGCGTTTCAGAGCGTTAGCTATTAGTAGAATGTCAAACACTATACCGATGGCCTTACCCTCCGAAAAAGTAACTCGCTGTATAGAGATTATAACCTCGTGTTTCGAGAAAGAAGTTCGTATTAATTGCAGTAACGTGCACCTTAATTTCATACATGCATTCGAAGATCAACGGTCAAACCGTTCTAGAACGTAACCATCCTCTTTGAGAATCGAACGTCTAAGTGAATACCTTCACTCTGTACCGAGATTCCGGGAGTCAAACTAGGTATTCCGGGCGTATATCGGCTGAACGGTATTGGCAATAGGCACACGATATTTGAACGATAAGGTAGAGCGTCAGACCGTTTGGGAGCATTCCCACCTCCTGTAAAGGGCGAATGGCTAAGTCAATACCCCTATCCCGTGATTCCTAGAGTCAATCCGGGAAACCTAGAAGTATGTCTGCTGAAGAGTACAGGCAATTGCCACTTTAATTCTCGCTTTGATGTTAATGTAGAGCGTCAGTCTGTTTTAGAGCGATGCCAATTGGTATAATGTCAAACTATTTAAATATGGCCTTACCTTCCGAGTAGCAAACTCGCCGTTTCGAGAGTATAGGTTCGTGTACCGAGAAAGAAATTAGTCGTCATTTCAGTGACGGGCACAAATAGAAGATCACGGGTCAGAGAGATCGAGAACGTTACAATCTTCTTTGAGAATCGATCTCCTAAGTCATTAGCTTCACCTATCCTATGATTCCGAAACTGAAACAAGTTATTCCGAGAGTATACGCTGGTCAGTATTGACAACAGACACCTTAATTCATGACAGGAATGTTATAGAGTAATGTCAGTCCGACGGAGAGCATTACCAATTTGTATAATGTCACATTTGTTTTTACATAACAGCTTACCCTCCGAGAACCTATACTGTTGATGGTACTGTCTCGCTTAGTGCTCACGAAAACAAATTATTAGACATTCTTGCGGGCGGACACGTTATTTTCATGTATGAATAGCAAAATCGAGAGTCAATCGGTTCAATATCGTTACCACCGTCATTGAGAGTCGAATATCTAAGTCACTAGCTTCACCCGTGCGGTGATTCCGAGAGTTAAACCAGGTACTCCGAGCGTCTATCCGCTGCACAGTATTGGTAACTGAAACCTTGAATCACGATTCGAATATTAAAGTCGAGCGTATATCCGTTGTAGAACGTTACCTATTCGTTTAGAATCAAACATTTTTTCGAAAGCCTTACTTCCCGAGTAGTCCAACCCGCTCTAGGGATTGCTCTGCCAAGTATTCAAGGAAACAAATCAGTATACATTTTAGAAAACGGGCAGTTTATTTTCATGTATGAATGGCAAAATAGATAGTCCAACCATTCGAGGACGTTACAAACTTCATTGAGAATCAAACGTGTATGTCAATAGCTTCACCTGTCTTGTATTTTCGTGAATCAAACCAGTTATTCTTGGAGTAAATGCACTGAACTGTATTGGCAATAGACACCCCATTTCTCGGTATCGATATTAAAGTTGTGATGCACGCCGATGTATAACTTTTCAACTTGCAATAAAGTCAAACTTTTGGCTGAATACCTTGCCTTCCCTGAATGTAAGCCGCTGAAGCGAGGGACTAATTTAATGTTCACCGGAACAAATAAGTGGAGATTGTAGCAGATAGGACATCGTAATATTATGTATGATTAAGCAGATCGAGGTTTCGATACTCAAACCATGAATTAAGGTGTCCATTGAAAATAGTGTACAGCGAGATTTTTTACGGAATAGCTGGTTTGCCTTTCGGAATCACACGATAGGTGCACCCATTGACTTAGCCCTTCATCTCTCACAGAATGTGCTAGCGATTTCGAACGGTTTGAACCTCGATATTCTAATTCATACATGAATTTAATGTGACGACATTAAATTGTATACTAATGTATTTCCGTAATCAGGAAGTTATACTCTTGAAACAGCGGATTAGATTTTCGGAGCGTATGGCCTTCGGTAAAGCGTTAGACTTTATAGCAATTGGTAACGTTCTCAAACGGTTTGACATTCAGTTTTATATTCACTCTGGTAATTAAGGTATCAATTGCTAATTCTCATCTCCGGCGTTACTGTCGGATTACCTGCTATGGCTCTCGGAATCATAGGATATGTAGAGCTATTGACTTATCCATTCGATTCTCAAAGAGGGTGGTAACGTTTTCGAACGGTTTGGGGCTCGATCTACTAATTCACACATGAACACATAATCCCCTGCACTAAAATGTATAATAATTTGTTTTTCTGAACACGTAGATGTATCCTTGATACAGCGGGTGTGACTCTCGGAAGGTAAAGCCATCGTTAAAATGTTTGACAATATACCAAGGGGTAACGTTCTACAAACGATTGTCGGTCTACTTTAAAATTCATACCGTGAATGAACGTGTCCATTGTTAATACTGCTCTGTGGATTGACTTCCGGAATACCTGGTCTACTGATAGCGGTTTGTGATCACAAAGGGTAAAGTATTCGGAGAACGAAAGGCTTTATACCAATTGCTAATATTCTTCGAGGGTTTGACTCTCTTCATTAATGTACATACCGCCGATTGATGTGTCTATTGCCAATGGTTTTAAGCGGTCTTACTCTCGGATGACCTGCTTTGACACTCGGAATCACACAATAAGTGCACCTATTGTCGTAGCCGTTCGCCTCTCACAGAAGGTGCCAACGTTCTCGGGTGGTTTCGTCCTCAATATCTTACTTCATGCATGAATATAAGGTGCTGTCACTATAGTGTGTACTAATGTGATTCCCTAATCGCGTATCCATATTCTCGATTAGGCGTGTCACCTTCTCGCACCGTAAGGCATTCGGTATCGCGATTGACCTTATAGCAATTAGTTACATTCTCACACGATGTGACGCTCTGTTTTAATGTTCACTCCGCGAATTAAGGTACCCATTTCCAATACTGTACAGCGCAATTACTCCCGAAATATCTCGATTGACTTTTGGCACCACAGCATTGGTTAAGCTATTGACTATGCTGATCGATTGTCAATGTAGGTGGTGACTGTTTCGAACGGTTTGAACCAGGATATCGGAATTCATAGATGAAATTAAGGTGACCGTCACTACAATGTATAATAATTTGCTTCTGTGACCACGAAGTTATACTCTCGATACAGCGGGTTAACTATTCGAAGGTAAGACGTTCTGTGAGAAGTTTGACTCTATGGCAGTAAGTAACGTTCTAGAATGGTTTGGATCTGCACTTTAATATTTATGCCATGCAATAGGGTGAATAAGGCCAACAGTGTACAGCGGATCTACTTCTTGAGTACCTGGTATGACACGCGGAAAGGAAGGATATGTGAAGATATGGACACAGATGATCGGATATCATAGAAAGTGGTAACGGTTTCGAACGGATCGATACTCGATCATATAATTCATACATGAAACTAAGGAGTCCATCACTGAAATGCAGACTAATTTCTTTTTCTGAATAGGAAGTTACACTCTCGATGAAGACTGTTAGTTTTTCGGAGAGCACGGCCTTCGGTAAAGCGTTTGACTTTCGATCATTTGCTATCTTTCGCAAACGGATTGACGCCCTATTTTAGTATTCAAACCGTGAACTGTGGTGTCTGTTGCCAATGCGTCGCAGCATATTTACTCCCGAAATACCAGGTTTTACTATCGGAATAACTAGATCGGTGAAGGTACAGACTTAGATGTGCGACTCTAAAAAATGGTGATAACGTTCTCGAACGGATTGACTAACGATCTTCTTATCCACCCATTACATTACGGTGCCCGTCTCGAAAATGAGTACAAATTTTCTTCTATGAAAACGTAGTTATACCATCGATATACCGGGTTTGGTAATCGGAAGGTAAGGCCTTGCGAAAAAGTTTGACACCATAACAATAGGTAATGTTCTACTATTGTTTAACGCTCTACTTCAATATTCATACCGTGAACGAACCTGTCCATTGGTAATACTGCACTGCTGTTTGACTTCCGGATTACCAGGCCTGACCCTCGGAACAGCAGGATAATTGTATCTACTGACTAAGAGGCTCGAATCTAAAAAATTGTGATAGCGTTCATGGAAGGATTGACCTTCGATCTTCCAATTCATACATGTAACTAAGGTTGCCGTCAATAAGTAGTATACTAATTTGTTTCTCCGAAAACGAAGTTATACTCACGATACGCCGGGTTAGCTTGTCGGACGGTGAGGCATTCGGTAAAGCGATTTACTTTATAGCAATTAGTAACGTTATCAAACGGTTTGGCGCTCTATTTTAATATTCAGACCGTGAAGTACGCTGTCTATGGCCAGTTCTGTGCAGTGCACTTACTCTCGGAACACCAGGTTTGACTGTCGGAGTCACAGGATAGATGAAGCTAATGACTTAGCCGTTCGACTCGCTAAGAAGGTGGTAATGTTCTCTATCTGATTGACCCTGGGCCTTTTAATTCATACATGCTGTTGAGGTGCCCGTCTTTAAAATGTATACTAATCTGCTTCTCTCAACACGAAGTTATAATCTTGACTCCGCGGGTCAGTTTCTCGGGAGATAATGTCATGAGTAGAAATTTCGACTGTGTAGCAATAAGAATCGTTCTACAACAGTATGATGTCCTGCTTTAATATTCATACCGTGAATTAAGGTGTACATTGCCAATATTGTACTGGGTATTTACTCCTGGTGTACCTGGATTGACTACCCGAATTACAGACTATTGTCTTAGCCGTTCGATTCTAAGGAACGTATTAACGTTTTACCCCGCTGCAGCGAGTGTCGATCTTAGTTTTCACGGTAACAAATGAGTAGACATTCTAGCAGACAGACACCTCAGCTTCACGTTGGAATAGCAAAATTGAGTGTCAAGCTGTTCGAGATCGTCAGCAGCTAGTTCTAGAGTCGTGCTGCTGAGGCAATATCTTCACCGCCGCTACTGTTCCGAGGGTCAGATCGGGAATTCCGAGAGTCTATCCGCTCTACAGTACTGGCAATAGACACCTTAATTCATAGTATAAACACTACAGAACAGAACGCTGTCGTTGTAGAACTATACCTACTGGTATAGAGTCAAACCTTTGACAGATAGCCTTACCTTCCGTGAAGTTAAACCCCTGCATCGAGGGTATACCTTCGTGTTCAGAGAAGCAAGTTTGTATACGTTTTATAGCGGGAACCTTATTGTAATTTCTGAGATAGACCACAGAAGGAAAATCCGTTCGAGATCGTTACCTCTTTCTTTGAGCGTCGAACGGCTAAGTCAATAGCCTCACCAATAGATGGGACTCCGAGAGTCAATCCTCGCATTCCAGGAGTAAATCCGCTGAGCAGTAATGGCAATAGAAACATTATATCACGGTAAGAATATTAAGTGTAGGGATACAAACCATTTGCGAACATTACCAATTCGTACAACATCATATTCTTTACCGAAGACCTTACCACACCAGATACTATCGCAGAGTTTCGAGAGTATAACTTCGTGATCAGAGATGAAGATGACGATTCACTTTAGTGGGGCGTAACTTAATATCGTGTATGAATGAGAAGATCGGGCGTCAAACAGTTGCAGAACGTTTCCAATTCGTATAGAGTCGAACGCTTCACCGAAGACCTTACCCTCCGAAAGCCTTACGCACTGTACCGAGAGGATATCATGGAGTTCAGATGATCAAATTGATATACGTTTCTATGACGAGCACCGTAATTTCAAGTATTATTTAGAAGATCGAGTGTCAAACCTTTTGTGATCATTATCCCCTTCTTTGAGGATAGAACGGCAATGTCAATAGCTTCACATATTTTATGATTCCGAGGGTCGAACAACGTATCCAAGTAGTAAATCGGCTGCAGAATATTGGCAATAGACACCCTGTTCCACGGTACAAATATTAAGCTAGAGAGAGAAACCGATGTACAACGTTACCAATTTGTATAGCGACAAACTTTTTACCGAAGGCTTTACGATTCGAGAACCTATCCCGCTCTATCGAGAGTAAAACAAGGTGTTCATTGGAACAAATGAGTATACATGGTATTGCCGGGCACATTAATTTCACTTGCAATGAAATGGAAGATCGATAGTCAACCCAATCGTGATCATTAACACCTTCTGTGAGATACGAACAGCTAAGTAGAAATTCACCTATCCTGTGATTCCACGAGTAAAACCAGGTATTCCGGAGATACATCTGCTGGTCTGTATTAGTAACAGTCACCTCAATTTACGGTTCGAATATAAACGTAGAGCGTCAAACTGTTTGAGTGTGTTGCCAATTCGTATGAAGTCAAACGCTTTACTGGAGAACTTACACGCCGAAAGCCTAACCAGCTGTATAGAGAGTATTGCTTAGTGTTCAGAAAATTAAATTAGTATTCATTGCAGTGATGGGCAACTTATATTCGTGTATGAATTAGAAGACCGAAGGTCAAGCTGTTCCTGAACATTACCACCGTCAGTATTGCCAAAAGGCATATTAATTCACGGCATGAATACTAAGGTAGAGAGTCGAACCGTAGGTGACCATTGCATGTTGGCAAAAAGTCATTTCTTCTACAGACTACCTTAACCTCCAAGAACATAACCGGCTGCAGGAAGTGTCCTGCTTTGTGTTGACAGTAACAAATTGGTATTCAATTTGGTGACGCTCACCTTAATTTCATGTATGAATATGATGGTAGATGGTCATACCGTTCCAGAGCTTTATCACGATCTCTGAAGTCGAACGGCTTAGACAATAGTTTCGGCTATCCTGTGATTCCGAAAGTTAAAACAGGTATTCGAGGAGTAAATCCGCAGAACAGTATTGGCAATGGACACTATAAGTCACGGTCTGATACTAATGTAGTTCGTCAAACCGGTTGAGACCGGTACCAGTTGCTACAAACACAAAGATCTAACCGATGGCCTTGCAAACCAAGGACCTGACCCACTGCCTCGATTGTATATCTTTGTATTCATGGAAAG
The DNA here is from genome assembly GCF_051020765.1 of Lasioglossum baleicum. Taxonomy (NCBI): domain Eukaryota; kingdom Metazoa; phylum Arthropoda; class Insecta; order Hymenoptera; family Halictidae; genus Lasioglossum; species Lasioglossum baleicum. Next base: position 204,624 of record NW_027469213.1, on the reverse strand, counting down.
AAATTAGTATTCGGTTCATAGACGGACACCTCATCCTCGTGTATGAATTAGAAGTTCGAGTGTCTAACGGATCGAGAACGTTGCCACCTCTTTTGAGAGTCGCATGGCTTAAGCCCTAGCTTCACCGACCCTGTTATTCCGATAGTCTAACCAGGTATTCCTGGAGTAAATGCGCTGTGCGGTATGGGCAAGGGTCGCCTTAGTTCATGGTTTCAATATTAAAGTCGAGCGTCAATCCGATTGAGATAGCAAGCAAATGATATAAAGTATAACGTTTCACATATGGCCTTACCCTCCGAAAGCATAACCCGCCGCATCTGATGTATAACGACGAATTCAGAGACGGAAATTAGTATTCACTTTAGGGACGTCTCCTTAATTTTATACATGAGTGAGAAGACCGAGGGTCTAACCGCTCCAGAACATTACGACCATCTGTAAGAGACGAACAGCCTTCACCCATACTGCGATTCCGAGAGTCAATCCGCTGTAGACTATTGGCAATGGACACTTTAGTTCACGTTTTGAATGTTAAAGTACAGAGTCAAACATTTGTCGAGTGTTACATATTGGGATAATGTCAAAAGTGTTACGGAAGACCATACCCTCCGAAAACCTAACCCTCCGTATCGAGAGTTAAAACTCCGTGTCTAGAGAATCAAAATTAGTATTCATTTCAGTGTCAGGCACCGTATCTTCGTGTATGAATAAGAAGATCAATGGTCAAACGGCTCGAGATCGTTCCCACCATCTGTGAGAGACGAAGGGTTACATCAACAGCTTCACCTATCCTGCGATTTCGACAGTCAAACCAGGTATGCCGCGAGTTAATGCGCAGTACACTATTTGAAATGGGTACCTTAATCCACGCTTTGAATATTAAACTAGAGTGTGGGACCGTTTGAGAGCGATACCAGTTTCCATAAAGTCAAACGTTTTACCGAAGACCTTACCCTCCATAAACATAATCCGTTGTCTCGACAGTATAAATTCGTCATAAGAGGTACAGATTAGTATACAAGTTAGTAACCGGCCCCTTAATTTCATGTATGAATTTGAAGTTCTACTGTCTAACCATGTGAGAACGGTATCTCCATGTTTGAGAGTCTAACGGCTGAGTTAATAGCATCTGGTATCCTGTGATTCCGTAGAGCCAAGCCAGGTATTCCAGGAGTAAATCGTCTGAACAGCGTTGGCAATAATCGTGCTTAATCAAACGGTATCAATATTAAGGTAGACAGTCAAGCCGACGGAGAACATTACCTTCACGTATGAATTAGTATATCGAGGTTCAAACGGATCGAGACCGTTGCAAACTTCTGTGAGAAACGAAAAGCTAACTCAACCGTTTCACGTTTCCTGCGATTTCAAGAGTCAAACCAGGTATCCCGGGAGTGAATCAGCAGTACAGCGTTGGCAATTGGTACCTTAATTCGCGGAGTGAATATTAAAATAGAGCGTCACATCGTGTGAGAACGTTACTAATTGCTATAAAGAGATAAGTTGTACCGAATGCCTTACCTATCCCGCCGTATCGAGAGTATAGCATCGTGATTAGGGAAACACATTAGGATACAATTTTGGGATGTCACCTCAAATTCATACATGAATAAGAAGAGCGATAGTCAAACCGTTCGAGTACGATACCAACTTTTATGAGTGTCGAACGGCCCCGTCAATAGCTACACATACGCTGTGATTCCGAAAGTCAAGGCGGGTAAGTTGGGGTAAATACGCTAAAGGGAACTGTCAGTAGACACTTTAATTCGCGGTATGAATACTAAAGAATACCGTCAAGCCGTTGCGGACAATTACCCATTGATGTTGATTCAAACTTCTGGCAGCAAGAGTTACCTTCCGAGAACCTAACCCGCCGTATCGAGGGTATAACTACGTCACCAGAGGAACGCAGTAGTATACATTTTAGTCACCGCCACATTAATTTCATGTATGTATTAGAGGGTCGATGGCAATGAGTTCGAGAACATTCCCCGCTTATTTGGGATTCGAACGGCTAAGTCTATAGCATCACGTGATCAAAGAAACAAATTGGTACACACTTTAGTGTCTGGCACCGGAATATCACTTATGAAATAGATGATCGAGGGTCAAACCCTTTGAGAACGTTACCACCTTCTCTGTCGGCCGATCAGCAAAGTCAATAGCTTCTCCTATCCTGTTGCGGGTGCCATGCCTGGCATTCCAGCAGTAAATCCCCTGCACAGTATTGGCAATAGAATCTATAGTTCACGAGACAACTATTAAAGTAAAGAGTCAAACTGTCTGAAAACGTTAAGCATTGGTATAAAGTCATATTCCTTCCCGGATTCCCTACCATTCGAGAATACGACATGCTTGTATTGTGGGTACAACCTCGTGTTCAGAGAACCAAATTAGTGAACATTTTAGCAGACGGACGCCTTAATTTCATGTAAGAACTAGAAGGTCAATTGTCAAATAGTTCGAGATCTTTACCACCTTCTTTTAGAGACGAACGTCTGAGTCAATAGCTTCATGTATCCGGTCGTTGTGAGAGTCAAACCAGGTTCTCTAGGAGTAAATACGCTGAACAGTATTGGCAATAGACTCCTTAATAAACTGTTTGTATACTAAATTAGAGTGTCGATTCATCGGAGATGGATATCAATTGGTATAAAGTCTTACACCTCTTCGCATACCTTACCTTCCGGGAAAATAAGCCGCAGTATCGTGGGTATAATAAATCGTGGGTTTCAGGGAAACAAATGTGTAGATATTGTAGTGACGGGGACCTTAAATTCATGTATGAATTAGAAGATTTTGCCCCATACCTTTCGAGATTGTTACCGCCCTCTGTGAGAATCGAACGGATATGACAATAGCTCCACCTATCCTACATTCCGAAAGTCTATCCAGATAATCCGAACGCAAACTCGCTGAAGAGTATTGGCAATAGATGACCAAATTCGCGGAATGATTATTAAAATAGTGCTTTACACCGTGTGAGTAAGTAACAATATGCTATAAAGTCAAACGTCTCACAGAATGCCTCACCGTCCGAGAAGCTAACCCGCCGAATCTAAAGTTTTGCTACGTGTTTAGAGAAACACATTAGTGAACATTTTAGTGACGGGGACGTTAATTGCACTATGAATATGGAGATCGAAGGCATTTTAGCGAACGAACACCACATGCTTGAGAACAATTATCATCACCGAGAGTCAAAGCTTTCGAGAGCGTCACCACCTTCAGTGACGGACGAACGGATTAGTCAATAGCTTCACCTTCCCTGCGATTCTGAGAGTCAAACGACGTATTCCGGCAGTAAATTCGCAGAAAAGTATTTTGTACTTGTATTCTTCAGTCAAACCTTTGAAGATCGTTACATACTCGCATAGCGTCATACCTGCTACCGAAAGCTTGCCCTACCGAGAAGCTATCCCACCATATCGGGAGTATTACTTCGTGTGGAGAGAAACACATATGTATAAATTTTAGTGATGGGCACCATAGTTCTATGTATAAATTACAAAATCAAGATACAATCTGTTCGAGAAAGTTGCCACCTTCTTTTCTTTGAGTGTCGACCTGCTAAGTCATATGCTTAAAACATTCTGTGAATCGGAGAGTCTAACGAGATATTCCGGGACTAAACCCGCTTAACAGTACTGGTAATAAGCACCTTAATTCGCGGAATGAATATTAAGGTAGAGTGTCAAACCGTTTGAGTGCGATACCAATTGGAATAATGTCAAACGTTTTACCAAAGACATTACTCTCGGGAAATCTATCCCGCTGCGTCGGGAGTACAACTTCATGATCAAAGAAAGAAATTAGTATTCATTTCAGTAACGGGTACCTTATCTTCATGTAGTAGTTAGAAGTTCGATGGTGAAACCGTTCGAATACTGTACCACCCACTTTGAGGGACGAATGGCTAAGTCAGTAGCCTGAGCTGCCCTGTCATACCCATAGTCAAACCAGGTATTCCGAGAGTCAATCCGCTGTAGAATATTGGCAGTGGACTCCTTAATTCCTGTTATTAAAATTAAGGCTGAGAGACAAACTGTCAGAGAATATTATTAATTGGTATAAAGACATACTCGATACCGAATACCTTTCTTTCTGTGAACCAAACACGCTGTAGGAAGTGTCTTGCTGATTGTTCGCCCAAAAAGATATCAGTAGACACTTCGGCGGAGGGACAACTTATTATCATGTTTGAGTAGTAGAAACGAGAGACTAACCGTTGGAGAACGTTACGAGCCTTCCTGAAGGATGCACAGCCGAGCCAAGAACTGCACGTATCCTGAGATACCAAGTGTAAAACCAGGTATACCGGCATTAAATCCTCTGACAGTACTGACAATTCGTACCTACAATGACGTCACGAATATCAATGTTGAGAGTCAAACTGTCGGAGAATACTATCAATTGGTACAAAGATATTCTTTTTACACAATACCTTACTTACCGCGAACTCACCCCGCAGGGCCTGCGGTGTGCCTTCTGGTCCCATGGCAGTATGGGTATGACGAACCCACGGTGCCCTAGTCGGCCGAACCTAGGCCGAGGTGAGCAAGCACCTCATTCAGGATGTAAGGTGTCCTTACGCGGCGTATGACCAGTACGGCCCTGCATACACTGGTACCTCGGGAACCGTTTCTAGCCCTTGGGCAGGTGGTCATCGACCCCCCCCCCCCGCCGGTTGCTTGGTTTGGCCACGAGGGGGCAGTGGTAAGCCCATATTGCGGGTTCGGGGGCCCGCCTTCGGACGGGTTATACCTTCCACGGGTGAGTTGCGTGAGATCTGCTCGGGCACTGGCCTGCAGAGTCAGTGGGGATTTAGAATGCGCCCGACCTATCCAATGTTGTCGCGTAGAGACTGCTGTCTACGAGCTAATTGGTAGGTGCCTGGTAAGATGCGCCACGCACTGCGCCGGTTGGGCTTATCCCAACTCGGCGTCCGGATGGGCCGTGTGGATCAAGCCCTAGTGGCAGGAACCGCACCTTAAATCTCCGACACACTTTGACCGAGGACACAATCCACTGTAGCGATGGTCTCGCTCGGTTTTCACGTGATCACGTCAGTACACATTTTAGCAGACGGGCACATTATTTCCATGTATACATAAAGATACCGCGAGTCCGTCCGTTTGAGAACGATATCACCTTCTTTGAGATTCGCACGGGAAAGTCAATAGCGACAGGTATCTTGCGGTACCGAGTGTCAAACCATGTATTCCGGATATAAATCCACTGAGCAGTACTGGCAATAGACACCTCTATTCACGGCACGAATATTATAGTTGAGAGGCAAACCGTTCCAGAACTTGACTACGTTCACTGAGAGTCGAACGGCTAATGTAATAACTTCTGCAGTCTTGACATTTCTAAAAGATGAACCTTGTATTCGGGGAGTAATCCTACTGGCAATCCTATTGGCAATAGGAACGTTAATTCACGGTCTGACTGTTAATGTAGAGCGTCAAACCGATCGAGAACGATACCAACTGGTATAAAGTCAAATGTTTTATCAAATATCTTATCATCCAAGAACCAACACCGAACTAGCGATTGTCTATCTTAGTGTACAACCAAACAGATTTGTACATATTTTAGCAGAAGGTCAGCATCATTGCATGGATGAATAGGGAAATCCAGGGTCAATCCGTTCCAGAACAGTACAATCTTTATACAGAACCGAATGGCTAAGTCAGTAGCCTCACCTACCCTGTAATTCTGAGCGACAAACCAGGTTTTCCGGGAATGAATCCGCTGAAAAGTATGGGCAGTAGACACATTAAGTCTCGGTACGAATATTAAAGCAGACCATCAGGCCGCTGTAGAATACTACCTATTCGTGTAGGGTTAAATCTCTCGCAGAATGCCTTACACACCGGGACACTGACAGGCTGTTTCGAGAGTATAACAAAGTGTTCAGAGGTACGATCTAGCATATGCTTTAGTGACGAGCACATTAATTTGATTCGAGAATTGAATGATCGCGGGTCTAATCGCCCCACAGCGTTATCACCTTATGTGTGAGCCAAACGGCTAAATCAATAGCTTCATCCATCCAGTGATTCGGAGAGCCAAACCAGGTGTTCCGGGAGTAAATGCGCTGAACAGTATTGGCAATACACACGTTCATTCACGGTACGAAGTTAAAGTAGAGAGTCAAGCCGTAAGAGAGCATTCCCTATTAGTATAAATTCATTATTCTTACCCAACACCTTCCCTTCTGAGAATCCGCAATTGTCATGCTTAGTTTTTACAGGATGCAAGGAGTAAACGTTTTAGCAGGCGGACATCTTATTTTCATGTATAAATAGGAGGATGGAGTGTCAAACCTCTCGAGAACGTTACTACATTCTGAGGGAGTCGAACAACCAAGACAATAGTTTAACCTATCTTGTGATTCCGGAACTCAAACCAGGCTTTCCGGGAGCATATCCGCTGGAAAATATTGGCAATAGACAGCTTATTTCACGGTTCGAATATGTTGGTAGAGCGTCAGACGGTTATAGAGCTTCATCATTTAGTTTGGAGTCAAACTTCTAACCGAAGGCCATACCTTCCGAGAAGCCCATCCTGCTGAAGGAATTGTCTTGCTCAGTGCTCAAGGTAGAAAATTAATAACATTTGCACCGGGAATACATAATTTGCCTCTTCGAAAATTGGAATACAACAAGCTGTGGACTTAGCCGTTCGTCTTTCAAAGAAGGTGGTAACGTTCTCGAACGGTTTGATCCTCGACCTTATAAACATTACATGTAATTATGTCACCTATCAATAGAATGTATACTAATGTGTTTCTCTGAACACAAATTTATACCCTCGATAAGGAGGTGTACATTCTTGGCAGGTATGGCTTTCGGTAATGGGTTAAACTATATACAAGTAGGTAACGCTCTAAAACGGTATGTCGGTCTGCTTTAATATTGACTGCGAGAATTAATGAGTCTATTGCCAATATGGTAGGGGGCACTTACTCCCAGAGTGCCTATTTTGTCTCACGGGATCCTAGAATACGTGAAGCTATTAACTTAGCCGTTCGAATCCGAAAGAATGTGGTAACGTTCTACAGTAGTTTGACTCCCGATTTTGTTATTCAGACACGAAAATAAGGTCTCCGTCAGACATAATGACTAATATTTTGTTTCCATGAGCACTAAGCATGACACTCGCTAGTTCGGTGTCAGTTCTAACTCGATAAGTTATTCGATAAAATGTTTGACTTTATACCAGACGGTAATGTTCTCGAACGGTACGACTAACTTTAATATAAACTTTATTATCCATGCAATGAATTAGTGTGCCTATTGCCAATACTCTTCAACGGATTTTCTACCGGAACACCTTCATTGGCTCTCGGAATAAGAGTATAGGTGAATCTATTTGATTTGCTGTACGACTGCTAGAAATGGTGGTAACGATGTGCACCTGTCTGCGCATCGACCACCTAATTCATAGATGAAATGAAGGTGCCCGTCCCTTAAATGTATACTATTGTTCTTCCCTGAACACGAAGTTATACTCTCGATGAAGAGTGTGAGGTTCGCGGAAGGCCAGGCCTTCAGTATAACGTTTGACTTTACACCAATTAGTAACGGTCTCGACCGGTTTGCCGAGCTACTGCAGCATTAAACCATGATTTAAGGCGTCCACTGCCAATACAATTTACTACCCGTATATCTGGTTTAACATTCGGAATCACAGGATAGCAGAACCTATTGTCCTAGCCGTTCGACTCTCGGTGCACGTGGTAAAGCTTTGGAACGGTTTGAACCTCGATCGTCTATGTCATACATGAAATTATGGCCCCAGTCGCTGAAATGAATACTAATTTCTTTCGCTAAGTACGAACTCAATCTCTCGATGAAGCCGGTGAGATTCGCGGAAGTTAACGCCTTCTGTAATCATTTGACAATATACCAATTGGTAACGCTCTAAAACGGTTTGACGAACTACTTTAATATTCAAATGGTAAATTATGGTGCTAATAGCCAAAGCTGTTCTGCGGACTCACACCGGGAATACCTGCTTTAACTTCGGAATCGCAGGATAGGTGAAGCTATTGACTTAGCAGTTCGTCTCCCACAGAAGGTTGCAAAGTTGTCGAACGGTTTGACACATCGATGTTCTAATTCATATTTGATGATAAGGCGGCCGTCACTAAAATGTACACAAATTTCTTCCCCTGAGCACCAAGTTACACTCTTGACATAATGCGTTAGACTTTCGGAGGATGAGGGATTCAGTAAAACGTTTGACTTTATTCCAATTGTTAGCGTTCTCAAACGGATAGATTCTGAACCTTAATATTTATACCGTGAAATAGGGTGTGCAGTGCCAATACTGTGCAGTGGATTTAATTCCTCAATACCTGCTTTGATATTGGTAACACAGGATATATGACCCTATTAACTTAGCTGTGCCACTTCCAAATATGCTTGTAACGTTCTGGGGCAGTTTGTCTCTCGATCTTCTAATTCGTACATGAAATTAAGGTGCCGGTTACTAAAAGGTATACAAATTTGTTTCTCTGGACACGAAGTTATACTCTTGATACAGCGTGTTCGGTTCTCGGAAGATGTGGACTTCGGTAAAATCTTTTACACTATACCAATAAGTAACATTCTACAACAGTTGGACTCTGTACGTCAATATGTATATCGGGAAATAGGGTGTATATTGCCAATACTGTTCAGCCAAATTACGCCTGGAATACCTGGTTTGACTCTCGGAATCACAGGATAGGTGAAGCTATTAACTAAGACTTTCGATTCTCAACTGAGGTGGTAACGCTCTGGAATGGCTTTACCCTCGATCTGTAAAGTAATGCATGAAATTAAGATGCCCGCATCAATAGTATATAATAACTTCTTCCTCTATACGCGATGCTATGATCTCATATACAGCGGATAAGGCATTCGCCGTATAAGGTCTTCAGAAAGACGTTTGACGTTATACCAATTGGTAACGCTCTCAATTGGAGTGACTCTCTACTTTCATATTAAAATCGTGATTTAAGGTGTCTAATGGCAACACTGTTCTGCGGATTTACGCCCGGAATACCTGTCTTGACTCCCGGAATCATAGGGTAGGTGAAGCTAATATCTAAGTCGTTCGATTCTCAACTAAAATGGTATCGATCACTATCGGTTTTACCACCAATCTTCCAATACATTCATGATGTTAAGGCCAGCAACACTAAAATGTTTACTAATTTGCTCCTATAAACACGAAGACATATTCTCGATGCAGCGAGTTAGCTTCTCCGAAAGTAGGGCCTTCGGTGAAAAGTTTGAACATATAGCAATAGGGAATGTTCAACAACGGTTTGACTCTGTTAATTAATATTCATACCATGAAATTGCGTCTCTAATGATAATACTGTTCAGCGGCTTCAGCCGCGGACTACCTGGTTTGACTCTTGGAATCACAGGATAGGTGGAGCTGTTAACAAAGCCGTTCGACACTTATTGAAGGTGGTAACCTTCTCCAAAGGCTTTAGTCATGATTTTTTGCTTCATATATGTAAATAAGGTGCCCGTCATTAAACTGTACACAAATTTTTTTCTCTGAGCGCGAAAATATATACCCGATACAGTGGGTTATATTCACAGAAAGAAAAGTATTCGGAAAAAGGGCCTGATACCAATTGGTAATGATCTCCGAGGGATTGATTCTCTACTTTACCATACATACCGCGGAACGATGTGTCTAATAGTTTTTAGAGGCCTAACTCCCGGAATGTCTGTCTTGACAATCGGATTCACATGATAGATGACGCTGTTGACTTAGCTGTGCGATTTTCCATGAAGGTGGTAACATTCTGGGACGGTTTGACTCACGATCTTCCAATTCATACTTGAAACGATGGTGCTCGTCAGTAGAATGCATATCAATTTGCTAGTCCGAACACGAAATAATGCTCTCGATCCAGCGAGGTACTTCTAGGATAGTTACGTATTTGGTAAGTAGAATGACTTTATACCCACTGGTAACGTTCCCCTGACGCACAATGATTCTGAAAGTCAAACCAAGAACTCCGGAAGTAAATCCGCTTTACATTATTGGATTTTCACACCATACCTACGAAAGTGGAGAGTCAAACCGTTGTGGAACATTTCGAATTGGCATAAAACTCAAACAGTTTACCGGCGGCCTTACCTTCCGAGAACCCAATTAGTGATTGGTTTCTTTAGAGTTCATCGGAAAAAGTTTGTAGTAATTTTGGCAGACGGACACCTTATTTTCATGTATGATTAGGACCATCGAGAAACAAGCGGTGCGAGAATGTTACCACATTCTTAGAGACTGCAACTGCTATATCAATGAAAACACCTGTCTTGTCATTCCGAAGCTCGAATCAGGTATTCCAGATGTCAATTCGCAGTACAGTATTGGCAATAGGCCATTTAATTCACGATATGAATATTAAAGTAGAAGGTCAAACCGTCGGCGAATATTACCAATTAGTATAGAGTTATTCTTATTACCAAAAACATACCCTTCCTAGAACCTATCACGCTGTAGCCATAGTCATGCTTAGTGCTCACGGGAAACAAATGAGTAGGCATTATCGCTGAAGCACACCATATTTTCAAATATGAATTAGAGGATTGAGAGTCGAACCGCTCGAGAACGATGTCGGCTTCTGTGAGAGTCGAGCCACTACGCCAATAGCTTCCCTATCCTGTGATTCGTAGAGTCAAACCAGGTATTCCGGGAGTAAAACCGCCGAACAGTTTTGGCATTAAACAACCGAATTAACGGCTTGAACATTAAAGTAGGCGCCAGATCAATTGAGTGCGTTCCCAATTGGTATAAAGTCAAACGTTTTTACCGACGGCCTTACCTTCCGCGAACCTCACCGGGTCATCAAGAGAATTACTTCGTGTTCAGAAAATGAAATTAATCTTCGATTCAGTGACGGGCATCATAACCTCATGCGTGAACTAGAAGATAGACGGTCAAACCGTTCGAGAACCTTACCACATTCAGTGAGAGACGAACTGCTTAGTCAGTAGCTTCACCTGTCCTGCGCTTTCCGTGATTCGAGCCATGTATTCCGGGAGTAAATCGGCCAAACAGTATTGGCATTAGACACCATAATTCACGATTTGAATCTTGGAGTAGAGCGTCAAGGCGTTTGAGAATGTAACCAAATGGTATATTGTCAAATGTTTTACCAAAGGCGTTAACTTCCGCGACTATCAAGGTCTCTATCGAAAGTATTACTTCGAGTTCAGAGAATGGAGTTAGTCAGCCTTTCAATGGCGGGCACTTTAACTTCATGTATGATTTAAAATATCTAGGGTCAGACCGGTCGGGAACGTTGCCAACTTCAGCGAGATACGAACTGCTGAGTCAATAGCTTCACCTATCCTGTGATTCGTAGAGTCAAACCAGGCATTCCGCCAGTTAGTCCTCTGAAGAGTATCGGCAATCGACACCTTAATTCACGGTTTGAATATTAAAGTGGACCGTCAATCCCTTTGAGAGCGTTAACAATTTGTATAACGGCAATCGTTCCACCGAAGGCCTTACCCTTAGCGAACCATTCCGGGTGCATTGAGAGTATAAGTTCGTGATCAGGAAAGGAGATTAGTATTCATTTCAGTCACGGGCACCTTGATTTCATGTATGAGTTAGATGATCGGGCGTCATACAGTTCGAGAACTATACCACCGACAGCGAGGGACGAACGGCCAAGTCAATATCTTCACCTGTCATGTGATTCCGAGCGTCAAATCAGATATTCCTGGAGTATATACGCTGAAACAGTATGGACAATATATACCTTAATTCACGGTTTGAATATTAAAATAGAGAATCAAACCGCTTGTGAACGATACAAATTGGAATAAAGTAATATTTTTTTCCGTATAACATAACTTCCTCGAACCTAACCCACTATATCGAGAGTATAACTTCGTATTCAACAGAAGCATATTAGAATACATTTTAGTGACGGGCACCTTAATTTAATGTATGGCTTAGAATATCTGGGGTCATACCGTTCGTGCACGTTACCACCTTCTTTGCGAGTCGAACGGAAGAGTCAATAGCGTCACCTATCCTACGATTCCGAGTGGTCAATCCTTGTATTCCGGGAATAAATGTTCCTAATGTGCCATTTACACTTTGCAAGACACTTGCTGCAGCGGGTTGGGCTTCTCGGAAGGTATGGCCTTCGGTAAACGTTTGACGCTTTACGAATAAATAACGTTCTACAAATATTTGACGTGCGACTTTAATATTCGAACGGTGAATTAATATGTGTATTGCCAATTTTTTCATCAGATTTATTCCTGTAGTGCCTGGTTTTAATCTCGGAATCCCAGGATAGGTGAAGCTCTTGACTTAGCCGATCGACACTCAACGAAACGTCACGTTCTCGATCCATTTGACAATCGACCTTATAATTCATACAAGAAATTTATGGGCGTGGCACTGAAATGGATAGTAATTTCTTTCTCTGAGCACGAAGTTATACCCTCTATACTGTGGATTATGTTCTTGGAAGGTAAGGACTTCGGTAAAAAGAGTGACTCTATACCAATTCATAATGATCTCCTACAGTATGACTCTCTCCTTTAACATTCATACCGAGAATTATCGTGTCAATTGCCTATCTAGTTCAGCGGATTTACTCCGAGAGACTTGTTTCACTCTCGGAGTCACAGGATGGTTGAAGTCACTGACTTGACCGGTTTTGTTCTCAATGATGGTGGTAACGCTCTTGAACGGTTTTACTCACGAGTTTTCTTTTCATGCATGAAAATAAAGCGCCAGTCTGCTAAAATTTCTGTTAATTTGTTTCCGCCAACTCTAAGCAAGAAACTCTCTATGGCGTGATAGGTTTCTCGGACGGTAAAGCCTTCGGTAAAAAGTTTGACTCTAAACTAAAAGATATAGCTCCATAACCATTTGACGCTATACCTTAATATTCATACTGTGAAATAAGCTGTCTGTTGCCAATATTGTCCCGCGGATATGCTCCCAGAATACCTGGATAGACTTCCGGAATCACAGGATAGCCGAAGCTATTGTCTTAGCCGCCCGACTCCCAGGGAAAGTTGTAAAGCTCTCCAACGGTATGACCCGATATCTTCTAATCCATGCTCGGAATAATGGTGTCCGTCTATGTTATGTAAACTAATGTGTTTCACTGATCACGATACAAAACACGCCGATCAGCCGGTTACGTAATTTGTAAAAAGATTGACTTTGTACCTACATGTCATTTCCACTGTCGGTTTGACTGTCTACCATAATATTCATAGCGTAAATTAAGGTAACTGCTGCCAATACTATTACGTGGATTTACTCCTGGATTACCAGGCTTGTCTCTCCGGAATCACAGTATAGCTGACGATATTAACACAGCCGTTAGAATTTCAAACAAAGTGGTAACGTTCTTGAATGGTTTGACACCTAATCTTCTATTTGATACATGAAATTAAGGTGTTCGGCACTAAAGTGTATACCAATTTGTATCCGTGATCACGAAGTTATACTCACGATGCAGCGGGATAGGTTCTTGTAAGGTAAGGCCTTCGGTAAAAAGCGTGACTGTATAGCAATAGGTAGCGTTCTACAATGGTTTAACTCCGCTCTTTAATATTTATATTGTGAACTGGCGTGTCTAACTCCAATAATGCACTGCGGGATAAGTTGCGGAATGCCTGGTCTCTCTCTAGGAATCGCAGGATAGGTAAAACTTCTGGCATATCTGTGCGACACTCAAAGAAGGTGGGAACGCTCTAGAACAGTTTGACCCTCGATCTTCTAAGCCATACATGAAATAATGACGCCCATCGGTAAAATGTACACTAATGTGCTCCTCTGATCAAGAAGTTATACTCTCGACACAGCGTTTTTGGGTCTCGGATGGTGAGGCCTTCGTTAAAATGTTTGACACAATACCCATAAGTGACATTCTTTAACGGTCAGACGATCTACGCTAATATTTATATCGTGAACGTCGATGCCGATTGCCAATACTGTACTGCGTATTGAATCCCGGAATACGTGCTTTTTCTCTTGGTATAACAGGATAAGTGAAGCTATTGGCTTAGCTGTGCAACTTTCAAGAAAAGTGGTAATGTTCTCCAACGGATTGTATCTCGATTTTGATATACAGGCATGAAATAATGTGTCCCTATTCCAAAATGTCTACTGATTTGTTTGTGCGCGGACAGAAAACAAGACACTCCCTGCAACGGGTTTGACGCTCGGAAGGCAAGGTATTGGTCATAAAGAATGATTTTATACCATTTGGTAATGTTGCCCGACGGTTTGGCTATAGTCCTGAGTATTCATGCAGCGAATTAAGTTGTCTAATGCCAATTCTGATCATAGTATTTAATCACGGCATACCATGTACACTCTCGGTATCAGAGGATAGGTGAAGCTATTGACTTGCTTGTGCGACTCTAAAGAAATGTTTGCCCCTCGATCATCTTATTCGTACATGAAACTAAGGTGCCTGTCACTAAAATCTGTACTTATTAGGTCCACTGAACAGCATGTTACAATCTCGGTACACCGTGTTAGGCTTTCGCAGGGTAAGCTATTCAGTAAAACGTTCAGTAAACGATTACACAAATTTGTAACACTCTCAAACCGGTTGACGCTATACACTAATATTCATACCGTGAAATATGGTGTCTATTGTCAATACGGTTCAGTGGAGTTACTTCCGGAGTGCCTGGTTTAACTCTCGGAACCACACGCTATGTGAAACTATTGACTTAGCCATTCGACTCACAAAGAAGTGGGTATAGATCTGGAACGGTTTGACTGTCGTTTTGATATTCATATATGAGAATTACAAGTCCGACAGCTAATATGTGTAGTGATGTGTTTCCGTGAACATTAAGCACGGCACTAGCAAAAGCATGCTATGTTCGCGTATAATACTGTATTCTGTAAAAGGAATGACTTTATATGAATTGGTAACGTTCTCCAGCAGTTTGACACTTGATCATCATATTTATACATGATTTCAAGGTGCCCCGCTCTTCAATGTGTACTAATCCGTATTTCAGAACACGAGGTTACTCTCACGATAGAGCAAGGTACGATCGTGGAAAGTAAGGTCTTCGGTAACACGTTTTACTGTATAGCAATTGAATACGTAGTCGAACGGATTGCCTCCATACTTTGATATTCATACCGTGAAGTGAAGCGTTTATTGCCAATGCTGTACATCGAATATACAGAATAACTTCTTTGGCTCTTGGAATTTGGCTCAGGATACGTGAAGATATTGCCTTAGCTATCTGACTCGCAACAAAGGTGTAAACGTTGTTGGATGGTTTTACAATCGATTTTCCTATTCATACCGGAAATTAAGCTGCATGTCACTAAAATGTATACTAGTATCCTTCCCTGCACGCGAAATAATACTCTCGATACAACGGGATATGTTCTCCACAGATAAGGCCTTCGGTAAAAAGTTTGACAGTATACCGATATGTAACGTTCTACAACTGTGTGACGTACTGTATTAATATACAATTCGCGAATTAAGGTATCTACTGCGAATACTGTACAGTGCATTTATTCACAAAATATCTAGTTTGACTTTCGGAATCACAGGATGAATGAAGCTATACACTTATCCGTTTAAATATCAAAGAATGTGGTAACTTTCTCGAACGAATTGAAGATCGGTCTCCATATTCATAAGGAAATTATGGTCCCCGTCACAAAAATGTTCACTAATTTCTTCCTCTGAACACGACGTTATACTCTCGGTTCTGCATGGAACTGTGTCCGACGGTTGGGCAATCTGTAAGATGTTTGACTCTATACCAATAGCTAACGATCTACAACGGCTTGAGTGGCAGATTCTATATTCAAACAGCGAATTAAGGCGTTTTTTGCCAATACTGTTCAGTGCATTTACTCCAGAAATACCTGGCTTGGCTATCGGAATAACAGGATCGATGATGGAACTCACTTAGCTTTGCGACTCACAAAGGTCGTGATAACGTTCTCAAACGGTTTGACTAGCGATCTCCTTGCTCATCCACGAGATTAAGGTATCCGTCGCTAAAATGAATACAAATTTTCTTCTATAAGCACGTAGTTATACCCTCGATACACCGGGTTTGATTCGCGGAAAGTAAGGTGTCCGGGAAGTTGTATGTCGTCATACCAATTGATAATGTTCTCCTACGGTTTTCCGCTCTACCTTCATATTCATACCTCAAATTAAGGTTGTCTATTGCCAATACTGTTCATCAGATTTTCTCCCGTAATACACAGTCTGACCCTGGAAATCACAGGATAGGAGAAGCTATAGACCTAGCCGCCCGACTCTCAAGGCTGTTGGTGACTTTCTGGAACGATTTGACACTTTATCCAGTAATTCATTCATGGAAGTAAGTTGCACAACACTAAGATGTATAATACTCTGTCTCTCTAAAGGCTAATTTATACACCCAATGCAGCGGGTTAGCTCCTCGGAAGTTAATGCCTTCGGTTGAATGCTTGACTCTATACCAATAAGGAATGTTGCACAACTATGTGGCACTGTACTTTAATATTTATACCGCGAAGTAGGTCTTTCAATGTCGCTACGGTGCAGCCGATTTTCTCCCAGCATACCCGGTTAGACATTCGGAATCACAGGATACGTGAATCATTTGTCTTAGGCGTTCGACACTCAAAGAGGGCGATAACGTTCCCGTACGGTTTTGCCCTCCATCTTCTAATTTATACATGAAGTTAAAGTGCTCGCTACTAAAATGAAGACTAATATCTTCCTCTGATCGCGAAGTTATACTCTCGGAACAGCGAGTTTGCTTCTCCGTAGTTAAAGCCATCTGTAAACTGTTTGACTTTATTCCAATTGGCAATGCTCTCAATCGGATTGACGCACTGCTTTACTATTCAAACCGTGGTTTGTTTCTCCGAATCATGGGATTGGTGATGCGATATCTTGCGATTTTTGAATACGTGAAGTCAACGTGCCCATCACTGAAATGTATACCAATTTCTTCCTCTGAGCACGAAATTATACTCTCCATGAAGCCGGTGAGGTTCGTCGAACATAAGGACTGCTGTAATGCGATTGACATTATACAAATAGCTAACGATATCAGACGGTTTGACGCACTACTTTTGTGCTCAAATCGTGAAATGAGGTGTCTATTCCCCAACCTGTTCAGCGAATTTACTCCCGGAATGACTGGTTTGACTCTCTGAATCAAAGGATAGGGGAAGCTATCGAAATAGTAGTACGACTCTACAAGAAGGAGGTAACGTTCTCGCACAGTTTGACCATCGATATTCTAATTCATGCTTGAATCTAAGGTGCTGTCACTAAACTGTATACTAATGTGCTTCACTAAACACGTAGCTGTACTCTCAATATAGCGGGTTAGCCTCTCGGACGGCAAGGGATTCGGTAAAACGTTTGACATTATAGCAATAGGTATCTTTCTCAAACGGTTTGATGTTCTACATTACTATTCAAACCGTGAATTAGTGTGTCTAATGGCAATGCCCTTCCAGAACGTTACCACCTTCATTGAGAGTCGAACGGCTGAGTTTGCTTCACCAACAGTTGTGATTCCGATAGTCATGCCTGGAGTAATACAGGAGTAAATCTGCTGTTCAGTATTGGCAATAGACTCCTTAATTCTCAGTATGAACATTAAAGTAGAGCGTCAAACCGTTTGAGATTGCTACCAATTGCTATAACGACATACTCTTTAACAGATACCTTTCCTTCCGAGAATATAACCAGCAGTATGTTGGGTATTACTTCATGTTCAGAGAATCAAATTGGATTTCATTTCAGTGATCGGCGCGTTAACTTCATGTATGAATTAGAACATCGATGGTCAAACCGTTCGAGATCGTTACCACCCTCTTTCAGTGTCGAACGCATATGTCAGTAGCACCACCTTTCCTGTATTTCCGAAATCCCAACCAGGTAATCCGAGCGTAAACCCGCTGAAGAGCTTTGGCAATAGACAGCTTTATTCTCGGCTTGAATATTACAGTAGAGCGTCAACCGTTTGATGGCATTACTAATTGGTGTAAAGTGAAACGATTTACCGAAGGCCTCACCTCCCGGGAACCGTAGCGCCTTTATCGAAGGAATAAGTTCGTTTTCAGAGAATGAAATTAGTATTCAATTCTGTGACGGCCTCCTTAGCTTCATGTACGAACTGGAAGATCGAAGGACAAACCGCTCGAGAACGTTGTCACCTATTGTGAGAGACGAACGGCTAAATAAATAGCACCACATGTCCTGTGATTCTGAATGTCAAACCAGGTACCCGGTAATAAGTGCGCTGTACAGAATTGGCAATAGACACGTTAATTCACGATTTGAATATTGAAATAGAGCGTCAAACCATTTGGGACGTATTGCCGAAGACCTTACCAATAAATAAACTAAACCGCTGTATTGAGAGTATAACTTCGCCATCAGAGAATGAAATTAGAATTCTTTTCTGTAACGGGTGCCTTATCTGCATGTGGTAATTAGATGATCGATGATAAAACCGTTCGAGTACTGTACCACCAACTTTGAGGGACGAACGGCTAAGTCAATTGCTTCACCTATCCTGTGTTTCTGTGAGACATGCCAGTCATTCCGGGTCCATTCCGCTGACCAGTATTGCCAATAGAGAGCTTATTTCACGGTATGAATATAAAAGCAGCGCATCAAACCATTGTATAGCTTTACCTATTAGTATAGTGCCAATCATTTTGCCGAAGACCTTACATTCCACGAATTTAAACCGCTCTATCGAGAGTACAACTTCGTGTTCATAGAAGCAAGTTAGTATAGCTTTTAGTGACGGACACCATAATATCCTGAGTGAGGTCGATGATCCAGTGCCAAAGCTTACGAGAACGTGACTACCTTCCTTGCGATTCGAACAAGTATCACAATAACTTCATTGATAGTCGAACGGATGGGTGAATAGATTCACGTAACCTGTTACTCCGAGAGTCAAATCAGGTAATATCGGTGAAAATTCGCTGATGATTATGGGCAACTGACATCTTAATGAGCGGTATTGATATTAATGTAGGGAGACAAACCGTCGGAGATCATTAACAATTCGTATAGAATCATTCCTTCTTTGAATACCTTACCTTCCGATATCCAATCCTGGTGTAGCGAGTGTCCTGCTTAATGTGCACAGAAAAAAATAAGTTCATATTTTAGCGGATGAACACCGCATGTTTGTGTATAAATATCAACATCGAGAGTCAAAGTGATCGAGAACGTTACCACCCTTTGTGAAAGACGAACGGCCTCGAAAGTCAAACCTGGTATTCACCGAGTAAATCTGCTATCCAGTATGGTCATTAGGTACCGTATTTCACGGTATAAATATTTAAGTACTCAGTCAAATCGTTGTAGCACGTATTCCATACTACCATACCATAGCAGGTACAATACCATAGCAGGTATTCCAGGACTAAATATGCTGAACATTATGGACAATAGGCACCATATTTCACGGATGGAATATTATAGTCCCAAGTCACACGTTTGTAGACCGTTACACGTTTCGATAATGTCAAAAGTTTGACAGAAAACCTTACCCTCCGAGAACTTATCCGGATGCATGTAGAGTATTACTCAATTAAATTAGTAAACATTGCAGTGAAGGGCACCTTAATTTCATGAATGAATTTAGAAAGTAGAAATTAGAAGGATGTGGGCCTAACCGCTGTAGAACATTGCAAGCTTGTGTGAGCTACGATCGGCAACTTCAATAGCCTGACATATTGAGTGGTTCGGAGAGCCGAACCAGGCATTCCGGCAGAAATTCTGCTGGAGATTTATGGGAATAGGCACATTAATTCGAGGTTGGCATATTAAAATTGTGCGCCATACCGCTTGAGAACGTTATCAATGTCTATAAAGTATGATGCTTTACCGAAAGCCATATCCACCAAGAAAATAACCAGCTGTATCGAGAGTATAACTTTGTGTTCAGAAAATAAAGTTAACATTCATTACAGTGATGGGAATCTTATCTTCGTGTATGAATTAGAAGATGGACGGCCAAACCGATCGAGAACATTACCACCTTCTGTGAGAAACGAATGACTGAGTCAATATCATTGCCAATACCGTGATTCCGAGACGCAAGACGGGAAAACCGAGAGTAAGTCCGCTTATGAAAATTCTCAATTGACACCATACTTCACGGTTTCAAGATTAATGTAGGGCGTGAAAGCGTTTTGAGGCGTTTCAAATTAGTACAAAGTCTAACACGTTACGATATCCTTAAATTCGGAGAAGCTACCCGACTGTTTCTAGAGTATAACTTCGTGCTCAGGAAAAGAAGTTAGTCTCCATTTCTGTGACGGGCGCCGTAATCTTTTGTATGAATTAGAAGGCAGAGGGTCAAACCGTTCGAGGACGTAGCCACGTTCTGTGCGCGTCGAACTGCGAAGTAGATTGCTTCACATATCCTGTTATTCCGAGAGTCAAACCAGGTATTCCTGGAGCAAATGCCCTGAACATTATTTGCAATAGACGCCTTAATTCAGGGATTCAATCTTATCACGTTGACGCATGAGTGGATATTCGGTGTTTGTTCCGTGCGACGACGCTTGAACTAGTGGTCCGCACCATGGGGCGGAGCGGCACCAAATTTTACTGCTCAATGCTTGCGCCCTAATGCCAACTAGCACGTTAGGAGGAAACTAACTTCCACATTGACTCTCCGACGTTTGGAAGACTTCTTTTTACCGTTTTAATGGAAGTTCTACACTTCCCCACGATTTTCCATGATGCGCTTTGAAAACCTGTGGAGATAGCCAAACAGGGGAAATCGTCCCTCGTTGAAGTTTAGGGACCAAGGGCGTTCGCTTGTTCTTCGTATTGTACACCTTGAGGGAGGAAAAGTCCACTCACGCGAGTGGGTGGTGGAGAGAACCCTCTCCTACAAGGTGAAGTGCCTATACTTCAGGCATGTAATATATATTAATTACATGTCACCCAAGCGTGGTGACCGAAGCACTTTCCGTTTGTGAGGCCACTCGATATTTATGACCCCGCGTTGGGGAACGTCCACTAGCGTCGAGCACGTGGCCCTCCCCCTGGCCCATTGCCAACAAAGTTCTCCTTGCCACAGCCCAATTTCGGTCAAGTAGGGTTTTAGCTTCTCGTGTTTAGGACCACGAGAAATTTAGAACACAAGTAATTGGACCCTTTCAAAGGCAACAATTTTCTAGAAATACTGCGACCGATTGTCGTATATGACGAGAATAGTCCTAGGGCGTTGTGTAAGTTTTATGCGTAAATTATGTTTTGTGCGAGCGGCAATTTCGACGAATCCCCGACTAACGATTTCCAGGCGCCCTGGCAATTTGTAACATACAAAGTGTCTCTGGTGTTCCGCAAGAGAGATGTGTTTCCAGGTTTGCCAAAGAAAGATATATTGCCGGGCTATATTGCTCTGGGCCTTCGGGGCTCCAATTAAACGTTTCGGACCGCCCACACGTAATGAGGGAAATCAGTGATTTCTGAGGGAACGAATACTACCCAGCTGACACTTCCTATATAATGTGTGACCTAGTAAGAGAGGATGACCATTGAGGGTTTAGACTGCGACATGAGGTTTACGAAGGGTTTAGAGTAGACGGCAAGTGAAGAAGGCTTTAATTAGTTTGCGTTCTGAGCATTGTGGGTTGTGCGAAGCTTTTATGAGGCTCGAGGTCAATACAGTTCAGAAACGTTCACGAGAACACATTTCTTCCAGTAAGTACAAAGGTAGTATAAAGTTTCCCTCCTTCTAAAAAGGCGGTTAACATTTCTCATTTTTTCTTTGCGCATCTAAATGTTAAATACAGTGGATATAGAATTCAGTAATTCGTCTGATGAATCTCTATCTAGAATCATGCGATAGGGACGAAGAAGTAGAGTAATTTCATCATCACCATCGGACACGGCAACCGATAGGAGTACCACGGAGGAGGAAGATTCGATGTCTGTGGTAGAGGATCAAGATGATAATGCGAATGGCGGGAAATAGCAGAAAAATTTGCATCAGAGGAAAGTATTCAGAAGAAGAAGAGCTACAGATCAAGTAGACGGTCTGCGTCGATCCTGTTGCATTATATAAATTATTTTTCGCGGACGTGATGCTTGAGATCATCGTTGAACAGACGAATAGATACGCTGCTCAGTGCACAGCAAATGCAACATATGGCAGGACACAACATCAACAACCATGGAACCCCATTACAAAAAGTGACTTGAATACCTTTATTTGTATCGTGCTTGTTATGCGTGTAGTGCAGGCTCCCGAAGTTCGACTATATTGGTCCAAAAAGGCGGTGTATGCGAATGCGCGTATAATAAAAGCAATGAAACACGATTGACCCTTGGCTATATAGAAGTACTTGCACTTTTCTGATAATGCGACGGCTAGAACCGAGGATCGGTTACACAAAATCCGAAATGTAGTGGATAAAATTCGTCCTGCATTCCAAGATGCAGTAAAACCCGGAAAAGTATAGTAATTGACGAAATTATGGTTCCGTGGAAAGGACGCCTTAATTTTCGTCAATATATACCAAGTGAGCGGCACATGTACGGAATAAAACTGTACAAACGCTGCCTTCCGGACGGATATACATATAATCTGCATATTTATTCCGGAACAAATGAAACGTGAATTCTAAAAGCTCATTCTCATGATATAGTCATGACATTGATACGAGATCCATTATTCAAGGGCCGGATTTTATATACCGACAGTTTTTATATATGTATTCCTTTAGTCGAAGATCTTCTCGCCAAAGGAACATATATTTGCAAAATAGTTAAAATAAATAGAAAATTTCTACTGCCACAAGCAAAGCAGAAACAGAAACGGGGCGACATTATATCTCTTGAAAATCGGAGCGGCGTGAAATTTTTAATGTGGGCCCACAAAAGTCACATCTCTATGTTAACCACCTCGAGATCTCACAATTGCGCCATTATTCGTGGCAAAGATGATAAATTAAATCCAGTCACCGTTTTTTCCTACAATAGTGCGAAGAAGATAGTTGATATATCAGATGAAATGTGATCCTATTACAAATATTAACGGAAAACGGTAGAATGGTATAGAAAAGTTATTATGAAGCTAATATACGGGGCCTCGTTAGTAAATGCATGGTATATCCATAAACAGTGGGGAACCAAGCGTTACCAAATCTAAAATTTAGTGAGAAAATTATTGATCATCTACTGAAGAGTGTTGAGAATCCCTCTAGTGAAGAGGAAATAGGAAGTAGACGGAAAAAACATTTTTTAAGTTCACACCAAGCACCCGCGAGGAAGATGAGGAAAAGATGTAAAGAATGATGCAAACGCATAAAAAACTTAATGGGTACATAGTACGCCACAAACAAAACAAAAAAAGTAATGACCTTCTGCAGATGTTGTCTGGATAAGCCGGCACTTTGTTTAAAATGTATTTAAAAATTTCATCGATAACATAAATCATTATATTTTGTTATATTTAATGTATTAATTAAATTAAAAGTTATGTATTTTGTGTTAAATATTTGATTATAAGGAAGAAATGTCGATGTATAAAGTTAAATCTATAAAATAACATTTTGTACTACATATGTTTTGATTAACAAACGTGGCCCATCGGTGATGCATGCCGCTCCACGGAACAATCTATCATGGGCATACGGTGGTTCATGACGCCGCAGGGAACAGACAAGCATGGGCCACCGGTGAGTTAGACCGGCCTCAACGTGTTCAAGTAGAGCCCCAAACTGGTTGTGGGCGTTACCAATTGGTATAAAGTCGAACGTTTTACTGATGGCCTTACCTTCCGAATATCTAACCCGCTGTACCGAGAGTATAATTTCGTGCTCAAAGGAAGAAACTATTATTCATTTCAATGACGGGCACCTTGACTTCATGTATAAACTAGATGATCGCGTGTCAAACCGTTCGAGAACGTTGCCAACTTCTGTGGGAGTCGAATGTCTATATCAATAGCTTCACCTGTCCTGTAATTCCGAAAGTCAAAGCAAGAATTCCGGGAATAAATCCGGTGTACTGTATTGGCATAGGACACCGTACTTCGTGGTGTAAATATTAAAGTCAACGGGTAAACATTTGTAGGACGTTACGCATCGATATAAAGCCAAACCTTATAGCGAAGGCCTCACCTGCGGTTAATCTAATCCGCTGTATCGAGAATATAACATCGTGTGGAGTGGAAGAAATTGCAACTAATTTTAGCGTCGGGCACCTGAATTTCATGAATGAATTCGACGATCGACTGTGAAACCGTTCGAGTGCGACACCACCCTCTTTGAGAATCGAACGGCTGTGGCAGTAGCTTCACTGACCTTACAATTCCGAGAGTCAAATCAGGTATTCCGCGAGTAAATCTGCTGTTCAATATGGGCATTGGGTACCTTATTTCAAGGTATAAATATTAAAGAACACAGTCAAACCGATGTAGCACGTTTCCTATTTGTGGAGGGTCAAATTCTTAACCGAAGGCCTTGCCTTCCGATAAGCTATCGCGCTGTATCGAGAGTATAACTACGTGCTCAGAGAGAGAAATTATTATTCACTTCTGTGACGTGCAGCTGGACATCATGCATGAACTGGAAGATCGAGGGCCAAGTAGTTCGTGAACGTTACCGCCCTCCCTGATATTCGAACGGTTATGTCAAAATCTTCACCTATCCTGTTATTCCGACAGCGAAGCTCGGTATTCCGGGTGTCAACCCGCTGAACACTATAGACAATGCACATCTTAATTCACGGTATGAATATTACAGATGGGCGTGAACCGTTTGAGCATATTACCTATTGGTCTAGTCTAACCTTTATCCGGAGACCTTACCCTCCTAGAACCTAATCGGCTGTATCGAGAGTATATTTTTGTGTTCAGTGTAACAAATCAGTTCACTTTTTAGACGCAGAAACCTTAATTTCATGTATGAATTAGAAGATCTGGAGTCAAACCGTTACCAACTTACTTGAGAGTCGCAGATATAAGTCAATAGATTGACCGGCCCGGTGATACTGAGAGTCAAACCAGGTATTCCGGGCATCAATCCGCTGTACACCATTGACAATAATCGCATCAGTTGAAGATGTGAATATTATAGTTGTGTGTCAAACCGTTTGAGAACGTTTCCAATTGGTACTACGTCAAACGCTTTACTGATGACCTTACCCTCTGCAAGCCTAACCCCCTGTATCCAGGGTATGACAAGGTGTTCAGAGGAACAAGCAAGTATACGTTTCAAGCCGGGCACCTTTTTCATGTATGAATTAGAAGATTCAGTGTCAAACCGTCCGGGAACGCAACCACCCCCTTTGGGCATCGAGCGAAGAACTGAATAGCTTCACCCTTCCTGTTATTTCTATAGCTAAACCTGGTATTCGTGGTGTAAATCCGCTGAATAGTATTTGCAATTGGCGCCTTAATTCAAGGTTCGAATATTGAATCAGACAGTCAAACGGTTGTAGAACGTCACCAGTTGCAACAATGTCAAATGTTTAACAGATGACCGTTCCCTCCGAAATATAACGCGCTGTATCGATAGCATAACATTTGGTTCTTCGGTACTAATTGGTATATGATTTAGCGACGAGCACATTAATTTCATGTGTGAATTAGAAGATCGAGTGTAAAATAGTTCGAGAATGTTACCCTCCTGTTTGAGTGCCGGACGGCGAAGTCAATAGCTTCACGTGTTCTTTGATTCCGAGAGTCTAGCCATATATTCCGGGAGTGACTCCGATTATCAGGATTGGAATTAGACACCGTGATGCATGGTTTGTATGCTATCGTGCAGCGTCAATAATTTTTAGATCGTTATCAGTTGGTATAAAGTCAAACGCTTTACTGAAGGCTATACCCACCGAAAGATTAACCCGTTGTATCGAGAGTATTACTTCTTGTTCAGCGGAAAAAATTAGTAAACATTTTTATGACGGGCACATTAACTTCATTATGAACAAGAAGATCGAGTGACAAGCCGCTCGAGAACGTTGTCACCTGCTGTGAGAGACGAACGGCTGTGTGAGTAGCTTCACCTATACAGAGATTCGGTGAATCAAAGCAGGTATTCGGGTAGTAAATCAACTGTCCAGTATTTACAAATGTCACCTTAATTCACGGGTTAGATACTAAAGTAGAGTATCATACCGTTTGAAAGCATTGCCAATTTATATAAAGTCAAATGCCTTTCCGATGTCCTTACCTTCGGTGAATCAAAGTCGCCGTTTCGAGAGTACATAGTTCGTGACCAGAAAAAGAAATTGGTACACATTTATGTGACGGGTACCGTAATTTCAGGTATGAGTTAGAATGTCGTGTATCAAACCGTTCTAGAACGTTCCCTCCTACATTGAGGGTCGCACAGACACGAGGATAGCTTCACATGTCCTGCGAATGCTGGAGACAGGCTAGGTTTTCCACGACATATCCTGCAGTAGAGTATTGGAATTAGACATCGCTATATCAGGTTATCAATGTTACGGAACAGTGTCAAACCATTGTAGATCGCTACCTACTGCTATACAGTCAACCCTCTTACAGAAGGCCTTACCTTGCACGGTTCTATCCCGATGTATGTAGATTATAACTTCGTGTTCAAGTATGGAAAATAGTATATATCATAGTGTCGGCACCCTGAACTTCATGCATGAATAAGAAGATTGTGTGTCAAACCAATCGAGAGCGTTACCAGCTTCCTTGGGAGTAGAACGGCTAAGGCACCATCAACACCTACATGTGGTACCGTGAGTTAAGCTTGGAATTCCAGGAGTAAATCCACTGAACAGTATTCGCAATAGACACATTAATTCACGGTATCAATATTAAAGTAGAGATTCAAACCGACGGAAAGCATTAACAATTGGAATAAAGTCATTCTTTATACACAATACCATACTTTTCTTGAATACAGCCCGCTGTAGTGAGTGTCTGGCTTAGTGTTCACGGAAACAAATGTTTGGACATATCAACAGACGGACACATCAGTTTCACGTATGAATAGCAAAATCGAGAGTCAAACTGTTCGAGAACGTTAGCACCTGTTTTGAGAGTCGTAAGTCAACAGCTCCACCTACCCTGTTATTCCGGGAGTCGCACCAGGCATTCTGCGTGTAAATCCGCAGTACTGTATTGGCCATAGATACCTTTATTTACGGTATAAATGGTAATATTTAGATTCGAAACATCGTAGAACGTTACCTACTGGTATAGGGTCAAACCACTTACCGGATACTTTACCCTCCAAGAACCTATCCCGCTGCAGCAAGTGTCTTGCTTAGTGTTCAAGGAAACAAATTATAAGACACTTTAGCAGACGGACACATTAATTGCATGTATGACTAAGAAGATGGAGGGTCAAATCGTTCGACAACGATACCACACCTTACGACAGTCGCATGGGTAAGTGAATAGCGTCAAGTTTCCTGCGATTTCGAGATTCAAACCAGGTATTCAGGTAGTTAATCAGCTGAGCGGTATTGGCAATTGAAACATTAATTCACCACATGAATATTAAAGTATGGAGTCAAACCGCCGGTGAACGTTACAGGTAGGTATAAAGTCGTTCTTTTTACAGATTACCTTACCTTCCTAGAATATAAATGGCAGCAGTGTGTCCGTGCTGCTTCGTGTTCATAGGAACAAATTAGTATACATATTATTGCCGGGACCATTAATTTCATGTATGAGTGTGAGGATCTCGAGTCTAACCCTTCCAGAACATTGCCAACTTCTTAGTGAGTCGCACATGTATGCCCATAGCTTAACATATCCTGCAAGTCCGAGAGCAATGCCTGGTATCGCAGGAGTACATCAAACCAGTAATACTAGGTGTACATCCGCTGTACAGCATTGGCAAGTGACACCTGAATTGTCGGCATGAGTATTAAAGTAATGAATCAAATCGTTGGACATTACCAATTGTTAAAAAGTCATTCTTTTTACAGAACAAGTAACCTTCCGAGAACGTATCCCGCTGTACCGAGAGTACAGCTTCAAGTACAGAGAAGCACATTAGTATGCATTTTAGTAATGGGCACCATAGTTTCATGTATGAATTACAAAATCGATGGTCAAACCCTTCCAGAACGTCACCCCGTTCTTTGAGAGACACAAAGCTATATCGTCAGCACTACCCCAACCTAATATTCCGCGAGACAAACCAGGTATTCTGGGAGTAAATGCGCAGAACAGTATTCGCAATAGTCACCCTAATTCACGGTGCGAGTATTAAAGTAGAGCGTCCAACCGTTGTTGAACGTTCTTTATTGGTATAGATTCAAACTTTTTGCCGGTGCCATATCTACCAAGAAGTTAACCCGCTGTATCGAGAGTATAATTTCGTGATCAGTGTTACAAATTAGTACACATTCTGGCGGCGGGCCCTTTTATTTCATGAATGAATAACTATATCGAGTGTCAAACCGTTCGGGAACGTTATCAGATTCTTTGAGAGTCGCAAAGCTACGTCAATAGCTTCACCTATCCTGTGATTCGGATGGTCAGACCACGTAATCCGTGGGTAAATACCGCTGAAGCGTATTGGCAATAGACACCATAACTCACTGTTTGGATATTAAAGAAGGCCGTCAAGCCGTTGTGGAAGATAACCTATTAGTGTAGGGTCAGACTCCTTACAGAATGCCTTATCCTCCGGGAAACTTACTAGCTATATCGAGAGTATAACTTCGTGTTTGGAGAAACACATTCGTATACATTTTAGATACGGCATATAAATTGCATGTATGAATTAGAAGGTCGAGTGTAAAACATTTCGTGACCATAGCCGCCTTCTATGACATTCGAACAGCTAAGTAAATAGGTTCAGATATGCTGTGTTTCCGAGAGTCATACCAGGTATTCCTGGAGTAAATCCGCTCAGTAGTATTGGCAATTGACACCCTAACTCACGACATTGAATACCAATGTAATGAGTCAATCCGTTGGGGAATATTACCAATTCGCATAAAGTCATTCCTTTTACCGAATAACTCACCTTCCGTGATGCTAACCAGCCGTATCAAGAGTACAGCATCGTGTTCAGAGGAATACATTAGTAAACGTCTTAGTGATGGTGATCTTAATTTCGTTATGAATTAGAAGATCGAGGTAAAAACCGTTTGCGGCCGTTATCACCTTCTTTGAGAGTCAAACGGATATACCAATAGCCTCACCAATCCTGTGACTCCAAAGTCAAACCAGGCATACCTGGGGTTAATAAGCTGAACAGTTTTGGCTTTTGGACGCCATAATTTACGGTTCGAATACTAAAATAGAGCGATACACAGATTTAGATCGTTCCCAGTTGCTATTATGATGGCAAACGATTGATCGAATGCCATGCCGTCCGAGAAGCTAACCCGCCGGATCGAGGGTATAACGACGTGTATATAGGAACACAATTGACACAACGGCTGTGCCAATAGCTTCACCTCTCCTGCGATTCCGAGATTCAACTGTGGCACTTCGGGAGCAAATCTGTAGAGCAGTATTGGCAATAGACTCCTTAATTTACGGTTTGAATAATAAAATTCAGCGTCACCCCGTATGAGAACATTACCAATTTGTATCGATGTCAATCATTTACCGAAAGCCTTACCTGCAGTGCTTCTAACCCGCTCTACCGTGAGTATGTTCAGTGGAACAAATTATGATATATTTTAGATATAGGCACCATAATTTCATGTATGGCTTGGAAGTTTGCAGGTCAAACCGTTCAGGAACGATACCACCCACTTTGGGATTCGAAAGGCTAAACCAGTAGCTTCACCTATTCTGTGATTCCAAGGAGTAAACCAGCTAATCCGGGAGAAAATCTGCAGGACAGGATTGGAAGTAGACACCTTAATTCACAGCTCGAATATTAAAGTAGAGCATCCAACCGTTGTAGAACTTTACCTATTGGTATAGAGTCAAACTCTCCACCGGAGGCCTTACCTTCGTTGCAGCTAACCCGCCGTATCGAGAGCGTAACTTCGTGCTCATGAAGCAAATTGTTATACACGTTAGTGACGGGCACCTTCGTTTCTCATAGGATTTAGAAGGTCGACGGTCAATCCGTTCGAGAACGATGCCACATTCTGTGAGAGACGCACGGCTAAGTCAGTAATTTCATGCATCCTGCGTTTTCAAGAGTCAAACCAGGTATTCAGGGAGTAAATATGCTTTATAGCATTGGAAATATGCACCTCAATTCGCGGTATGAAACTGAAAGTGGAGCGCCAAAACGTGTGAGAATGATACCAATTAGTAGAAAGTTGTGCGTTTTACAGAAGGCCGTACATTCGGAGAATATTATCTGTATAAGTAAGAAAGAAATTAGTATTTGTTTCAGTGACTGGCGTCTTAATTTCATGTATGAATTCGAATGTCGAGTGTCAATCCGTTCGATAACGTTACCACGGTCATTGAGTGTCGAACGTCTAAGTCACAGGCTTCACCTATACAGTGATTCCGAGAATCAAACCAGGCATTCCGGGACTAAGTACGGAGGACGGTATTGGCGGTAGACATATTAATTCACGGTTTGTATTCGAAATTATAACGTCCATCCATCTAGAATGGTTACCAATTTGTATAAAGTCATACTCATTATCAAGTACCTACCCCTCCGATGGCCTAACCCGCTGTATCGAGAGTATAACGTCTTGATCAGAGGAACGACTTAGTATACATTTTAGTGACGTTCACCTCAATTTCATGTATGAATTAGAAGATCGAATGTGAAACCGTTCCTGAGCTTTACCACCTTCGCTGAGAATCGATCGGCTATGTCAATTTCTTCACTTATCCTGTGGTTTCCAGAGCCTGACCAGGCATTCCGTGAGTAAATCGGCTGAACAGTGTTGGAAATAGGCACCTTTATTCACGGTTTGCATATCAAAGCAGGCCGTCAAGCACCTGTAAAGCATGACCTATTCGTGTAGGGTCAAACTTCTTAGAGAATACCTTACCCGCCGAAAAACTGTCCAACTGTATCGAGAGCATAACACAGTCTTCAGGGGCACGAAATGGTATACATTTTTGTGACGAGTACCGTAATTTCATGTATGAAGAAGAAAATCGAGTATCAAATCAGTGGAGAACGTCACCACCATCTGTGAGAGACGAACGTCTAAGTCAATAGCTTCACCTATTCTGTGATTCGCAGAGGCAAAGCAGGTATTCGTGAAGTAACTCCGCTCAGCTGTATGGGAAATGGACACCATAATTCACGGTTTCAATATTCAAGCAGGCCGTCAAACCATTTCTGAACATTACCTATATGTATAGGGTCAAACTTGACACAGAACGCCTTCACCTCCGAAAAACTAACTCGCTGTTTCCGGAGTCTAACACTGTCTTCAGAGGTACGAACTAGTATACATTTTAGAGTCGAGCCATATAATTTGAAGTATGAGTTTGAAGATCGAGGGTCAAACAGTTTAACAACGATACCATATTATTTGAGAGTCGAACGGCTGTATCAATAGCTTCAACTATCCTGTCATTCTGAGAAGCAAACCAGATATTCCATGCGGAAATCCGCTCTACTGAATTGCCAATGAACTCCTTTATTCACGGCTTTAATATTAAAGTAGAGCGTCAACTCGTTTGAGAACGTTACCAATTTGTATAAATACAAACGGTTTACAGATGACCATACCATACGAGAATCTGACTCGCGGTATCGATTGTATGACTTCGCGGTCAGAGAAAGAAACTAGTAGCCATGTTTCCGTCGTGCACCATGATTTCATGTACGAATAAGTAGATCCAGTGTCAAAACATTCTACAATGTTTCGACCATTTTTGGGACCCGAACAGCTGAGTCAAAAGCTTCACCAATCCTGCGATTCCAATAGCGAAACCAAGTATCCCGGAAGTAAATCCGCAGTACATTATGGGCTATAGGCAACTTCATTCACCGAATCAAAATTAAAGGACAGAGACAATCCGTTGTCGACCGCAACCTACTGGTATAGGATGAAACTCTGTAAAGGAGGCCTTACCTTCTGAGAACATAACCCACAGCATCGACAGTATAATTCTGTGTTCAGAGAAGCAAATTAGTATACACTTTAGTGACTGGCACCAGAATTTCATGTATGAATGAGAAGATTGAGAATTACACCGTTCGAAAACGATACCAAATTTAATGAGAGTCGCATGGCTATGGCAATAGCTTCACCTATCCTGTGATTGCGAGAGTCAAACCAGTCACTACGGTAGTATATCCGCTGAATTATATGGGCAATTGACACCATAATCCACGGTATGAACATTCAAGTAGAAAGCCAAACTGTCGGAGATCAGTACAGAGATATTCCGATAGTCAAACCAGATATTCCGAGAGTCAATTCACGGAACATTAGTGGGTATAGACACCATAATTTACGCTTCGCATATTAATGTAGTGCGCCAAACTATTTAAGAACGTTATCAATTTGCATCGAATCAAACCATTTACCGAAAGCTTTACCTACCGTGAATCTAACCCCCTGCATCAAGAGTAAAACACCGTTTTCAGTGGAACAAATTACTGTAAATTCTAGTGTCGGGCACCTTAATTCCAGGAATGAATTCGATGCTCGAAGGTCAATCCGTTCGAGAACGTTACCACCCTCTGTGTAATCGAAGGGCTATGGCAATAGCTTCACCTACCCCATGATTGCGAGCGTCAAATCAGGTATTCTGCGAGAAAATCTGTCGCTCTATATGGGCACTAGGCATCCCATTTCACAGTATAAATATTAAAGTACACAGTCATGCCGTTATAGCAGGATACCTATTGGTGTGGAATCAAACTTTTAAACGAAGGCCTTACCTTCCGAGAAGCTAGCCCGCAGTATCGGGAGTGTAATTCCTGTTCAGAGAAAGAAATTAGTCTTCATTTTGGTGCCGTGCACATTAACATCGTGTAGGAATTCGAAGATCTACTGTCTAGCTGATGGAGATCGTTACCACCTTCTATGAAAGTGGAACGCTGTGTCAATAGCTTCACATATTTTTGTTTTTTGTTTTTATCAAATTCGAACATCAAAACCGTTTGAGAACGTTAACAATTGGCATAAGGACATTCTAATTACCTGATACCTTACCTTCACTGGACATAATCTGTTGCATCAGGGGTATAAGTTCGTGTGCAGCGATACAAATTACTAGATACTTTAGTGACGGGCACATTAACACTTCGCTATAGAGTTTGACTCTATAGTATTAGACAACGTTCTACAGCGATATCACCGTCAGCTTCAATATACACAGCATGAATTGATTCTCGGAATCGCAGGATATGTGAAGCCATTGACATAGCCGCTCGCCTCTCACAGAAGGTGGCAACGTTCTCACGCGGATTGGCCCTCGATCTCCTTATTCATATGGAAATTAAGTAGCCCATAACTAAAATGTATACGAATGTGGATCCATAAACACGT
The DNA here is from genome assembly GCF_051020765.1 of Lasioglossum baleicum. Taxonomy (NCBI): domain Eukaryota; kingdom Metazoa; phylum Arthropoda; class Insecta; order Hymenoptera; family Halictidae; genus Lasioglossum; species Lasioglossum baleicum. The sequence continues at coordinate 171,185 of NW_027469213.1, read as the reverse complement.
AGCTATACCCTTGATACGGCGGGTCAGCTTCTCGGAAGGTAATGCCTTCGGTAGAATGTTTGAATCTATACCAATGGGGAACGTTGCACAAGTGTGTGATACTGTACTTTAATATTTATACCGGGAAGTAGGGTTTTCATTGCCGATACTGTACAGCCCATTTTCCCCTGGAATACCTGGCTTAGTTTTGAGAATCTCAGGATGGGTGAAGCTATTGACTTCGCCGTTACATTCTCCAAGAAGGTGGTAGCATTCCCGAACGGTTTGACTGCCAATTTTTCTATTCATGCATGAAAATAGGGCATCCATCTCATAAAATGTCTACTAATTTGTATCCGTGAACACTAAGCAACGCACTCGGTGCAGGGGGATAAGGTCTCGGAAGGTAAGGTAATTGTTAAAATGGCTGACATTATACCAATTGCTAATGATCCGCAACGGTTAAGTTCTGCACATTAACTTTCCTACCGCGAGATAAGGTGTCTATTTCCAATACTGCTGCATCAGCTAAGCTTCCGAAATACAAGGTTTGACTATCGAAATAACAGGGTAGGTGCAGAAATTTACTTAGCCGTTCTTTCCCTATAGAAGGTAGGTTCGATCTAGCAAGGTTAGACTATCGATTATTTTATTCATACATAAAATAATGTTTCCGTCTGATAAATACCTACTAATATGTTTCTGTGAACACTAAGCAAGATACTACATACGGCGGGTAAGATCCACGGAGGGTAAGGTATCCGGTAAATAGTTTAACTGCATACTACAAGGTAACGTTCTACAGCGGTTTGACACTGTACTTTAATAATTATTCCTAGCATAGTAGGGATTAATGCCTATGTTGTACAGGGTATTTAATCTCGGAATACCTGTTTTGACGCTCGGAATCACAGGATATGTGAAGCTGGGTTCTCTGACGGTAAGGTATTGGGTAAAGAGATTAACTTTATACAAATTGGTATTGTTCTCCGACGGTTGGGGCCTCAAGCGCAATATTCGTGACGTGATGTAAGGTGCCTAGTGCTGGTACTGTACAACTCATTTACTCCAGGAACATCTGATTTGACTTTTGGAGTCGCAGAATGGGTGAAGCTGTGGACATAGCCGATCAGCTGTCAAAGAAGGTAGTAATGTTCTCTAGCGGTTTGACACATCGATCTTCTAATTCATACACGAAGATAAGGTGAAAGCCACTGAAATGAATACTCATTTCAGTCTCTGCACACGGAGTTATACCCTTGATGAAGCGTGTGAAGTGCGCTGGAGGTAGGGCCTTCTGTAAAACGGTTGACATTATAGCAATTGATAACGATCACATAAGGTGTGACGCTCTATTTTAGTTTTCACACCGCGAATCAATGTATCTATTGCCAATACTGTACAGCGGATTTACTCCCGAAATATCTGGTTTGTCTTTCGGAATCACTGGTCTTGCGAAATTATTGACTTAGCCGTTCGCCACCTATAGAAGGTGGTCACGTTCCCGAACCATTTGACACTTGACCTTCTAATTCGTACATGAAGTTGAGGTGCCCGTCGCTAAAATGAACACCTATTTCTTTCTCGGAACACGAAGTTATACTATCGATACAGGAGATTAACTGCTCGAAAGGTAAGGCCTTCAGTAAAAAGTCGGACTCTGTAGGAATAGATACCGTTCTACAACGGTTTGTTTATGTACATTAACATTTATACCGTGAAACAGGGTATATATAATGACAATTCTATACAGCAGATTTGGTATCGGAATACATCATTTGACGATCGGATTCATAGATTAGGTGAAGCTATGGATGTACCCTTTCGATCCTCAAAGGAGGTGGCAACGTTCTCGAACGGCTTGACTCTCTACCTTCCAATTCATACATGAAGATAAGGTGCCCGTCATTAGAATGTATTGTAATTTGTTCCACTGATCACGGTGTTATACACACGATATAGCGGGTTAGCATCTCGGAAGGGAAGGCTTTCGATAAAAGGTTTGACGCTATGCCAGTAGGGAACGTTATGCAACGGTTTGACGATCTACTTTAACATTCATATCGCGAATTAACGTGTCTATTGTCAATACTGTTAAGCGGAATTATTTTCGGTGTACCTGGTTCGACCATCGGAATCGCAGGATAGGTGTAACTATTGATCAAGAAGTTAGGCTCTCGAAGAAGGTTGTAACGTTGTGGAACGGATTGACCATCGCTCTTATAATTCGTACTTGAGAATAATGTGTCCTCCACTAAAATGTATGCTAATTTGATCCTCTTATCACGACGTTACACTCCGGATAAAGCGGGATACGTTCTCGGAAGGTATCGTCTTCTGTAAAAAAAGTGGCTTTACAGAAATTGTAAATGTTCTCTGACGATTTGACTCCCTGCTTTAATGCTCATGCCGAGAATTAAGGCGTCTATTGCCAATACTGTACGGAGCATTTACTCACGGAGTACCTAGTTTGACTCTCGTAAGCCTAGAATACGCGAAGCTATTAACTTAGCCGTTCGAATCCAAAAGAAGGTGGTAACGTTGTCGAACTGTTTAACCGTCGATCTTCTAATTCATTCATGAAATTAGGATGCCTGTGGCTAAAATGTATACTACTTTCTTCCTCTGGACTCCATGCTGTGCTCTCGATACCTCGCGTTATGCTTTGGGTGGGTAAGGATTTCAGTAAAACGTGTGACTTCATACAAATTGGTAACGCCCTCGAGAAGATTGACGCCCTACTTTCATATTCATTCAGTGCATTAAGGTGACTAATGACAATACTGATCAACGGATTTTCTCCCGGAATACCTGGTTTGTTCTCTCGGAATCCCGAGGTTCCGGCACTAAAATGTGCACAGATCTGTGCCTGTGCACACCTTGTTATACTATCAGTACAGCGCGTTATGCTTTCGAACGGTAAAGTCATGAATAAAGAATTTGACTATATACCAACTGGAAATGTTCTCAAACGGTTTGTCGCTCTATTTTAATATTCCCATCGTGAATTATGGTATCCATTGCCTAAACTGTTCCGCGTGTTTGCTCCTGGAATACCTGCTTTGACTCTCGGTATCGCAGGATCTGTGAAGATATCGACTGTTCCGTTGGTCTCTCACGGAAGTTGGCAACGATATCGACCGGTTTGACCCGCGATCATCTCATACATACATGAAGTTCAGGCACCTGTCACTGAGATGAAAAATAATTTCTTTTACAGGAACAGGAAGTTGTACTCTCGATACGACGCAGTAGAATCACCGAAATAAAGGGCCTTCTGTATTTTGTTTGACATTGTACCTTTTGGCAACGGTCTAAAACGGTTTGGCGCTCTACTTGAGTATTCAAACCGTGAAATAAGGAGTCAATTGCCAATACTCTTCAGCAGATTTACACTCGGATTACCTGGTATGACTCTCGGAACCACAGGATAGTTCAAGCTATTGTGATATATTTTCGATTTGACAAGGAAGGTGATAACGTTCGGGAATGGTTTGAAACTCGATGCTCTAATTCATATTCAAAAATAGGGTGTCCTTCTGATATAATGTCTACTCATTTGTTTGCGTGAGCACTAAGCATCACATTCGCTATAGCGTCTTATGTTCTAGGAAGGTAAGGTATGCGATAAAGTGTATGACGTTACACCAATTGGGAACGTTGTCAAACAGTTTGGCTCTCTACTTTAATATCCACACCGTGAATTAAGGTGTCAATTATCGGCAGTATACAGCGGATTGACTCCCTATTACCTTGTTTGATCCTTGGAATCGCAGGATAGGTGAAGCTACTCACATAGCCATTCGACTCACAAAGAAGATGGTATCGTTATCTACCGGTTTGTGCCTCGAACTTCCAATTCATTCATTAAATTATGCTGCCGACTCTTATATGAATTATAATTTGTTGCCCTGAACACGATGTTATTCTCTCTGTACATCGAGTCAGTTTTTCGGAAGGTAAAGCCTTCGGTAAATAGTTTGACCCGATATCAATAGCTAACGATCTACAACTGTATGACTCCATACTTTAATATTGAAACCGTTAATTAATTTGCAAATTGCCAATACTGTTCAGGGGATTTACTCCTGGTATAACTGGCATGACTCTCGGACACACAGGATATGTGTAGCTATTGACTTAGGCGTTCGTCTCTCACAGAAGGTGGTAGCGTCCTCGAAATGTTTTACCCTCGACATTCTAATTCATACATGAAATTAAGGCTCCCGTCACTGAAATGAATAATAATTTCTTTTTCTGAGTACGAACTTATGCTCTCGGTGAAGCGGGTGAAGATCGCGTAAGGTACGTTCTACTGTAGACCGTTTGACTTTATGGAAATTGTTAACGCTTTCAAACGGATTGAGGCTGTACTTTAACATGAAATCTGAGAATTGAGTTGTACAATGTCAATGCTCTTCAGCGGATATACTGCTGATATACTTAGTGTGACTCTCTGAACCACTGGATAGGTGATTTTAGGCTATTGTGTTATATGTGCCTTTTCACGAAGATAGTGGTAACGTCCTCTATCGGTTTGACCCTCGATCTCCTAATTCATACATGAAGCCAAGGTCCTAGTCACTAAAATGTATACTATTTCGTAACTCTGAATACGGCTTTATACACACGACTCAGGGGTCAGTTCTTCGGATGGTAAGGAATTCTGAAGGGAATTTAATCCTACAAGAATATGGAACGTTGTATAACGGTTTGACGGCCTTCCTTTATATTCACTCCGCGAATTAAGGAACATACTGCCAATACTCATCAGCGGATTTACTCTCGGATTACCTGGTTTGGCTCCCAGAATCACAGGATAGGTGAAGTTATTGACAAACAGATCCACTCTAGAAGAAGGTAGTAACGTTCGCGGACAGTTGGACCCCTGAACTTCTCATTCATACATGAAATTACAGTGCCATTCACATCATTGTATTCGAATTTGTATCTCTGAATACGAAGTAATACTCTACATACATCGGGTTAAGATCTCGGAGGGAAAAGTTTTCTGTAAACCATTTGACATCACTCAAATATGTAACTACAAATGTTTGACACTGTACATTGATATTCTATCCGTGAACTAGGGTGTCCATTGTTTGTCAAAATTGACAAAACGGATGGACTCCCGGAATACATGGTTTGCCTCACGGAATCACAGGATAGGTGGAGCTATTGACATCTCCGTTCGTCTCTCATAGAGTGTGGTAACTTTCTCGAACGCTTTGACGATCGATATTCTAATTCACTCATGATATTAAGATGCCCGTCATATAATGTACAACAATTTGATTCTCTGACACGATGATATACTCTTGACACATAGGGTTAGCTTCACGGAAGCAAGGCATTCGGTCATAAATTTGACGTTATACAAATACGTAACGTATTTTCACGGTTTGAATCTCCGCTTTGTTGATTTCAGCGAGAATTAAGGTGTCTATTTCCACAACTTTTTCGCGTATTTACTCCCGGAATACATGGTTTGACTCCCGCAATCACAGGATAGGTAAACTATTGACATAAATGTGCGACTTTCAGGGAAGGTGGGATCGTTCTCCAGCGGTTGTGTTCTCGATTTTGCTATTCATAAATGTAGGAAAGCTGTCCGTCTGCTATAATGTCTCCTAATTTGTTTCCGTATCAGCAAGCATGGCACTCGACACAGCGGGTAATTGTCTAGTAAGATAATGTATTCAGTAGGAAGTATGACTTTATACCAAAGGTAACGTTCACAAAAAACCGCTTCACGCTCTACATTAAAATTCATACCGTGATTTAAAGTGTATATTACCAATTATTTTCAGCGTATTAACTTCTGGAATTCCTGATTTCCATCTCAGAATCACAGGACAATTCCAGAAATTTATTTAGATGTGTGAATTTCACATAAGGTGATAAGGTTCTCGAACGGTTTGCCCCTCGATATTCAAATTCATGCTTGAAATTAAGGTCAGAGTCACAAAAATGTTTACTAATTTGTTCCTCTGAACACGAAGATATACATTCGTGGATGCGGGTCAGCATCGCCGATGGCAAGGCTATCTGCAAAGTGTTTAACATTATACAAATAGGTAAAGTCTAACAATGGATTGCCGGTCTGCTTTAATATTCAAAACGTGAAAGAGTGTTTCTGTTGCCAGTTCTGATCAGCATATTTACACCAGCAATACTTGGCATGAATCTCGGAAGCACAGGATACGTGAAGCTATTCCCTTAGGTTTTCGAATGTCATAGAAGGTGGCTACAATCGGTAATGAGCTGAAACGGTTTGACAAATTATTTTAATATTCAAACCGTGAATTACGGTGGCAATTCACCATTATTGGCAATTTATATTGCCAATGCTGTGCAGCGGATTTGTTCCGGTATGACCTGGTTCAACTGTCAGAATCACGGGATAGGTGTAGCTAGTGACTTAGCCGTTGGTCTCAAAATGAACGTGCTAACCTTCCCGAAGCGTTTCACCCTCGATCTTCTTATTCATAATGAAATTAATGTGGCCGTCACTAAAATGCTTACAAGTTTGATTCTCTGAACACGATGATATATCCTCGAATCCGCGAGTTAGCTTGTCTGAAGGTAAGGCTATCCGCAAAATTATTAAATTTATACCAATATCTAACGATCTACAGTCGATTGGCGGTGTGCTTTTATATTCAAACCGAGAATTAAGGTGTCTATTGCCCATACTGTTCAGCGGATTTACTCCCGGATTACCTGGTTTGCCTCTCCAAATCAGAGGATGGGTGGCACTATTGACTTAGGTATTCGAATATTATAGAAGGTGATAACGGTCATGAACTGTTTGACACTCCATCTTCTAATTCATACATGAAGATAAGATGCCCGTCACTGTAATGAATACTAACTTAATTTTCAGAACACGAAGTTATATTCCCGATACAGCTGGTTATTTTTTTTGTAGGGTATGGTTTTCGGTAAAGCGTTTGACTTTATAGACATTGATAGCGTTCTGAAACGATTTGACGCTCTATATTAATATGCCAACCGTGACTTAATGTGCCTATTGCCAAAATTCTTCAGCGGACTTTCTGCGGGAATACCTGCTTTGGCTCTCCGAACCACTTCGAATGTGGAACTATTGATGTAGCCGTTCGTAGTTCAGACAAGCTGGCAATGTTCTCGAGCGGATTGGCCCTCAATCTACTAATTCATACATGAAGTTAAGGTGCCCTTAACTGCAGTGTTTAATAATTTAATAGAGCAATACTCTAAATGCATCCGGTTATGTTCTCGGAGGGTAAGGTTTCCTGTCAAACTTTTGACATTATCGAAATGTGTTACAGTCTACAAACGTGTGACTCCGGACTATAATATTCCATCCTTGAAAAAAGGTGGCTATTGCCCATAATGTTCAGCGGATTTACTCCTGGAATACGTGGATCAACTCGGAGAATCACGGGATAAGCGAAGCTGGTGACTATGCTGTGTGACTCTAAAATGTGGTGGCATCTTTCTGGAATATTTTGACCCCCGATATTTATAGCTCATACATGAAATTATGTTGCCCGTGACTAAAACGCCAACTAATTCGCTTCTCCGAACACGAACTTATACTCACCATACAGCGGGTTAGCTTCTCGAAAGTAGGGCGTTCTGTGAAAGGTTTGTCCCTATACCAATATGTATCGTGCTACAACGATTTGGCTGTGTATTTTAATATTTATACCGTGAAATAGGGTATCTAATGACCATAATGAAGTGTTGATTTTCACGTTGAATAACTGGTTCGACTTTCGGAGCCGTTCGTCTTTCACAGAAGGTAGTAACGATCTCGATCGCTTTGGCTCTCGATGTTGATATTTATTCACAAACATGCGGTTTTCGACCGCTAAAATATCTACTTATTTTTTTCCGTGCACATTGAGCAGGACACTTGCGACAGCGGGTTAGATTCTCGGTAAGTATGGTATTCGGTAATAAGTTCGACTCTATACCAATTAGTATCGTTGAACAACGGGTGGACTCTGCACTGTAATATATATATACCGTGAAATATGGTGGCTAATGCTAATACAGTACTGCGTATCTACTCCCTTGTTATCTGATATGAACTTCGAAAGCACTGCATGGGAGGAGCTATAATCTTAGCCGCTCGACTCTCAAAGATGGTGGTTACGCTTTCAAAACGTTTGACCCTCGATCTTCTAATTCGTATATGAAGTTAAGGTGCTCGTCACAGAAATGAATACTAATTTTTGTTGTCTATGAACACGAAGTAATACTCTCGATGAAGCGGGTGAGGTTCGCAGAATGTAAGGTCGTCAGTAATCCATTTCAATTTATACCAATTGGTAACGTTCATAAACGGCTTGACGCCCTACCTTCATACTAAAGCCGTGATTAAAGGTGTTCATTGCCAATTCGGTACAACAGATTTACTCCCGCAATATCTGGTTGGCCTCATAGAATCACAGCTTAGGAGAAGCTATTTAGTTATCCGTTCCTCTCTCGCAGAAGGTGGTACCGATCTCCAAAGGTTTGACCCTCGAGCTACTGATGCATAAATGAAATTAGGGTGCCCGTCATTAATGTGAATACTAATTCGCATCCGTGAACACGAATTATACGTTGGATGACGACAGGCAGGTTCTCGGAGGATAAGGCATTCGGTAAACAATTACACTGTATGCGAATGCGTGAAAATCTCCAACGGCTTGAATGAGTACTTCAATATTTAAACCGCTATTTGTCGTGTCAAATGCCAAGACTGTTCAGCGGACTTATTCCCGGAATACCTGGTATAACTTTCGGAATCACGGGATATGTGAAGCCATTTACGTAGCCGTTCTTCCCTCACTCAAGGCGATAACGTTCTCGAACGGTATGACCCTCGATCTTCTTATTCACACATATATTTTAGAAATGAGCACCTCAATTGCAATTCTAATTCGTTTCTTTGAGCACGTACTCATACGCTCGATACAGCATCCTAGGCTTTCGCCGAGGAGAGCCTTCAGTGTAACGTTTGACTTTATACCAATTGGAAACTAGCTGAAACAGTATGTCGCTCTACTTTAATATTCAAACCGTGAATTAAGATGGGTATTGCCAATACAGTTCAGCGGATTTACCCCAGGGATACCTGGTTTAAATTTGGGAGTCGCAGGATATGTTATGTTATTGGCTAGACTGTGCGACTAGCAAAAAATGTAGCACCTAGCTCGAACATTTAGACACTAGATTTTGCAATTCATACATGAAAATGACGTATCCCTCTTGTATAGTGCCCACTAATTTAATTCCGCTCCCACTGAGCGGAACACTTCCTACAGCGGCTTATGCTCCTCGGAAGTTAAGGTCTTCGGTAGAAGGATAGACTCTATACCAATACGTAACGTTGCACGTCTGTGTTACACTGTACTATTGACTCTCGGAGTCACAGGATAGGTGAAGCTATGGACTTAGCTCTGCGACTCTCAGTGAAGATGGTAACGTTCTGGAAGAGTTTGCCTCAGGACCTTCTAATTCATTCACGAAATTGAGGTGCCCGCCACTAAAATGTACACTAATTTGTTACTCTGGACTCGAAGTTATTCTCTCGGTACCGTGTCTTTGGGTCTCAGAACGTGAGGCTTTCGATAAAATGTTTGACACTATACAAGCAAGTAACATTCTACAATGGCTAGACTATGTGCGTTAATATTTATATCGTGAACTAGGGTGTCTACTGCCAATACTGTACTGCCGATTAAATCCCGGAATAGCTGAGTTTACTATTGGTGCGACAGGATAGCTGAAGCTATTGGCTTAGCCGTTCGACCCTCTGTGAAGGTGGTAACGTTCTGGATGTGCTTGACCATCGATGTTCTACTTTCTTGATGAAATTAAGGTGCCGGCACTAAAATGTATTTCTCTTTGTTCCTCCGCACATCAGGATATACTGTCAATACAGCGCGTTATGCTTTCGGACGGTAAGGTCGTTAATAAAACGTTTGACTTCTAAGAATTGGAAAAGTTCTCAAAGGGTTTGACGCCCTATTTTAACATTCTCTCCGTGAATTATGGTGTCCATTGCCGATACCGCTCAGCGGATTTATTCCCGCAATACCTGCTTTCGCTCTAGGAATCAGAGCATAGGATAAGCTATGGTATTGGCCGTTCGATCATCAAAGAGGGCGGTAACTTTCTCAAACAGTATGACCATCGACCATCTTATTAATATATGATATTAAGGTGTCCGTATCTGAAATGTACACAAATTTGCTTCTCTGAACACGAAGATATAATCTCAAAACAACGGGTTAGCTTCTCGGATACGATGGCCTTCGGTAAAATGTACGACTTAATATCAATAGGGAACGTTCTATGATGGCTTGCCAATGTTCTTTATTATTTATACTATGAAATTGCGTGTCGAATGCCAATACTGTACGCCGCGTTTGGACGCGGACTACATGGTTTGACTATCGGAATTCCAGGATTGGAGAAGCGGTATGCTTTGCAGTTCGACCCTCAAAGAAGGTGGTAACATTCACGAAAAGCTTTACTCATGATTTTTCTATTCATATACGTAAATGAGGTGCCCGTCATTAAAATGTATACAAATATGTTTCTTTGATTACAAAGATATGCACGCGATACAGTTGCTTAAGTTCACGGAAGGTAAGGTATTCGGAAAGAAAGGAATTTAATAATGTTCTTCGAGGTTTTGACTCTCCACATTAATATACACACCGCGGATTGATGTGTCTATTTCCAGTAGTTTCCAGCGGACTTACTCCAGGAACACCAGGCCTTACTCTCGGAATCACAGGATAGGTGAAGCTTTATACTTAGTCGTTCGTTTCTCACATAAGGTGATAACATTCTCGAACGGTTTGACGCTCGACCTTCTAACCCATACATAATGTTAACGTGCCCGTCACTGAACTGTATACTAAATTGCATCTCTGAACACGTAGCTATACTCTGGACACGGCGTCTTAGCTTCTCGGACGGTAAGGCATTCGATAATATCTTTAACTTTATTCCATCTTGTAACGTTCTCGAACGGTTTGTCTCTCTACTGTGTCATTCAAACCGTGAATTAGGGTGTCAATTGCCCATTAAGTTCAACGGATTTTCTCCCGGAATACCTGGTATGACTCTCGGAACGGCAGGATCGGTTAAGCTATTGACTTCGCCGTTCGAATCTCAAAGATGGTGGAATCGTTCTCGAACTGCTTGGCCTTCCACCTTCCAATTCATACATGAAGCGAAGGTGCCTGTCACTTAAATCAATCCCAGTTTCTTTCTCTGAACACGAAGTTATACTCTGTATGAAGTGGGAGATGTTTGTGGATGGTAAGGTCTTCGGTAGAACGTTTGGCATTATTGCAATTGTTAACGTTCTTCAACGGTGCCACGATACATTTTTATGTTCAAACTATAAATTTAGGTGACTATTGCTAACACTGGCCCTCGCATGCAATGCTGGAATACCTACTTGACACTTGGCGGTATCCCAGGATAGGTGAAGTTGATCACTTAGCCGGCCGTCCTCGCAGAAGGTGGCAACGTTCTCGAGTGGTTTGACGCTCGATCTTCTAATTCGTACATGATGTTAATGTGCTCGTCACTGCAATGGTGGCAAACTTCGTTCTCTGACCACGGTGTTATACTCTCGATACTGGCGTTTGGTTTTTCGAGGGATAAGGTCTTCGTTAAGACGGTTGACTTTGTAGCAATTTGTAACTATCTACATCGGATTGACGGAATGCATTAATATTCAAACCGTGTATTAAAGTGTCTATTGCCCATACTGTTCAGGGGATTGGCTCCGGGATTACCTAATTTGGAAATCACAATCACACGATTGGTGAAGCGATTGAACCAGCTGTCCACCTCTCAAAGAGGATGGTAACGTTCACGAAAGGTTTGACCACCAATATTCTAATTCATACATGAATTGAAGGTGCGGTTACTAAAATGTATGCTGATGTGTTTCTCCAAATACGACGTTGTATCCCAGATACGGCGGGTTAGCTGCTCCGAAGGTAAGGCTTTCTCGAGAACGTTTGACTTTATAGCAATTGGTAACGTTCTCGGTTTGACGCTCTACGTTAACATTGAAACAGTGAATTAAGGTATCAGTTGCCAATAAACTTAGCGGAATTAGTGACGGATTACCTTATTTGACTCTCGGAAATATAGGATAGGAGAAGCAATAGACTTAGCCGTCCGACTGACAAAGAGGGTGGTAACGTTCTCGAACACTTCTGACCGTCGATCTCCATATCCGTAATGAAACTAAGGACCCCGTCACTAACATATTGACTAATTTTATGTCCTGAACACGAAGTTACTCTCTCGATAAAGCGGTTGAGGTTCGCGAATGTTATGGTCATCGGTATGTCGTTTGACTTTATATCAATTGGTAACGTTCACAAACGGTTTCACGCTCAATTTTAATATTCAATCCGCGAATTACGGTGTCTATTGACAAAACTCATCAGCGGACTTACTCCCAGAATTCCTGGTTTGATAATCCGAATTGCAGGATAGGTCAAACCATTGACTTAGCAGTTCGCCTTTTACAGAAGGTGGTAACGTTCGCGAGCGATTTGACGCTCGATCTTATAACTTATGCACGAAAATAAGGTGCTCGTCTATAAAACGAATGCAAATGTGTTTCCCTATACTCGTAGGTATACCTTCGATGCGATGGGTTAACTTCTCGGACGTTACGGCCTACGGTAAAGCGTTTGACTTCATAAAAATTGGTTACGTTGACAGGCGGTTTGATACTTTACTTTTTTATTCAACCCGTGAAATAAGGTGTGTATTGCACATACTGTTCTGCGGATTTGCTCCCAGATTACCTGATTTGACTCTCAGAATCGCAGGATAGGTGAAGCAGTCTAGTTAGCTACTCTCACAATTGGTGGTAACGTCCGCGAATGGTCTGACCACTGATATTCTCATTCATATATGAATTAAACCTGCTGTCACTATATTGTATACTAATGTGTTTCTATAAACACGTCGCTATACTATCGTTACGGCGGGTTGTATTCACGGAAGATAAGGACTGCGGAAAAAAGAGTAACTCTATACCAATTGATAAAGATCGACGACAGCATGACTCTCTGCTTTAATGTCTATGCCATGATTTGTGGTGTGCATTGCCTATATAATTCAGCGGATTTACTCCCATAATGGTTTGTTTGTCTCTCGGAATCACAGGATGGGTGAGGCTATTTCTATAGCTATGCGACTCTCAGTGAAGGTGTTATCGTTGTCGAACGTTGTAAGCGTCGATTTCCTTATTCATGAAACAAATTAAGATACCTATCACTAAAATGTATACTAATTTAATTCTCTGAATACTACGTAATACTCTCGATATATCGGTTTACGTTATCTGAAAGGAACGCTTTCTGTAATAAGATTGAATCTACACCAATGGGTAATTGTCCACAGCGGCTTCACGGCCTGCTTTAATACACATACCACTTATTAAGGTTTCTATTGGCAATACTCTTCAGCGGATATACTCCCAGATTAGCCAGTTTGTCTTTGGGAATCGCAGGGTGGTTAAAGCTATTGATGTAGCCGTTTGACACTTATAAAAGGTGGTAACGGTCTCGAACGGTTTGACCACCGATCCTCTAATTCATACATGAAATTACGGCGCCCGTCTCTGAAATGTTTTCAAATTTCATTCTCTAAACGTGACGTTTTACTCTCGAAGCGGCAGGTTAGCTCCTCCGAGGTGTCTATCGGTAAAGCATTTGATTCTACACTAATAGGTAACGGTCTACAACGGTATGACGGTCTGCTTTAATATTCGTACCGTGCACTCAGGTGTCTGTTGCCATTACTCTTCAGCTTATCTGCGCCTGGAATGCCTAGTTTGACGCTATGAATCGCAGTACGTGCGAAGCTATTACTTTAGACGTTCCGCTCTCAACGGAGGTGGTAGCATTCTCAAGCGGATTGTCTCTTCATCTTGATATTTATTCATTGGCATGTGGAGTCTGCCTACCGGTATGTCGGCTAATTTGATTCCGTCAATAATAATCGAGTCCCACAACACAGCGGGTTCGGTTCTCGGAAGGTAAGGTATTCGGTAGAGAGGATGACTTAATACCAATTTGTAATGTTCACCGACGGTTTAACTCTCTACTTTAGTATTCATACCGTGAATTAAGGTGTCTATTGCCATTTCTTTTCAGCGGATTTTCTTCCGGAATACCTTGCTTGACTTTCGGAATCACAGAATAGGTGTAGGTATTGAATTAGGCGTTCGAGATTCAATGAATGTGGTATCGTTCTCGAAATGTTTGAACATCTATCTTCTAATTCGTTCATGAAATGTAGGATCTCGTGACTAAAATGTATACTATTTCATACTTGTGAACACGGTTCGACTCTCCCGATACAGTGAGATAGTTTTCGGAGGGAAAGGCATTGTGTGTCAAATTTGACCCTACACCTAGAAGTATTTCCCGACAACGGCTTGATGCCCTGCTTTTATATTCAAATCGCGAATTAAGGTGTCTATTGCCCATACTGTTGAGCGGATTTACTTTCGAAACACCTGGTTTTCATCTCCGAATCACAGGATTGGAGAAGCTGTTGCATTAGCCGCTCGACTCTCTAAGAAGATGTTGTCGATCTGTAACAATATGTCCCTCGATATTCTAATTCATACACGAAGTTAAAGGTGCCCGTCACTGAAATGAATAATAATATCTTTCCCTGGAAACGCATTTATACTCTCGAGGCAGCGCGTCAGTTTCTCGGAAGATAAGGACATCGGTAAGACGTTTGACTTTATACAAATGGGAAACGATCTTCAACGATTAGACGATCTGCTCTAACATTGATACCGCGAATTAATGTGCCTATGGCCACTACTGTTCAGTGGATTTTCTCCCGGTATACCAGGTTTGACTCTCGGAATCAAAGGATAAGGGAAGCTATTGAATTAGCCGTTAGACTCTCTGACAGGGTGGTCAAGATCTCGAAAGGATGGAGCATAGACCTTCTAATTCGTACATCAAATTTATGTGCCCTTCACTATAATGAATACTAATTAGCTTTGCCGATTACGATGATATACTCTGGATAGAGATGGTTAGTATTTCGGAGGGTAATGTCTCCGGAAAACGTTTGTATTTATAGCAGTAGGTAACGTTCTCAAACGTTTTGATGTTCTACTTTACTATTCAAACCGTGAATTAATGTGTCCATTGGCAATACACTTCCAGAAAGTTACCACCTACTTTGAGAGCCGAACGGCTGAGTGAATGGCTTCACCTATACTTGTGATTCCGGGAGTCAAGCCTGGTATTCCAGAAAAAATCTGCTGAACAGTATTGGCAATAGACACCTTAATTCTTAGTATGAACATTGAAATAGAGCGTAAAACGGTTTGAGATTGCTAAAAACTGCTATAACGGCATACCATTTAATGGCTACCTTACATTTCGAGAATATAACCTGCCGATGGTGGGTATAACTTCATGTCCAGAGAATCAAATTAGATTTCATTTCAGTGACGGGCTCGATAACTTCATGTATGAATTAGAACATCGAAGGTCAATCTCTTCGAGAACGTTACCACCCTCTTTCAGAGTCGAACGCATATGTCAGTAGCGCCACCTATCCTGTATTCCCGTAATCCAAACCAGGTAATCCGAGCGTAAATCCGCTGAAGAGCTTTGGCAATAGACAGCTTTATTCGCGGCTTGAATGTTACAGTAGAGCTTCAACCGTTTGACAGCGTTACTAATTGATGTAAAGTGAAACGTTTTACCGAAGGTCTTACCTTCCGCGAACCATAGTGCCTTTATCGAGAGAATAAGTTCGTGTTCCGAGAAATATGTTAGTTCTCATTTCAGTGACGGCTTTCTTAGCTTCATGTATCAATTGGAAGATCGAAGGTCAAACCGCTCGAGAACGTTGCCACCTACTGTGAGTGACGAACGGCTAAGACAATACCTTCACCTATCCTGTGATTCCGAAAATCATGCCAGGTATTCCTGGAATACCGCTCCTAAGTCCGCCGGACAATATTGGCAATAGAGACCCCTATTCGCGGTTTAAATATTAAAGTACCGAGTCAAACGGTCGTAAATCGTTACCAATTTGCATATAGTCAAATGTTTTATCAAATATCTTGTAATCCAAAAACCAACACCGAACTATCGATTGTCTATCTTAGTGTACAACCAAACCAATTTGTACATATTTTAGCAGAAGGTCAGCACCATTGCATGTATGAATAGGGAAATCCAGGGTCAATCCGTTCCAGAACGGTATCATCTTTATATAGAACCGAACGGCTAAGTCAGTAGCTTCACGTACCCTGTTATTCTGAGCGTCAAACCAGATTTTCCGGGAATAAATCCACTGAACAGTATTGGCAATAGCCGCATTAAGACTCGGTAAGATTATTAAAGCTGGCCATCAAGCCGCTGTAGAATACTACCTATTCGTGTAGGGTTAAATCTCACGCAGAATGCCTTAGGCTCCGAAATACTGACAGGCTGTTTCGAGAGTATTACAAACTGTTCAGAGGTACGATCTAGGATGTACATTAGTTACAAGCATATTAATTTCATTTGTGAATTGAATGATCGCGGGTCTAATCGCTCCAGAGCGTTACCACCTTCTGTGAGAGACAAACGGCTAAATCAATAGCTTCATCCATCCTGTGATTAGGAGAATCAAGCCTGGAATTTTTGCTGCAGGTGGGCTGAAGCGTTATATCAATAGACACCTTAATTCGCGGTTTGAATATTACAGTAGAGCGTCAAACCATTTGAGAGCGATACAAATTGGTATAATATAAATCGCTTTACCGAAGGTACTACCTCCGCGAGTATAACCTGCCTCATCGGGAATATAACTTCGTGTTCAGAGGAAGAAGTTATTATTCATTTTAGTAACGATCACCTTAATTTCATGTATAAGTTAGATGATCGACGTTCAAACCATGCGAGATCGAGTAAACCACTTTTGACTGTCTCTATGTCAATAGCTTCACTTCGCCAGTGATTCCGAGAGTCAAGCTAGGTACTCCGGCAGTAAGTCAGCTGAACATTATCTGCAATAGACACCCAAATTTACGGTATAAAGATTAAAGTGCAGTTTCAAGCCGTCGTAGATCCTTACCTGTTGGTATAGTGTCAAACTTTTTACCGAAGGCATTATTTTCCGAGAACGTAACCCGCTGTGCCGTGAATGTAACGTCGTGGTCAGAGAAGCAAAATAGTCCAAATTTTAGTGACGAGTAACGTAATTTCAAACATGACTTGGTAGATCGAGTGCCAAACCTCTCGAGAACGTTACTTCCTTCTGTGGGAGTCGAGCAGCAAATCCAATTGCTTCACCTATCCCGTGATTCCGAAAGTCAAACTAGGTATTCCGGGAGCACATCCGCTAGACAATATTGGCAATAGACTGCTTATTTCACGGTACGAATGTGAAGGTAGAGCGTCAGACGGTTATAGGTCTTCATATTTTAGTTTAGAGTAAAACTTTTTACCGAGGGCCATACCTTCCGAGAAGCCCAACCCGCTCAAGCAAGTGTCTTGCTAAGTGTGCAAGGTAGAAAATTAGTAACATATACTCAGGGAATACATGGTTTGCCTCTTCGAATATTGGAATACGACAAGCTATGGACTTAGCCGTTCGTCTCTCAAAAAAGGTGGTATCGTTATCTACCGGTTTGAGCCGCAATCTTCTAATTCGTACATTACATTAAGCTGCCGGCACTAATATGTATTATAATTTGTTTCCCTGAACACGAATTTATACTATCGATGCAGCGGGTCAGGTGCTCGGAAGGTACGGCCTTGGGTAGCTCGTTTGCCTATATATCATTTGGTTCTCAAACGGTTTCACGCTCTACTTTAATATTCAAACCGCGTATAGTCTCCCGTCTTACCTGGCTTCCGTATCGGAACTGCAACATAGGTGAAGTTATTCACTTAGCCGATCGAAACTCAAAGATGGTGGCAACGTTCTCGAATGGTTTGGCCATCGATATTCGAATTCATACATAATATTACGGTGCTGGACTCTATAATTTATACTAGCCCGAACCACTGTACATGGTATTTTACTCTCGATAGAGCACGTTAGATTCTTGGATGGTGAGGTAAAACTGTGTGACGTTTACCTCTCCTCGAGTGGGCATTGTTATATCACGCTTTGAGGATCATCATTGATTTTCAAACCGAGTATTGAGGTGTCCATTGCCAATACTGTGTAGTGCATTTACTTCCGGAATATCTGCTTCGACTTTCGGAAATTCATGATATGTGAAGCTATTTACTTAGCCGTTCGTCTGTAACTGAAGGTGGTAACGTTCTCGAAACATTAGACCACCGATCTTGTAATTCATGCATGAAATCAAGGTCCTCGTCACTGAAATTAACAGTAATTCGGCCCTCTGAACACGATGTTATATTTTAGATGCAGCGCCCTAGGTTTTCGGAGGGTAAGGTCTTCGGTGAAGCGTTTGAATATACCAATTGCTGACGTCCTCCAACGGCTTGACGCTCGATTCTCTTATTCATACATGAAATTAAGGAGCCCGCAACTAGAATACAAACTAATTTGTAACTCTGATCGCGAAGGTATACTCTCGATGCAGCGGGTTAGTTTTTCGGAGGGTAAGGTCGTCGCTAAAACGTTTGACATTATACCAAATGGTAACGTTCTCAAACAGTTTGACGCTCCATATTAATATTCAAACTGCGAAATAAGGTGTCTACTCCCAATTCTGTTTAGAGGATTTACTTTTCGGTTTTCCTGGGTTGACTCTCGGAATCACGGGGTAGGTGAAGTTATTCACTTGGCCCTTCCTCTCTCAATGGGGGCGGTAATGGTCATGATCAGTCTGTGTTCCGATCACCTAATGCATACATGAAATTAAGGTGCCCGTCACTAAAATATCTACTAATTTGCTTCTCGGAACACGAAGTAATGCCCTCAATATAGCGGGCTTGCTCTCGGAATGAATGACCTGCGGTAAAAAGTTAGACTGTATTCGAATGGGTAAAGTTCTACAATGGCTTCACCTCCTGCAATAATATTCGAACAGTGAATGATGGTACGGCAGATCGAGCAACACTACTGTATGGTCTCCGTTAATTTCTTAATACAAGATTTTGAACCGCAAGCAATTCTTTATCATTTTTATATTTATATACGTATATTGCAATTTACAGTTATGGTCATTGCAATTTTTTTCGAGACTCTCTATTGTTAGTTGAAAAAATTGGATTTCTGAATAAAAGTGTCTTTGGAACTAGTTCAGTGCACGTTTATGCCATTATTTTGTTAAACTTATTGTTATTTTACATGATTGTCTGTATAGGTAGCTACCCTTCCGGAGTGACACCAATGGACTGGAGTTGCAGTTGCCTACGGTATGTCCGAACACCGCTGCCGGATGGTCTTCGTCAATTTCATTAACACTGATTTGGTTCCGTGTGGATTTCATCCCTGTCTCCCATTTATATATACATCATGCAATTTTATCTCTGGATATCTTCGATTTCTTCCATAATTTGCAGTTTGAAATTACAAGAACTTGTATTTCTTAGTAAAGGTGTCCTTGAAAATAGTTCAGTGTATGATTATAACATTATTTGGTTATATTTATGGTTATTGTACATGATTGTCTGTATACGTACATACGCTTCCAGAGCGACACACCTGGAGCGGGCAAGCAGTTGCGTACGGTGGATAGGCACGAGACTACTATAAGGTATTGGTTAACTTCATTAGCGTTGATATTGTACCGTATGCACTCCTTCCCTGCTTTCTATTTATTTCTACATATTGTCCTTTAGAGTTATAATATTTTCGATTCTTTTCAGAATTCTAAATGTTTAACATCTAGAATTGTATTTTACAGGAATTGTGTCGATGGAGATAGTGCACTGAGTGCACGTTTATGAAAATATTTCTATAAATTTGTTGTTACTTTATATGACAGTCTGTAAATGTACTTACGTTTCCGGTGTGACACGGCTGGACTGGTCATGTAGGTGCGTACGGCAGATCGGAGCGGCATATTGGGTGACCTTCGTTAATTTCTGCAACCTTGATTATACTCCGTGTGAATTTTTTACCGACATTTTCATTAATTTATACATACCGTTATTTACTGTTATGATATTTTCGATTTTCATCGAAATTTTTCATTCTTATTTTAAGAAATTGTAGGACTTAGTTAAAGTGTCATTGGAATCAGTTGTGAGTACGTATGTGACAATATTACGCTAAATTTTTTCTATTTTATATGATACATTGTATTCGTACCTACGCTTCGGGCGCGGTACGGTTGTATTGGTCTTGTAGTTAGGTACGGCTAATTGGAGCAGTATACTGGATTGTCCTCGTTCATTTCTGTGACCCATGGTTTTAACCTGTACGCATTCTTTCCCAATTTGTCCATTAACTTTATACGTTCTTTAATTTACTGTAATGATATATTAGATTTCATTTTTATAATTTTCAATTTCTATTGTGCGAAATTGTATTTCTTGGTAAAACTGCCTTTGGAAATAGGTGAGTGTACGCTTATGACAATATTTTGTTTATCTAACTCTTATTGTGTGTGATTTTCTGTACACGTACTTAAGTTGACGGAACAACACGAATGGAGTGCACTTGCAGTTGCGTTCGGTACATCGTAGCGATACTACTGTATGATTATCGTTAATTTCTCCAACCTCGATAATGTATCGTGTGCATTTTTTCCCCACTTTTCTATTTATTTGTACAAACTGTAATGTACAGTTATGATATTTTCTATATTTATCGCAATATTCAATTTGCATTTTAGGAAATTGTATTTCTTAGTAAAAGTGCCTTTTGGAATTAGTTGTGTGAGTGCTTATGACAATACTGTGTTAAATTCTTTGTTATCATATATGATTGTCTAAATACGTATCTATGCTTCCTGAGAGTCACGAATAGAGTGGTCCTGCAGTTTCATTCGCCATATCGGTGCGACACTACTGCATGATTTTCGATAATTTATCTATCCATGGTACTGTACCGTATGCATTGTTTCCCAGTCTTCCATTTATATATACATGCTGCAACTTACTGTTATGATATTTTCAATTTGGTTCAAAATTTTTCCTATTTATTTAAAAGAACTTGTTTGCTCTTAAAAGTGTCATTGGAACTTGTTGAGTCTAGGTTAGTGACAGTATCTTGTTAAATATAATGTTATTTCATATGAATGTCTGTACACGTCACTACGCTGTTTGTGCGACACGACTGGCGAGGTCTTGTTGTAGCGTCCGGCAGAACGGAGCGACCCTGCTATACGGTCTTTGTTAAATTCCTTAAGCTTAATGTTGTACCGTATGCAATCTTTCACAGTCTTCTATTTAACCCTACATGATGTAGTTCACATTTCTGATATTTTCTATGTTTTTCAAAGTTTTCTATTTTTTTTTAAAAAACTGTATTTCATAGTAAAAGTTTCTTTTGAGTTGGGTGTGTTTAGGTTTATGGCAATATCATGTTAAATTGTCTGTTATTTTATATGATTGTCTGTATTCGTACCTACGCTGCCAGATCTACACGACAAGCATGTTCAAGCAGTTGCGTACGGCATATTGGGTCGTCTCTATGGATAGTATTTGTTGATTCGATTAACCATGATTTTGTATCGTATGCATTCATTTGCAGCATCGTATTTATTTCAGCATTCTGTAATCTAATGTTATGATATTTTAGTTTTCTTTTCTTAAATCTTCAACTTATAACGAAAATTGTGTTTCATAGACGAAGAGTCCTTGGAATTAGCTGACTGTTCAATTATGACACTATTTTGTGAAACCTATTCGTTATTTTATACGCTTGTCACTATACGAACCTACGCAGCCGATCGACACCGCTGGAGTGGTTTTGTCGTTGCGTACGTAAGACGCGACATATTTCATGGTCATTATTAATTCCTTTAACCATAATATTGTACCGCACGCATTCCTTCGGAGTTTTCTATTTATATACAAATACTGTAATTTGCTGTTATGATATTTTCCATTTTCTTCGAAACATGCAAGTTTTATTCTAAAAATTGCATTTTTTCAGGAAAAGTCCCGTGTGAATTAGAGAAGTTCACTTTTATGACAAAATGTTGCAAATCACATTGCTATTTTATATCACTGTCTGTATACATACCAGCCCTTCCGGAGCGGCAGGAATGGAGTGGTCTTGCAGTTCCATTCGGCATATCGGTGCGACACAACTGTATCATTTTCGATGATTTATCTATCCATTGCACTGAACCGTATGCATTGTTTCCCAGTCCTCCATTTATTCATACGTACTGAATATTTACTGTTTTGATATGGACCGTCTTACACATTTGTTTCCTGTATTATTTGATTGCCTGAAACGTACCTACGCTGGCGGTGCGACACGAATGTGAATGCTTTGTACTTGCGTAGACAGATCGGAAGCGACAACAGCGTATGTCCCTTGTCTGTCCTTTATCCTTACCAATGTAGCGTAAGCATTGATAGGCCGGATTTTATTTATTTCTACAGATTGCCAGTTGCTTTTAGCATATTTTCGATTTGTTTCATAACTTCCAGTCTTTAATTTTCAAAACTGTATTTCTTAGAAAAAGTGTCTATGGAATATGTTGAGTGTACGTTTGACGAGATATTATCCTAAACCTATCGTCGTTTTACATTATTGGCCGTATAGGTGTCCACGCAGCCGGAGCAACATGACTGGCGAGGTCTTGTTGTCGCGTACGGCAGATCGGAGCGTCACAACTGGATGGTCGTCGTTAATTCCTTTCAAATCAATGTTGTACCGTAATCAGTATTTCGCAATTCGATGTTTATTTAGAAATGCCGTCATTTAGTCTTACGATGTCCTTAATTTCCTCCGATGTTTCCAATTTTTATTTCAATTATTGTATTTCTTATTAAAAGTATCTTTGGAATTAGTTAAGTGTACGATTATGATAATATTTTGCTCTACTTACTGTTATTTCATACGGTTGCCTGTATGAGCACCTACGCTTCCGGAAAGACAGTGCTGTAGTGGCTTTGCAGTTGCGAACGGCAGGTCGGAGCGACGATAATGTTTTTAACCTTCATACTGTACAGTAGGAATTTATTCCCAGTTTTTCATTTATTTGTACATACTCTATTTTACTGCTGTGATATTCTCACTTCTCCTATAAAATACAATTTCTGAAACAAAAAATTGGAGGGTTTGAAAAAAGCCGGAAATATCATAACAGTAGATCACAGAATGCAATAATAAATAGTGAATATTGAAAGATTGCATTCGGCACAATATCAAGGATAGAGAAATTAACGACGATAATACCATAGTGTCGGCCCGATGTGCCGATCGCACCTGCAAAACCATAACAAGCGCGTCTCTCCGGAGGCGTATGTACGTATAAAGACAATTATGTAAAATAAAAATAAGTTTCATCATAATATTGGCATAAACGTACACTCGACCAATTTCAATGACACTTTCACTGATAAATACAATTTCTGAAAATAAAAATTTGGAATTTTCATAGAAATTGAAAATGTCACGTCAGTAAATTACAGTATGCATATATAAATGGAATCCAGGGAAGTATGCATACTGTACAATCTCAAGACTAAAGAAATTGGCCTAGACCTTCCAGCAGTGCCGCTCAGATTTGCGGTACGCTACTACAAGAGCTCGACAGTGGTGTCCCTCAAACAGCGTTGGTATATATATAGACCATCGTATACGATAAGAATCAGTTTAACAAAATATTGACATAAACGTACACGCATTTAACGCCACAGACACTGTTACTAAGAAACACCATCCTTTAAACTCAAAACTGAAAATATTGGGAAACATTGAATATACCATATCAGTAAATTACAGTCACTTAAACTACAAGAAAGACTGCAAAAGGCTCTCTGCAGTATAATATCCAGGTTATAGAAGTTAACGAAGATCATACAGAAGCATCGCTCCGATCTACCGAACACAACTACGAGGTCATTCCAGTCGTGTCGCACTAGAACCGTCGGTATGTACACAGACAATCATATATGACAACAATAAGTTTAACATAATATTATCATAAACGTAAGCTCAACAAACTCAAAAGGCAATATTATTAAGGAATACAACTCTCATAATTGAAAATTGACAATTGTGAAAAAAAATCGAAGATATGAAAGCAGTAAATTACTGTATGATCAAAGAAATGGGTGACCGGGATTAGATGCATACCATTCAAAATTAAGTTTAACGAAATTAACTACGAGCCTCCAGTAGTGCCGCTTCGATCTGTCGTATGCAAATACAGGACATCGCCATTAGTGTCTCTCCGGCAGCGTGGGTACGTATACAGACCATGATATGAAATACGAATAAGGTCAACATAATAATGTCATAAATGTTGACACAAAAAATTCCAAAGATGCTTTTACTATCAATCTGAGTTTTTTCCACGAAAAATTGAAAAAATCGAAGAAAATCGAAATATCGTAACAGTAAGTGGCAGTATATATAAATAAATGCACACTGGAAAAAATTCATGCGGATCAATATCTAGGTTAGAGAAATTAACGAAGATCGCACAGCACTGCTGCTTTGCTGTGCCGTACGCAACTACAAGACATCGCCAGTCGTGTTACACTGGTACCGTACGTTCGTATAGAGACAATCATATAAAATAACAATAAGTTTAACAGAATAATGTCACAAACGAATAATCGATTAATTTCAAAGACACTATTACTGGGAAATACAATTTCATAAAGGCGAAATTGGAAAATACGAAAAAAAATCGAAAGTATCACAACAGTAAATTACAGTATGCATATGTAAATGGAAAGCTGGGTAAAAATGTTTACGGTACAATATCAGGGTTGAATAAATTAACGAAGACCATCCAGTAGTGCCGCTCCGATCATATGAACGCAAATACAGCATAATTCCAGCCGTGTGGTGCAGGAACCACAGGTACGCATACAGACAACCGTATAAAACGTCCATATGTATAAAAAAATATTGGCATAAACGTTTACCCAACTATTTCCAGATAGAATTAGACTAAGAATTTCAATTTTGAAATTATCAATTGGAATTTTGGAACAAATCGAGAATATCAAAACAGTAAGTAATGATATGTACAATTAAACAGAAAGCGAACAGAATGCAAACGTTACGATAACATTATTATAGAAACTAACGAAGACCAGCTAGTATTGTCGCACCGATCTGCCGAACACAACGGCAAGTCCACTTTTGTCTTGTCGCACCGGATGAGTAAGTACGCATAGAGGCAATCATACAAAACAGCAATATGATTAGCAAAATATCGTCATAAACGTACACTCACATAATTACCAAGACACATTTACTGAGAAATACAATTTTTGATATTCACAATTGGACATATGGAAGAAAATCGGAAATACCGTACGTGTAAATTGCAGTATGTGGAAATATATAGAAAACTGCGAAAGATGCATACGGTTCAATATCAAGGTTAAAGAAGTTAACGTAGATCATACCCTCGTTTCGCTCCGATCTACCGAACGCAAATACAGGATCACTCCAGCCGTGTCGCTCCGACAGCGTAGTTAGTTATGCAGACAATCATATAAAAAAAACA
The DNA here is from genome assembly GCF_051020765.1 of Lasioglossum baleicum. Taxonomy (NCBI): domain Eukaryota; kingdom Metazoa; phylum Arthropoda; class Insecta; order Hymenoptera; family Halictidae; genus Lasioglossum; species Lasioglossum baleicum. The sequence continues at coordinate 145,570 of NW_027469213.1, read as the reverse complement.
ATGTTTTTAACAAGACAATGTCATAAACCTACACTAAACTGTTTTCAAAGGCACTTTTACTAAGAAACATAATTATTTCACATAAAAATTGAGAATTACGAACAAGAACGGAAATATAACAACAGTAATTGGCAGTATCTATAAATAAATAGAAAACTGTGACAGAATGCATATGGTACAAAATCAAGGATAAGGAATTGACTGAAAACATACAGTAATGCCGCTTCGAGCAGCAGTGTACAACTACAAGACCTCGATATAACTTCATCTAACCTGTAATAGCATAAGTGTAAGCAGGTATTCCGGGCGTAAATTCGCTGAAGAGTATTGGCAATCGTCACATTATTTCACGGTTTGAATAGAAATGTAAAGCATCAATCATTTGAGAGCATTTCCAAATTGTATAAAGTCAAACACCTTGCCGACGGCGTTACCTTTAGAGGAGCAAACTCGCCGTGTCGAATGTATAACCACGTGTTCAGAGAATGAAATTGGTATTCATTTCAGTCACGGGCACCGTAATTCCATGTGCGAATTAGGAGATCGACGCTCAAATCGCTCAAGAACATTGCCACCTTCAGTGAGAGACGAACGGCTATGTCAATAGCTCCACCCATCCTCCGATTCCGAAAGTCAAACCAGCTGTACTGGGTGTATATCCGCTGAAAGGTATTGGCAACAGTCACCGTAATTCCGGGTATGAATATCAAAGTATTGAGTCAAACCGTTGATGAATGTTACGTATCGGTATAGAGTCAAACCTTATTCCGACGGTCGTAACTTCCGAGAAACTAACCCTCTCGATCGAGAGTGTTCCTTCGTGTTCACTAAAGCAAATTAGTACACATTTAATTGAAGGGCACCTTAATTTCACGTAGGTATTAGAAAATCGAGATTCAAACCTTTGAAGAACATTACCAACTTCTTTGATATTCGAACGTCTAAGTCAATAGCTTCACCTATCCTGTGATTCGGAGAATCAAACCAGGTATTCCGGGGGTAAGGCCGCTGAGCAGTATTGGCAATACACAGCTTAATTCAAGGTTAGAATATTAACGTAGAGTGCCAAACGTTTCATATCGTTATTAATTGGCAAAAAGTCAAACGTTTTCCGAAGGCGATATCTTCCGCGAATATCACCGTCTTCATCGAGAGATTAAGATCGTGCTCACAGTAGAAAATTAGTGTTCATTTTAGTTATGGGCACCTTAGCTTCATGTATGAGTTAGAAGTTCGAGGGCCAAACCGGACGAGGACGTTGCCACCTTCTGTGAGTGATGAACTGCTAAGTCAATGGCTTCGGCTATCCTGAGGTTCCGAGAGTCAAACTTGGTATTCCAAGATAAAGTCCGCTGAAGAATTTTGGCAATGGACACCTTAATTCGCGGTTTGAATATAACAGTAGAGCGTCAAATCGGTTGAGAATGTTACCTCTTGGTATAGAGTTAAACTTTCTACTGACGGTCTTACCTTCCGAGAACATAACCCGCTGTATCGAAAGTATAACATTGTGTTCAGCGAAGCGAGCGAGAATACATTTTAGTGCCGTGCACCTTAATTTCACATATGAATTAGAAGATCGTGAGGCAAACTGTCCAGGAACGATTCAAGCATCCTTGCGAGTCGCACAAATAAGTCAATAGCGTCACCTATCCTCTTTTACCGAGAGCCAAATCAGGTATCGCGGTATTAAATCCACTAAACAGTATTGGTCATAGACACCATAACTTATGGTATGAATATTAATTTAGAGAGTCAAACGTTGTAGATCATTTCCAAATGTTATGGAGTCAATCTTTTTACGCAGTACCTTTTCTTCCATGAGCCTAACACTCTGTAGCGAGTCTTACGCTTATTGTTCACTGCAATACACTAGTAGATGTTTTAGAGGACGGAGTCCACATTTCGGTGTATCGATATTAACATTGAGAGTCAAAGCGTTCGTGAACGATACCAAGTTCCTTGAGCGTCGCGTAGCTAAGTATCTAGCTTCACATATCTTTCGATACCGAAAGACAAGCCAAATATTCCGGGAGTAAATGCGCAGTACAGAATTGGCAATGGACACCACAATTCACGGTTTAAATATTAAAGCAGACCGTTAAGCCGTTGCAGAACATTACATATTCGTGTAGAGTTAAATGTATTACAGAATACCATACACTTTGCAAAACTGACCCGCTGCATCGAGAGCGTTACACCGCGTTTAGACGTATAAGCTAGTACACAATTTAGTGATGAGCCCCATAGATTCAGGTACGAATTGGATGATCGAGCGTCGAGTCTTTCGATATTGTAACCACACTCTGTGGGGGTCGAAATGCTACGTCAATAGCTTCACACATACTGAGATTCCTGCAGTTAAACCAGCCATTCCGGTAGTAAATCCGCAATTCGCAGTATTGGCATCTTAATTCACGGCATGAGTGTTAATGCAGGGACTCAAATCGTTGGAGAAAACTACCAATTGATTTAAAGTCATTCTTTTCAGAAAACCTTATCTTCCGGGAACCTATCCCGCTGTACTGAGTGTCCCGCCTAGTGTTCACGGAAGCATATTAGAAGACATTTTAGCAGACAAACAACTTGTATACATGTAAGAATGGCAAGATCGAGACTCAAACCTTTCGAGAACGTAACCACCTTCTTTGAGAGTGGCATCGGTTCGTCAATAGCTTCACCTATTCTGATAGTCCGAGTATCAAACCTGGTATTCCAGGAGTAAATCCGTAGAACAGAATTGTCAATGGACACCTTAATTTACCCTCGGAATATTGAAGTATAGAGTCAAACCGTCGAAGAACATTACTAAATGGTACAGAGTCATTACTTTCGCCGAATACCTCACCTTCCTGGAATATAACCCGCTGCAGTGAGTGTCTTCCTCAGTGCTCTCGGAAATAAATAAATAGGTATTTTCTCAGGCCGGCGCTATATTTTCATGTATGAATAGAAAAATCGCGATTCATGCTGTCCAAGTACGTTGCCATCGCCTTTGAGTTTCGAACAGCTATGTCAATAAATCCGCTGAACATTATTGTTAATAGACACCTCAATTGACGGTTTGAATATTATTGTTGAGCATCAAGCTGATTGAGAGCGATATCAATTGGCATAAAGTCAAACGTATTATACAAAGCCATTCCTTCCGAGAACCACAGCCGCTGCATCGAGAGTATAAGTTTGTGTTCAGGGAATGAAATTATTATTCAATTGAGTGACGGGCACCGCTGCTGGTTTATGAATTAGAAGATCGATGGCCAAACTGCTCCAGAACGTTGCCATCTTCTGTGAGAGACGAACGGCTAATTCAGTAGCTCCACCTATCCTGTGATTCCGGGAGTCAAACTAGGTAATTCGAGGGTAAATCCAGTGATGAGTATAGGCAATAGATACATTAATTCGCTTAGTGAATGTTATAAAAGAGCGATGCACCTTTTGAAAACGTTACTAATTGCTATAAAGTCAAACATTTTACCGAAGGCTGCACCTTCCGCTAATCTCGCCCACATCATCGAGAGTATGACTTCGTGCTCAGGATATCAAGTTAGCAAACATTGTAGTGACGGGGACATTAATTTCATTATGAACAAGAAGATTGGCTGTCAAGCCGTTCGAGAATGTTACCATATTCTGTGGGAGACGAACGGCTAAGTCAATAGCTTCACATATCCTGATATTCCGAGAGTCAAAGCAGTCATTCCGGTAGTAATCCCCCTGAACTGCATTGGCAACAGACACCTTAATTCACGGTTTGAATATTAACGTAAAAAGCCAAACAGATGCAGAACGTTACCTATTCGTATAAAGTCAATACTTTTACGAAAAAATTTACCTCCCGTGATCCCAACCTGCTGTATCGATAGTCGAAATTCGTGTTCGGTGAAACAAACTATTATTCCTCTTAGTGACCAGCACTTTCATTTCATGTACGAATAAGGAGATCGATAGGCATAATGTTCCAGAACGTTACCACTTTTTTTGGGCATCGCATAGCTATGTCAATAGCGTCTACAATCCTGTGATTCCGAGAGTCACGTCTGGCTCTCCAGGAGTAAGTCCGTTGAATCGAATTGGCATTAGTCAACTAAATTCACGCTATGAATGTTAAAGTAGGCAGCCAAACCTTTTGAGCACATTTCCAAATGGTATATTGTCCAACCTTTTACCGGATACCCTATATTCCAAGTGCCAAACCCGCTGTAGCGAGTGTAATTCATGGTGCTCACGGACACAAATAGAAGTCATTTTAGCAGACAGACTCCGCATTTTCATGTAGGAACAGAATAATCGGCAGTCGAATCGTTCGAGAACGATCTCACCTCATTTGACAGTTGAACGGCTATGAAAATAGCTTCACCCATCCTGCTATTCCGATAGGCAAGCCAGGTATTCCGGGAGCCTATCCTTTGTACACTACTGGTTGTGGATACATTAATTCCCGGTTTAAATATTAAAGTAGAGCGAGAAACCACTCGAGAACGTAACCACTTGGTACAAAGTCATACGTTTTACCAATTACCTTATCCTCCGAGAACCTAATCTGCTGCGAAGAGTGTGTTCCTTAGTGTAAACGGAAACAAAGTTGCATGAATTGTATTGTCGGGCACCGTAGCTTCACGCATGAATGAGATATTAGGGAGGCAAACCGTTCCAGAACGGTGCGAATTGTTATTGTGTCAAACATTCTTCCTAAGGCCTTACCTTCCGAGAAGCTAACCCGCCGTATGGTGTGTATATCTCCGTGTTCAGAGAAGCTAATTAGTATGCATTTCAGCGTCGTTCCCCTTATTTCATGAGTGAATTCCATGGTCGCGTGTCAAAGAGTTCGGGAAGGTGACCGCCTTCTTTGGGAGTCGGGCGGCTGAGTCAGAAGCTACACGCATCCTGAGATTCAGGGCGTCAAACCACGTATTCCTGAAGTAAAATCCGCCGAACATTATTGGAAATACGCACCATATTTCATGGTTTGAATATTAATGTAGAGCGTGCAACCGTTTATGAACCTTACCGATTGGTATAAATTCAAACTTTTTACCGATGCCCTTACCCTCCCAGCATCCAGCCCGCCAAATGGATATTATAACATTGTGTTCAGCGAAACATACTAGTATATATGTAAGTGATGGGCACATAATTTTCATGTATGAATTAGAACGCCGACCGTGAAGCAGTTAGAGAACGGTCACACCGAATTTCAGAGTCGAGCGCCCATGTCAATAGCTTCTCCTGTTCAGTTATTGCGATAGTCAAATCGAGGTACGCCGGGAGTCATTCCCCAGTACACTGTTGGCCATGGACACCTTAATTCACGGTTTGAATACTAAGGTACAGAGTCTAGCCGTTGTCGAACGTTACCTATTGGTATAATCTAAAACGTCCTTCCGAAGACCATACCCTTCGAGGAACGTAGCAGTTGTATGGAGACCATTACTTCGTAATCAGAGATACAAACTAGTATGCATCCTATTGGCGTGCACCGTAACCTTATGTAGGAATTATAAGGCCCAACGTGAAATCGTCAGAGACCGTTTCCATCTTCTTTGAGCGTCGAACGGTTTAGACAATAGCTTCATCAATGGTTGCGATTCCGAGAGTCAAGCCTGCTATTCAGGAGAAAATCCGCTGAACAGTGTTGGCATGCGAAACATTATAATGCAGTATGAATATTATCTGTAGGGAGTCAAACCGTTTGAGAACGTTACCAGTTTGTTTAACGTCATATGCTTTACCGTATACCTTACCTTCCGGGAACATATGCCGCAGTATCGTATGTGTAACCTCGTGTCCAGAGACACAAATTGGTAGACATTTTACTGACGGGCACTGTAATTTCATGTATGAATTAGAAGATCAAATGTCGAACTGTTCGGGAACGTTGAACTTCGAACGGTGAAGTGAAAAGCTTCACCTATCCAGCGATTCCGAGGGTCAAACCAGCTATTCCAGGAGTTAATCTACTCTACACTATCGGCACTAAAACCCCTACCCCCGGTATAGATATTGATTAACACAACCACACAGTTGTACAACTTTCCATATTGGTATAGAGTGAATCTTTTCAAAGAAGGCCGCATCTTCCGAGTAGCTAACCGGCTGTAGCGAGAGACAAACTTAATGCTTACATTAGAAGGCAGGCGGCATTGTGGCAAATGGACACCTTCAAACTCCAGAGTCAAACCATTGTAGAACAATGCGAATTGTTATTGAGACAAACTCTTTACCGATGGCCTTACCTGCCGAGAAGCCCAACCCGCTTCAGGGAGTGTTGTGCTTAATGATCACGGAAACATATTGGTTGAAATTTTGGCAGACGGACACGATATTTTCATGTATGAATAGCAAACTGGAGAGTCCAACAGTTCGAGGAAGTTACCACCTTCATTTAGAGTAGATCGGCTAAGACAATTGCTACGCAAGTCCTGTGATCCCGGGACTCATACCATGTACTCCGGGAGCAAATGCCTTGTACGTCATTGGCAATAGGCACATTAAATCGCAGTATGAATATCAAAGTACCGAGTCAGACCGTTGAAGAACGTTACCTATTCCTATAGTGTTAAACACCATATGGAAAGCCTTACATTTGGAGAAGGTAACCCGCTGTATCGAGAGTGTAACTGCGTGATAAGAGAAGCAAACTAATGTACATTTCAGTGGCGGGAACATTAATTTCATGTATGAATTAGGAGATCGAGTATCAAACCGTTCCAGAATGTTACCACCTTCTGTGACATACGAAGGGCTATGTCAAATGCTTCACCTATCCTGTCATTCCGCGAGTCATTCCTGGTACTCCGGGAGTTAACCCGCTGAGCAGTATTGGCAGTTGACACATTAATTGACGGCTTGAATATTAACGTAGGGCCTCAAGCCGTAGTATCATTACCTCTTGGTGTAGTGTCAAACTTCATACAGAATGCCTTGCCATCCGAAAAACTAACCCGCGGTATCGAGAGTATGACTCCGTGCTCAGTGGGACGAATTAGTGTACATTTTACTGTCCGCTACCTTAATTTCATTTATGAATCAGCAGCTCGAGTGTAAAACCGTTCGAGAATGTTATCACCTACTTCGTGATTATAACGGCTGAGACAATATCTTCATACATCCTGCGACTCAGAGAGTCAAGCGACATATTCATGGAGTAATTGCGCCGTACATAATTGGCAATAGATCCCTCAATTCACGGTTTGAATATTAATATTGAGCGTCAAAACGTTTGAGATCGTTACCAATTGCTATAAATTCAAACCATGTACCCAATGGCTTACCGATCTAGAGGCTAACCCGTCCTGACGAGAGATGCTACGTGTTTGGGTATACACATTAGTAAACCTTTTTGTGACGGGGACGCTAATTTCATTATGAATAAGAAGATCGTGGGTAAAACCGCGCCAGATCCTTACCACATTCTGTGAGAGACGAACTGCAGAATCAATAGCTTCACTTATCTTGCGGTCCGGAGAGTCAAATGAGGTATTCCGGGAGTAGATCCGCTGTACAGTATTGGCCTTATACAACCTATCGCACGGTATAAATATTAAAGTACAGATTCAAACCGCTGTTGAACGTTAGGTATTGCTATAGAGTCAAACATTTCACAATGGCTTTAACTTCGCGAAGCTATCCCGCAGTATCGAGAGTATAACTTCATGTTCAGAGAAGCAAGTTAGTATAGATTTTAGTGACGGGCATCCTAATTTCAAGTATGACCTCTGACGGTCCTGGTTCAAATCTCTTGAGAACGCATCACCCGCTTCGAGTGTCGATCTACTGAATCACAAGCTACACCTATCCTGTGATTCCGAAAGTAAAAACAAGCATTCCGAAAGAAAATCCGCTGATCTGTGTTGGCAATGGAAACCATAATTCACGGATAGAATATAAAAATAGAGCGACAAACCGATTGAGAATGCTTCCAATTGGTATATAGTCAAATGTTTTATTGATGACGTCACCTTTCGAAAGCATAACGCACAGTATTGAGAGTATATCAAGGTGTTCAGAGGTACTAATGGGTATACATATTAGTTCCGGACACCCTAATTTCATGTATGATTAAGAAGGTCGAGCGCCAAACCATTCGCGAAGGTTATCATCCTCCGTGTGAGTCGAATAGATAGGTCATCAGTTTCAAATATCCTGTGATTCCGTGTGTAAAACCAGGTATTCCGGGAGTAAGTCTGCTTTACTGCATTGGCATTATAAACCCTACTTCGGGTATAAATATTAATGTACAGGGTCATACAGTTGTGCAAAGTTACGCATTGGTATAATATCTAACACTTTACCGAAGGCAGTACCTTCCGGGAAGCTAACCAGAGATTGCGAGAGTAATACATCGTGGTCTGAGAAGAAAAATAGTACACATTTCAGTGACGGGCACCTTAATTTCATTTCTTATTTATAAGATCGAGGATAAAACCGTTCGAGAACGTTACCACCTTCTTTGAGAGACGAACGGCTAAGTCCATAGCTTGTCGTATTCCAATATTTGAAGGTGCAAACCATGTATTCCCGTAGTAAATGTTACTAATTTGCTACCTTCAACACTGAGCAAGACACTTGCTTCAGCGGTTTGGGCTTCCCGGAAGGTATGACCATCGGGAAATAGTTTGAATCTAAACTAAAGGATGAAGCTCTATATACGTCTGACGCTCTACCTTCATATTCATACAGTGCAATAAGCTGTCTATAGCCAATAATATCCAGCGGATGTGCTCCCGGAATATCTGGTTTGACTTTCGGAATCACAGGATAGGTGAAGCTATTGACTTAGCCGTTTTTCACATGAGAAAGGAGGGATCGTTATCGAAATATATGACTCTCGATTATTTTATTCCTACATAAAAATAAAGTTTCCGTCTGTTACAGAAGGCCGCAACGTTCCCGAGCGGTTCGATATTCTAACTCATACATGAAGTTAAGGTGTCCGTCACTGAAGTGAATACTAATTTCGCAATCTGAACACGAAGATATATATCCGAAACGGCGGGTCAGCATCGCCGAAAGAAAGGCAATTGGTAAAGTGTTTGACTCTATACCAATAGGTAACGTTCTACAACGGTTTGACTGTGCACATTAATTTTTATACCTCGAAACAGGGTCTCTGATGGCAATATTGTTCAGCAGATTTACTCCCGGAGCACCTCATTTGACAGTCGGAGTCATTGGATGGGTGAAGCTATGGATGTAGCCGGTCGATGCTCAAAGTGGATGGTATCGTTCTCGGACGGTTTGACGCTCGATATTATTATTTCTAATGAAATTCAGCACCCCGTCACTAAAATATTTACTCATTTGATCCTCTGAATACGATGTTATAACCAAGAAACGACGGGATAGATGCTCCGAAAGTAAGGCCATCGGTAAAGTACTTGATTTTATACTTTATTATTTTATTACTTTATCATTGTCAATGCTCTCATACGGTTTGACGCTACATTACTATTCAAACCGAGAATTATGGTTGCTATTGCTAATAGAGTTCAGCGGACATACCCCCGGAATAACTCGTTTGACCCTTGGAATCACTACTGTGATATTCATGCCGTGAATTAAGGTATCTATTGCCGATACTGTTTATAGGACTTACACCTCGAATACCAGGCTTGATTCTGAGGAATCACAGAATAGGTTAAACTGTTGGCTCAGCCTATCGACTCCCGAAGAATGTGCATACGTTCTCGAACAGTAGGACACTCGATCTTCTTATCCATACGTGAAACTAAGGAGACCGTCACTCCAGTTTATGCTAATTTGTTTCCGTTGACACTAAGCAACATACTCGCTGCGGCGCGTTACTTTCTCGCATGTTAAGACCTTCATTAAATAGTGTGACTCCGTAACTGACGTAATATTCCTCACGGTTTGACTCTCCACATTACTATTCATATCCCGGGAAGAGTTATATTGCTAAAACTTTTCAGCGTATTTACTCCCGGAATACGTGGTTTGACACCTAGAATTACAGGGTATATGTAGCTATTGACAAATGTTTAACTCCCGATTTTGCTGTTAATACATGAAAGAGTTGTGCTCGTTTGCTCACATGTCTACACATTCGTTTCCGTGAACATTAAGCAAGACACTCGCTACAGCGAGTTAGCTTCTCGGGCGGTAAGGTTTTCGGTAAAACGTTTGACTTTGTAGCAATAGGTAACGTTCTCCAACGGCTCCACGCTCTACTTTAAAATTCAAACTGTCAAATAAGGTGTCGATTGCCAATGCTATTCAGCGGATTTACGCCCAGAATTCCCGGTTCGACTCTCGAAATCTCAGGATATGTTAAGCTATTCAGATAGCAATTCGTGTCACACAGAAGGCGGTAAGGTTCCAGATCGGTTTTACCCTCAAACATTAAAAATCTTGCACGAAGATAAGTTGCCTGTCCTAAAATGAATACAAATTCCTGTCTCTGATCACGAACTTATACTCTCGATAAAGCCGGTGAGGATCGCGGAAGGTAAGGCCTTTGGTCAAACGTTTGACTTGATAATAATTGGTAAAGTTCTCAAACAGATTGACGACCAATTTAAATATTCAAACCGTACATTCAGGTGTCTTTTTGCAATACTGTTCAGCGGATTTACTCCTTGAGTACCTCGTTTGGCTATCGGGATCGCAGGATACGTGAACCTATTGACTTAGCCGTTCGTCTGGCACAAACGGTGGAAACGTTCCCGAACGGTTTGACATTCGCTTGTCTAATTCATACTGGAAATTAAGGTGCCCATCACTAAAATGTATACTAATTCATCTCTCTGAACATCATCTTATACTCTCGATACATCGGGTTATTTCATCGAAGGGTAAGATCTTCAGTAATCCGTTTGACTTTATAACAATGGGTAACGCTGACAAACAACTTGACGCTCCCCTTTAATACACATTCCTTGAATTAAGGTTCCTATTGCCAATACAGTTCAGCAGATTTACTCGCGGAAGTCCAAGATTGCCGCTAGGAATCTGTTGAAAGGTGAACCTATTGACTTAGCCGTTTGACATGCAAGCAAGGAGGTAACATTCTTGAACTGTTTGACCCAAGATGTTCTATATCACACACTAAGCTAAGGTGCCCGTCACTGAAATGACTATTAATTTTTTTGTATGAACACGATCGAATACTCTCGATGAAGGCGCTGAGGTTCGCGGAACGTAATGCCCCTGGTATAAAGATTGACTCTCTACCAATAGGTAACATTCTACAACGATTTGTATCTGTACGCATCATCTACTCCTTGAATACCTGGCTAGTCCCGTATAATCACACGAGAGGAGAAACTATTGACTTATCCTTTCGTCTCCCAAAGAAGGCGGCAACGTTCTCGAACGGTTTGTCACACGATCTATGAATTTATACATGAAATCAAGATGCTCGTTAGTAAACTGTACATTAATTTGCATCTCCGAACACGAAGTAACACTCACAGTACGTAGCGTAAGCTTCTCGGAATTTAATACCTTCGTTGAAAAGTTTGACTACGTTCAAATAGATAAAACTGTATAACCATTTGCCGTTTCACCTTAATAATCATACCCTGAAATAAGCTGGCTATTGCCAATTCGATTGCCAATAGCTTCACGTATCATGACGTTCCGAGAGACAAATCTGGAACCCGAGAATGAATCCGCTGAAGAGTATTGGCAATGGACACCTTCATTAACGGTATGAACATTAAAGCAGTCCGTCATTTCCGGTATAGATCGTTAACAATTCGTATACAGTCATTCATCTTACCGACGGCTTCACCGTCCGAGAAGTCTAACCAGCTGTATCGAGAGTATAACATCGTATTCAGGCTATGAAATTAGTATACATTTTAGCGACCGGCACACTAACGGCATGTTTGAATTAGATGATCGAGGGTCAAACCGTTCGAGAACTGCTATCTTGTGCTTTGCGTACTGCTATGTGAATAGCTTCGCCTATCCTTTTATTCCGAGAGTTAGACCAGTAATTCCGAGCGTCTATCAGCTGTATAGTATCAGCAACAGACATCTTAAGTCACAGTATAAATAGTAAAAGGCACAGTCATACCGCTGTTTTACGTTACTTACTGGTAAACAGTCAAACTTTTTACAGAAGGCCTTACATTCCGTGGAGATAACCCGCTATATCGAGATTAGAGCAACGCGTTGCGAGAAGCAAGTTAGTATACATTTTCTGATTGACACCTTATTGTAGTTCATGAGCTTGAAGGCAGACGGACAAACCGTTCGAGGTCGTTACCACATTCGCTGAGAGTAGTGCGGCTAAGCCAATAGCTTCACCCATTCTGAGATCCCAAGAGCCAACCCAGGTATTCCAGGAGAAAGTCGGCTGAACGGTGTCGGTAATGGACACCTTATTTCACGTGTTGTGTATTTAAATAGAGCGTATAACAGTTTGAGAACGTTACCAGTTGCTTCAAAGTCATACGCTTTACCGATGGCCATACCCTGCAAAAAGTCTGACCCGCTGTACCGAGCATATAACTTCGTGTTCAGAGAAAGAAATTAGTATTCATTTCAGTGACGGCACGATAACTTCATGTGAATTTGAAAATTGATGGTCCAACTGTTGGAGAACGTTACCACCCTCTTTGAGAGTCGATGTGATATGTCAATAGCTCTTCCAATCCTGTGATTTGGAGATGCATACCAGGTATTCCGTATTGGTAATAGAAACCTTATTATACGATTTGATTATTAAAGCATACCGTCAAACCATTGTTGAAAGTTGCATACTGGTATACAGTTAAACATTTTACCGATAGCCTAACCTTCGGCGAAACTAACCCACCGCTTCGAAAGTATATCTTCCTGTTCAGAGATGCAAATTATTAAACATTTTAGTGACTGGCTCCTTAATTTCTATATGAATATGAAGATCGAGGGTGAAACTGTTCGAGAAAGTTGCCACGTTCTTTTATATTCGAACGGGTAAGTCAATAGCTTCATATATCCTGTGATTCCGAGAGTCAAACCAGGTATTCCGGGAGTCCATCCGTTTTTACAATATTGGCAATAGACACAGCAACAGTTCACGGTTAGAATATTAAAGTACAGTGTCGATCATTTGTAGTTACATATTTGAGTGATGTAAGAAGATTTGCAGAAAACCATTCCCTCCGAGAACTTAAAGCGATGTATGTAGATTATTACTTCGTATTCGGAGATACATATTAGGGTACAATGCTGTGAATGGCACTGTAATATCATGTATGAATGAGAAGGTCGAGGGTCTAACCGTCCGAGAACGTTACACCCTCCTTCTAGTGTGGACCTGCATGTCAATAACTTCACCTACCATGTGATTCTGAGCGACAGACCAGGTATTACTGGACTAAATCCGCTGAATGGTATTGGAGATAGTCACCATAATTCCCGGTTTGAATGTTAATGTCGAGCGTCAAAAAGTCTAAGAACGACACCAATTAGTATAAAGTCAAACATTTTACTGAGGTCCGTAACCTCACAAAGCCTAACCAGCTGTATCCAGAGTATTACGTAGAGCTCATAGGATCAAATTAGTATACACTTTAGTGACAGGCACCTTAATTTGATGTATGAATAAGAAGATAGAAAGTTACACCGTTCGACAACGTTGCCACCTTCATTGAGAGACGAATAGCTTAGGCAAAATATTCCCATCCGTCCTGTGATTCCGAAAGTCAAACAAGCCATTTCGGGAGTAAATCCGCTGAATTATATAGCCAATGGACACCATAATTCTCAGCATGAACATTAAAGTAGAGAGACAAATTGACCTCGATTATTGTCAATTGGTCTACAATCACTCTTCTCATCGAATTCCTTATATTCCGAGAATATAACCTGCCGTACCGAGAATACAACATCGCGATTAGAGATACATATTAGTAGATATTTTTACTGACGAGCACCTTAATTTCGTGCATGACATTGAAGATCGTGTTTCAAACCGATCAAGAACATTACCAACATCTATTTGAGTAGAACGGCTATGTCATTAGCACCACCTACCATGTGTTACCGAGAGTCAAATCAGGTAATCCGGGAGCAAATTCGCTGAACAGTCTTTGCGTTAGACACGATAATTCGGGGAATAAATATTCAAGGACAGCTTTAAGCCGTTGTAGAACTTTACGTACTGACCTAGAGCCTAACTTTTAACTGAAGGCCTTACCTTCCGAGAAGCTAACTGTCAGCATCCAGAGTATAAATTCGTGTTCGCGAAAGCGAATTAGAATACAAGTTACTGACGGTCACATTAATTTTATATATGAAACAGAAGATCGAGTGTGAGAACGTTACCACCATCTTTAAAGTTCGAACGGCTGTCACTAGCATCTCACATGCTATGATTCCGAGAGTCAAACCAGGTGTTCCGGGAGTACATTCGCTGTACCGTTCCGGCAATAAACACCATAATCCGCGGTATGAAACGTTACGTAGGTATTCACACCATTGTAGCACGTTAAATATTGGCATGGATTCCAAATATTTACCGAAGGCCTTACCTTCCGAGAACCTATCCTGCTCCTTCGAGAGTGTATCGTCGTGATCAGAGAAACAAATTTGTACACACTTTAGTCTGGCACTGCAATATCACGTATGAAATATATGATCGAGGGTCAAACCCTTGGAGAACGTTACCACCATCTTTGTCGGCCGATAGGCAAAGTCAATAGCTTCTCCTATCCTGTTACGGGAGCCATGTCTGGAATTCCAGCAGTAAATCCCCTGCAGAGTATTGGCAATAGAATCTTCAATTCATGAGATGAGTAATAATGTAAAGAGTCAAACTGTTTGAAAACGTTAAGCAATGGTGTACAGTCATATTCCTTCCCGGATTCCCTACCATTCGAGAATATGACCCGCTTGTATCGTGGGTACAACTTCGTTTTCAGAGAACCAAACTAGTGGCAATTTCAGCAGACGGGGACCTTAAATTTATGTATGAATGGAAAGATTTTGCGCCATACCGTTGGAGAACGTTCCCACCCTCTGCGTGAGACGAACTGCTGAGTCAATCCTATCCTATGATTCGTAGAGTCAAACCAGGTAATCCGGAGTCAATCCGCAGTACACTATTGACAATGGAAACACTAATTCACGGTATGTATATTAAGGCAGAGAGTCGAAAAGGTGTGAAAACGTTACCAGTTTGTGCAACATCATACACTTTGTCGCATACTGTACCTTCCGATAACATAAAGCGCACTATCGGAGGTGTAACATCGTAATCATAGAATCAAATTAGAACTCACTTTAGTGAGGGTTACCTTAATTTTATGTATGAATTAGGAGATCTATTGTCACAACGATCGAGAACGTTGCCATCTTCTGTGAGAGGTGAACGGCTATGTCAATCGCTTCCAATAACCTATGATTCGGAGAGTAAAGCCAGGTACTCCGCAAGTAAGTGCGCTGAACATTTTTGACAATATATACCTTAATTCACGGTTTTGAATATAAACATAGAACGTCAAATCTTTTGAGGGCGTTACCAACTGGCATAAAGTCAAACGCTTTACCGATGGCCTCACCTTCCGCGAACCTCACTGACTTCATCGAGAGCATAAGCTCGTGTTCAGAGAGAGGAATTCGTATGCTTATCAAGGACGAGCACCTTAACTTCATGTATGAATTAGATGATCGAGGGTTACGCCGCTCGTGGGCGATGCCACATTCTGTGAGAGGCGAACATCTACGTCAGTAGCTTCACCTATGCTGCAATTCCGAGAGTCCGACCGTACTCCGGGACTATATGCGCTGTACAGTATTGGAAACATACGCCTTAATTAACGGTTTGAATATTAAAGTAGATCATCAAATTAATTGGGAGCGTTACTAATTGGTATACTGTCAAACCTTTTATCGAATTGTTTATCGTCCTAGATCGAACACCAAACTAGCGAGTGCCTTGATTTGTGCTCACGGAAACAAAATAATAGTTATTATAGCTGACGGAGACCTTATTTCATTTTCATGTCTGAATAGCAAAATCGAGAGTCAAACTACTCTAGAACGTTGCAACATTCTTTGGGATTCGAACGGCTAAGTTAATAGATTCACGTACTCTAGGATTCCGAGAGTCAAAATAGGCAATCTGTGAGTAAGTGCCCCGTACCGTACTGGCAATGGACACATTAATTCTCGGAATGAATATTAAAGCAGACCGACATACCGTTGTATTGCGCTACCTATTTGTAAACAGTTAAACCTTTTACCGATAGCCATACCCGCCGAGAATGTAAACCTCCCTATCGAGAGTGTATATTCCTGTTCATAGAAGCACATTAGTATACATTTTAATGATGGGCACCATAATTTCCAGAATGACTTAGTAGTTCTAGGGTCAGCGTCCGGGAACGTTACCACCTTCTTTGAGTGTCGAACGGCTAAGTCAATATCTTCACGTATCCTGTGATTCCGAGAATCAAGCCAGCTATGCCTGGAGTAAATCCGCCGTATAGTATTGGTCTATGACACCATATATCACGGTATTCATATTAATATACGGAGTGAAAACGGTGAAGACCGTTACCTGTTGGTATAGAGTCAAACATTTTACCGAAGGCCATACCTTCCTAGAGGCTATCAGGCTGCATAGAGGGTGTGGCTTCGTGTCCAGAGAAGAAAGTTAGTATGAATTATAGTGACAGGCACCATAATTTCATGTATTATTTACAAGATCGAGGGTCAAACCGTTCGAGAACGTTACCACTTTCTTTGAGAGACAAACGGCTAAGTCCATAGCTTGACGTATTCCCATATTCGAAGAGTCAAACCCTGTATTCCCGGAGTAAATGTTACTAATTTGCCATTTACACTGAGCAAGACACTTGCTGCAGCGGATTGCGTTTCTCGGAAGGTATGGCCTTCGGTAAAAAGTTTGAGGCCATACGAATAAATAGCGTTCTACAAAGATTTGACGTGCTACTTTAATATTCGGACCGTGAATTAATATGTCCTTTGCCAATACTGTATAGCAGATTTATTCGCGGAATGCCTGGTTTGACTCTTGTTATCACAGGGTATGTGACGCTATTGACTTAGATGTGCGACTCTCAAAAAGGGCGACAACTTTCTCGATCGGATTGACTTGCGATCTCCTCATTCATCCACGAAATTAAGATGCCCGTCACTAAACTGAATACAAATTATCTTCCATAAACACGTAGATATACCATCGGTACACCGGGTTCGGATCTCGGATGGTGAGGTCTTGCAAAAAAGTTTAACACTATATCAAGAGGTAATGATCTACAAAGGCTTGACGATCTACTTTAATACTCATACCGCGAATGAACGTGTCCATTGGTAATACGGCTATGTGGATTGACATTCGGAATACCTCGTCTGACCGTCGGAATCGCATGATAGTTGCTGCTGCAGAATAAGCCATCGAATCTCAAAGACGGCGCTAACGTTCTCGAATGGATTGACATTCGATCATTCAGTTCAAACAAGAAACTAAGGTTCCCGTCTTTAAAATGTATAGTAATTTGAGTCCCCGGACACGAAGTTATACCCTCGATGCAGAGCGTGAGGTTTGCGGATAGTGAGGAGTTCTGTAAAGCGTTCGAGCCTATACCAGTACGTAACGTTGCAGGATGGTTCGAATCCCTATGATACGACTTATACCGTGATTTAAGGTGTCCACTCCCAATACTGTTCAGAGGATTTACTCCCGGCATACGTGGTATCTATCTCGGAATATCAGGATAGGTGAAGCTACTGACTTAGCAGAGGGTGGTAACGATCTCGATCTGTTTGACACTTGACTTTCAAATACATACATGAAATATATAAGGTGACCTCCAGGAAAATGTATATTAATATACGACTTTTAAGACGAAGATATATTCTCGTTGCAGCTGTTCGTGTTCACAGAAGGTAAGGTATTCGGAGAACGAAAAACTTTATAATTATTAGTAACATTCTCCGAGGGTTTGACTCTCTACACTAATGTACATACCGCCGATTGATGTGTCTATTGCCAATGGTTTTAAGCGGTCTTACTCTCGAATGACCTGCTTTGACTCTCGGAATCACACGATAGGTGCACCTACTGACTTAGCCATTCATCTCTCAAAGAAGGCGCCAACGTTCTCGGGTGGTTTCGCCCTCCATCTTCTACTTCATGCATGAATTTAAGGTGCCGTCACTATAGTGCGTACTAATGCGTTTCCCTAAACACGTAGCCATATTCTCGATAAGGCGCGTTACCTTCTCGCACGGTAAGGCATTCGGTATCGCGCTTGATTTTATAGCAATTACTTACATTCTCACACGGTGTGACGCTCTGTTTTAATATTCACTCCGCGAATTACGGTACCCAATTCCAATAGAGTACAGTGTATTTACTCCCGAAATATCTCGATTCACATTCGGCATCACAGCATATGTTAAGCTATTGACTATGCTGATCGAATCTCAAAGTAGGTGGTGACTTTTTCGCAAGGTTTGAACCTGTATATCGTAATTCACAGATGAAATTAAGGTGGCTGTAACTAAAATGTATAATAATTTGCTTCTGTGACCACGAAGTTATACTGTCGATACAGCGGGTTTATTATACGAAAGTAACACGTTCTGTGAGAAGTTTGACTCTATAGCAGCAAGTAACGTTCTAGAACGGTTTGGATCTGCACTTTAATATATACACTATGGAATAGGATGAATAAGGCCAATGCTGTACAGCGGATCTACTTCTTGAATACCTGGTTTGACATGCGGCATCGCAGGGTAGGTGAGACTACTGACTTATCCTTTCGCTCCTCAAAGAAGATGGCATCGTTCTGGAACGGTTTGACAATCGATCCTAATAGTTCATACATGAAATTAAGGTGCCCGACACTGAAATGACGATTAATTTCTTTCTCTGTACACGAAGTTATACTCTCGATGATGCCCTTGAAATTCGCGGAAATTAACGACTTCGGTAAACGTTTTATCTTATACCAAATGGTAATGTTCTGATACGGTTTGACGATCCCCTTTAATATTCAAACCGTGAATTATGGTGTCTATTGACCGTACTGCTCAGCGGATTTACTCCCGGAATACTTGGAATGACTCTCCGAATCGCAGGATAAGAGAAGCTATTGAGATAGCAGATCGTCTCTCACAGAAGTTGTCAACTTTCTCGACCGGCCTATCCCTCGATCTTACAACTCATACATGAAGCTAAGTTACCCGTCACTGAAATGAAGACTGATTTCTTTCTCAGAACGTGACGTTACAATCTCGATGAAGCCGGTGAAGTTCGCGGAAGGTATCGCCTTCGATAAAACAATTGATATTATACCAATTGTTGACGTTATCATCCGGTATGACGCTCTACTTTAATATTCAAACCGAGAATTAAGGTGGCTATTGCCAATACATTTCAGGGATTTACTCGCGGAACATCTGGTATGACTCTCTGAATCGCAGTATCGGTGAAGATATCGACTTATCCGTTCGTCTCTCACAGAAGGTGGCAACGTTCTCGACCGGTTTGAAAATCGATCTTTTTATTCATACATGGACTTATGGAGACGTCTCGAAATTGTATGCTAATGTGGTTCCCTCATCACGTAGCGATACTCTCCAAACTGATGGTTATCATCCCGGATGGTAAAGCCATCGGTAAAGTGTTTGAATTTATAACAATCGGCAACGTTCTAAAACGGTTTGACGCTCTACTTTAAATTTCGAAACGTGACTTAAGGTGTCAATTGCCTACACTCTTCAGCGGATTTACTCTCGGATTACCTAGTTTGGCTCTAGGAATCTTGGAATATGTGAAGCTATTTACTTACCATCATGTATCTCACAGACGGTGGTAACGTACTCGAGCGGTACGATCCACGAACGTTTGATTCGTGCATGAAATTTGGGTTCTCCTCACTAAAATGTATACTAAACTGCTTATCTGAAGTCGAAATTATGCTCCCGATGCAGCGGTTGCTTTTTCCGGAAAGTAAGGCATTCGGTAATGCGTTGGACTCCTTAGCAATAGGTATCGTTGAACAACGGTTTGATCATGTTCATTAATATTCGGGCCATGAATTATGGTATCTATTGCCAATACTGGTTCGCAGATTTACACATGCAATATCTTGTTTGACTCTCAAAATCACATGTTGGGGAAAGCAATTGGCTAAATTTCAAACATAAATAGGATGAGAGGTGGTCATACCGATTGAGAACGTTGCCACCTCTTCTGAGAGTCGTGCATCTAAGCCAATTGCTACCCTCAACCTGTGATTTCGAGAGTCAAACCAGGTACTCCATGTGTAAACCCGCGGAACAGTTTTGGCAATAGATACCTTAATTTATGTCTCGAATATTAATGAGCAGGGTCAGGTGCGCGTCACGGAAATGTTCACTAACTTGTTCTTGTCACACGATGTCATACCATCGATATAGCGGGTTAATCTTTCGGAGAGTGACGTATTCTGTATATCGTTTGACTTTATGCCAACTGCTATCGTTCTCAAAGGGCTTTACGCTCTACTTTAGTACACAAGCCGTGGTTTAAAGTGTCGATTGCCAATAGTGCACAGCTTATTTACTTTCGGAGTACCTAGTTTGAACATCAGAATAACAGGATACGTGAAGCTACTGATTTAGCTGTTCGACTCTCAAAGAAGGTGGAATCCGTCTGGAACGGTTTGACACTCGATTGTTCTATGCACACATGAAAATAAGGTGTCCGTCTGCTGAAATGTGTTTTAAATTGCTGCCGTGAGAACTAGGCATGACACTCACCAAACCGGGTTAAGTTCTAGGAAGGTTATGTATTCGGGAAGAAGAATGACTCTATAACAATTGGTAATACTCTCCGGCGGATCGTCATTTTACGGTAATATTCGTACCGTGAATTATGGCGCCCATTGCCAACGCCGTTCGGCAGATTTCCTATAGGAATACGCGTTTGGACTATCGGAATCGCAGGCAGGTGAAGCTATTAATATAGCCGATTATCTCTTACAGAAGGTGGTAACGTTCTGCAGCGGATAAACCCTCGATTTTCCTACTCATACACGCAACTGAGGTGCCCGTCACTAAAATATATTCTAATTTGTATCTCTGAACTAGTAGTTATGCTATCGATAAAGCGGGTTAGGTTCGCGAAGAATCAATGCCCTCGGTGGAAAGCTTCACTCTCTATGAATGGGTATACTTCTACTAGGGTTTGACTCTGTACATTGTCAATAGTATTGCGAATACTGTTCAGCGAATTTACTCACGCAATCCCTGATTTGACACTCGAAATCACAGTATGGGTGAAGCTAATGACTTAGGCGTTTAAATCTCAAAGATGGTGGCACCGCTCTCGAACGGTATGACTCTAGAGTTTTCTATTCATGCAAGCAATTAAGGTGCTCGACGCTAAAATGGATACGAGTTAGTTTCTCTGAACATGGTGTAATACTCCCTATGCAGCGAGTTAGCTTTTCAGAGGGAAATTCATTCTTAATAAGTTTGAACCTACACCTTGATGTAATGCTCTACAACGGCTTGACGGCCTGCATTTAATATTCGAACGGTCAACTATGCTGTCTAATTACCATACTGTTCAGCGGATTTACTTCCGGAATACCTGGCTTGCCTCCCCGAATCACAGGATAGATCAAGCTATTGACTTTTCCGTTCGTCTCTAGAATAAGGTGGTAACGTTCACGAAAGGTTTGACGTTCGCCCTTGAAATGCACACGTGAAGCTGAGGTGCCCGTAACTGAAATGGAGACACACTCCTATATCTGAACACGAACTGTAATATACTGTTGTGATATTTTTGATTTTTTTCAAAATTTCAAGTTTTTTATTTCAGAAATTGAATCGTACATGAAAAGTGCCTTTGGAATTAGTTGAGCAGACGTTTGTGATAATATTTTGTTATATTACCTATTATATTATATGATTGTCTCCATATGTACCTACGCTGCTGGCACGATGCCACTGAAGTCGTCTTGTGGTTGCGTTCGGTAGATGCGAACGACACTACGGTATTATTTTTGTTAATTTCTCTAACCCTGATATTGTGCCGAATGCATGCTTTCGATATTCACTATTTATTTCTACATTCTGTGATCTACTGTTATGATATTTCCGATTTCATTCATACCCTCCAAATTTTTATCTCAGAAATTGTATTTTTGAGGAGAAGTGAAAGCATCATAGCAGTAACACACAGTATGTACAAATAAATGAAAAACTGGAAAAAAATTCTTACTGTACAATATGAAGGTTAAAAACATTGTCGAAGACCATCCAGTAGCCTCGCTCCGTTCTGTCGTACGCAACTACAAGACCTCGCCAGTCGTCTCGCGCAAACAGCGTATGTACATACGCAGACAATCATACAAATTACCAATCAGTTGAACAAAATAATGTCATACGGGTACACTCAACTAATGCCAAAGACACTTTTACTAAGAAATACAATTTTTTAAAATAAAGATAGAAAATTTTGAAGAAAAATAGAAAATTTCATAACAGCAAAATATAGATCGTATAAAGAAATGGAAAACGTGGGACAAAATGCACACGGCTCAAAATCATCGTTAACGAAATCAACGAAGACCGTCCAGAATATCGCTCCGATCTGTCGTACGCAAGTACAGGACCACTGCAGCTGTGTCGCTCCGGAGGCGTAGGTCCGTAAACAGACAATCATATAAAATAACAACGAGTTTAACAAAATGGTGTCAGGAACGTGCACTGAACAATTTCCAAAGATACTTGTATTCAGAAATAAAATTTTTTCAACTGACAATTGACAACTTCGACAAAAATTGTAATTACCACAACAGTAAATTGCAGTATTAGTATATAAACATACAAATGAGGAAGAATTGCATGCAGCTCAAAATAATGTCGTAGGAAATTAGCGGTGACCAAACAGTAGTGCTGCTCGATCTGCCGAACCATCATTCACTGTTCGTTGTAGAACATTACCCATTCGCATACACGCTAACTTTTTACCGTAAGCCATTCCATCCGAGCAGCTAACCCGCTATATGGTGGGTAAAACTTCGTGCTCCGAGAAGCAAATTAGTAGACATTTTAGTGACGGGCAGGTTCATTTCGTGTATGGATTATAATATCGGGAGGCAGACTGATCATGAACATTACCTCCCCTGAGAGTCGAACGGCCAAGTGAATAACTTCACGTACGCCGTGATTCCGAGAGTAAACCCAAGAAATCCGAGAAGTAAGTCCGCTAAACAGTATTCGGAGTAGACACCATAATTCGCAGTTTGAGTATTGAAAGAGCGTTAATAGCAGCGAGTTCAAAGGAACGAATTAGCATATATTTTAGTTACGGTCACCTTAATTTCATGTAAGAATTAGAAGATCGACGGTAAATCCTTTCGTGATCGATACCACCCTCGGTTAGAACCGAACGGCTCAGTCAATAGCTTCACCTATCCTATGATTCCCCGAGTAAATTATCTGAACAGTATTGGCTATAGACACCTTAACTTACAGTATCAGTATTAGTCTACTGATCCAAACTCTGGTAGAACGTTAGTTATTGCTATGGAGTCAAACATTTCACACAAAGCTTTCCATCGAGAAGCTAACCCGCTGTATCGAGAGCATTCCTTATTGATCAGGGAATAACAATAGTATGCAATATAGGGACGCGCACCTTAGTTTTATGAATGCATCAGAAGCGCGAGAGTCATACAGTTTCAGAACGTTACTACCTTCTGCGATAGACGAAATCGTAACTCAATAGCTCCGCCCATCCTTGAAATCTGAGAGGCCAACCAGATATTGCGTCAGTTAATCTATTATACTCAATTGGAAATGAACACCTTTAGTCACGCATTTAGTATTAAGGTAGAGCGTCAAGCCGTTTAATAGCGTTACCAATTTTTATAAATTGAAACGGTTTACCGAAGACCTCGCCTTCCGCGAAACTCATCCGCTTCATTAAGTTTATAACTTCATGTGCAAAAACAGAAATTAGTATTCATTTCACTGACGGTCACCATAACTTCATGTGTGTATTAGAGAGTCGAGAGTTCTGCATTTCGAGATCGAAACTACCATCTATGAGAGTCGAGCGGCAAAGAATATATCTTCTCCCGTTCAGTGATTCCGAAGGTCAAAGCTGGTATTCCGGTAGTAAATCCGCTGAACGGTATTTGCATTAGATGCCTCAATTCACGTTTGGAATATTACAGTGAAGTGACAAACCGTATGGGAGAGTTTCCAGTTAGTATAATGTCAAACGCTATACTGATGACCTTACCGTGCGAAGGAATAACGTGCCGTATCGGGAGCATAGCAAGGTGTTCAGTGGATCAAATGTGTATTCATTTTGGTGCCGGGCAGCTTAGTTTCACGAATGACATAGGAGATCGGGAGTCATACCTTTCAGGAACGTTGCCACCTTACATGAGGACCGAACTGCTAAGTCAACAGATGCAACTATCCTCTGATTCAAATAGCCAAATCAGTTACTCCTGGAGTGAATCCGCTGTTCACTATTGGCAAATGATATCATCATTCAGGGTATGGCTATTAAAGTAGAACGTCAAACAGTCGGAGAACATTACCAATTGGTATAGTGTTATTCTTTTTACCGAATACGTTACCCTCCTAGAACATAACGCGCTTTAGCGAGTGTCATGCTTCGTACCCACGGTAACACTATAGTAGATATTACAGCAGAGGCATACATTACTTTGCTATATGAATGAAAATATCGACTGTCAAACCGTTCAAGAGCGCTACCACCATCTGTGAGAGACGAGCAGCTAAGTATGTAGCATCACCTACAACCCATGATTCCCATAGTCAGACCAGCTATATCGTGGTTATATCCGCTGAAGGTTGTAGGCAGTAGGCATCGTAAATCCGGATATGAACATTAAAGTACTGAGTCAAACCATTGATGAACGTTACGTAATAGAATAGAGTCAAACATTTTACTGACGGTCGT
Source organism: Lasioglossum baleicum (assembly GCF_051020765.1). Lineage (NCBI taxonomy): Eukaryota > Metazoa > Arthropoda > Insecta > Hymenoptera > Halictidae > Lasioglossum > Lasioglossum baleicum. Next base: position 120,648 of record NW_027469213.1, on the reverse strand, counting down.
ACCTTCTGAGATACTAACCCACTGTATCGGGAGTATAACATCGTGTCCAGAGAAGCAAATTAGTAAAGATTTTTGTGACGTGCTCCATAATTTCATGTTTGAATTATAAAATCTATGGCCAAACCGATCGTGAACGTTACCACCTTCCTTGAGAGTCGCACAGCTAAGCCAGTAGCATCACCTACCCTGGAAATCACAGAGTGAAAGTAGGTATACCGGGTGTAAGTGCGCGGTACATTATTCGCAATAGACACCATAATTCATTGCATGAATATTCAAATTGATCGTCAAACTGTTGGAGAGCGTTACCAACTGGTAAAAAATCAATCGTTTTATCGAACAACTTACCATCCTAGAACCAACCACAAACTAGCGACTGTCTACATTCGTGCTCATAAAAACAAATTAGTAGACGTTTTAGCAGACGGGGACAACATAATTGTATGTATGAATAGCAAAGTTCAGACTCAATCCCTTCGAGTGCGATACAACCTTCTGTGAGAGACGAACGGCTAAGTCAATAGTTTCACATATCTTGTTTTTCCGTAATTTGAACCCGGCATTCCGGAAGTCAATCCATAGTGCAGTATTGCCAATGGTCATCTTAATTCACAGTACAAATATTTATGCCAAGAGTCAATCCTTTCGGAATTGATATCACTAGCTATGGAGTCGAAGCTTATACAGAAGACCTTCCCTTCCCTGTGACAGAACCCGCTGTAGCGAGAGTATCAATTCGTGCTCACAGAATGAATTTGGTATACATTTTACGGACGGGCAGCTGAATATCACTTATTAAATAGAAGATCGAGAGGTCAAACTGTTTGGGAACGTTAACACATTCTTTGGTGGTCGAACGCAAAGTCAATATCTCCATATATTCAGTGATGTCGAATGTCAATACAGATATTCCGGAAGTATCTGTGTTGAACAGTATAGGTAACGGACACCTTAATTCAACAGATTGAATAATAAAATAGGGCGTCAAACCGGTTGAGAACTGTACCATTTGCTATAAAGTCAAACGGATCACCGAATGTCTTACCGTCCGATACGCTCAGGCGCCGTACCGCCAATATAGCAACGTCTTTAGAGAAACACATTAGTGTACAATTTAGTGGCGTCATGTTACATTCATGTATGAATTAGAAGATCTAGTGTCAAACCGTTCGAGAACGTTGCCACCTTCTGTGAGCGACAAACTGCTAAGTCAATGGCTTCACCTATCCTGCGATTCCGAGAGTCAAACTTGGTATTCCAAGATAAAGTTCGCTGAAGAATTTTGGCAAGGGACACCTTAATTCGCGGATTGACTATAACAGAATAGCGTCAAACCGAATGAGAACGTTACCAATTGATATAGGGTCCATGGTTTTACCGAATGCCATTCGTCAGAGAAGCTAACCCGCTGTATCGAGAGTATACCTACGTGTTTAGGGTAACACAATATTATACAGTTTAGTGACGGCACCTCAAATTCGTCCATGAATTAGGTGATAGAGTGTCGAACCCTTCGAGATCATTACCACCTTCTATGAGAGTGGCACAGCTACGTCGATAGCTTCACCTATCCTGTGATAACGAGATTCATACCAGTCATTGCGGGAATATATTGGCTAAATTATATAGGCAATTGACATCATAATTCATGGTATGAATATTAACGTAGAGAGTCAATCTGTCGGAGATCATTATCAATTGATATAGAGACACTCTGCTTACCGAAGGCCTTACCTTCTGACAACACATCTCAGTGTGTGGAGATAATAATGTCGTGTCCAAGGAAACAAATTAGTACGCATTTTAGTGATGTACACCTTAATTTCATGCACAAATTAGAATAGGGACCCTCAAATCGTCCTACAGCGTTCCCACCTGCTTCGAGAGCCATACCTCTTGACCAACAGCTGCACCTACCCGGTTATTCCAAAGGTCAAACAAGGTATTCAGGGAGACAATCCACTGTATAGTACTGGCAGCGGACATCTTAACACAAGGAATGAATTGTCAAGCTGATCGTCAAACCGTTGAAGAACATTCCCTACTCCCATATTGTCAAACCTGTTACCGAAAGCCTTCCCTTCCGTGAAGCTATCCCGCCGTATCGATAGTATAACTTCGTGTCCAGAGAAACACATATGTATTCATTTCAATATTACCATAGCTTCATGTATGAATTACAAAATCAGAAGACAATCTGCCCGAGAACGTTTTCACTTCCTTTGAGAGTCGAACGGCTAAGTCAAATGCTTCACGCATCCTGTGGTTCCGGCAAATAAATGTCAAAAATGAAGCTGACCGTCATACCGTTGTAGAACCTAATGCTATAGAGTCAAACTCTATCATGAAGTGTTATGGAGCCCGCCACTATAATGTCTACTAATTTGTATTTCTGAACACGAAGTTATACCATCGATACAGCGGACTATGTTCTCTGAAGGTAAGGTATCAGATAAATAGAGTGACCTTATGCTAATTGGCAATGTTCTCAAACGGTTTTACGTTCTTATTTGATATTCATACCGTGAATTAAGGTGTCTATTGTTAATACCGATCAGCGGATTTACTCCTGCAATACACGGTTTGACTCTCGGAATCACAGGGCATCTGAATCAACTGACTAAGTATATCCAATCTCATAGACGGCCGTGACGGACTCGAACGGTTTCACCATCGATCTCCAAATTCATACGTGAATATAAGGTGACGTGACTAAGTTGTATACTAATGAGTTTCCCTATACTCCAAGCTATACTCTCGATATGGCGGGTTAGCATCTCGGTCACAAAGGTATTCGGTGAAACGTTTGAATTTATAGCAGTTGCTATTATCTCACACGGTTGTGACGCTCCATTTTAATATTCAATCCGTGAATTATGGTATTTTTTATCAGTACTGTACAGCGCATTTACTCGCGGAATATCTGGTTAAACTTTCGGAGTCACAGGATGTATGAAGATAATGACATAGTCGTTCGAATGACAAAGAAGGTTGTAACTTTCTCGAATTGTTTGACACTCGATTCTGTTATTCTTACATGAAAACTGCTTGTCCGCCTGATAAAATGTATAACAATTTCTACATCTGAACACCATGTGTTACTCTCGATAGTGGGTATTAGGCTTTCGGAGGGAATGACATTCCATAAAATGTCTATCCTTATACCAATTGGTAATATTATCAAACGGATTGGTGCTCTACATAAATATGCACACCGAGATCATCGGATTACATTAAAAATATTGTACAGCGTATTGAATCCAGGAATACCTGGTCTGTCCCTCGGGATCACAAAAAAGTGCAGCTATTGTCTGAGCAGATGGGCTCTCAAAGCAGATGGGATCGTGCTCCAAATGATCTAATCTCGCCACTTCGCCACTCTTACATGAAAATCGGTTGTCCGTCTGCCAAGATGTCTGCTAATTTGATCCCATGATTAATAAGCTGTGCGCTCCCTAGAGCGGGTTGTGCTACTCGGAATGATAGGCCTGCCGTAAAATGTTTATCCTTATACGAATGGGTAACGTTATATAATGATTTGACGTGTTAACTTTATAATCAAACCGTGAATTAATTTGTCAATTGCCTGTACCTTTCAGCGAATGTTCTCCTGGAATGCCTGGGTTGACGCTCGGAATCACAGGATAGATGAAGCTGTAAAGTTAGCCGTTCCACTCTCAAGGAATCGGCTAACTTTCTCGAACGGTATGACGCTCGGTCTACTTGTTAATAATGAAATTAATGTGCTCGTCTCTAAAATTTATATCAGTTAACTTCTCTGACCACGAAGTTATACTCTCGATCCGGCAGGGCATCGTCTCCGAAGGTTGGGCTATCTGTAAAATGATTGACTCTCTACCAATCGGTAACGATCTACAACTTTGTGACCCTCTACTTTAATATTTATACCGGGAAGTAGGGTTTTTAATGCCGATAATGTTCATCGGATTTACAAGTAGAATACCTCGTTTGAATCTCGAATCACAGGATAGGTGACGCTGTAGACATAGCTGTTCGACACTCAAAAATGGTGCTAACGTTCCTGATCTGTTTGATCCTGGATCATATAATATCATACATGAAATAATGGTGCCCGTCACTAAGATGTCTACTTATATGTTTCCATGGACACTAAGCAAGGCACCTCCGACATAGAGTTGGTCTTCTCGTAATGTAAGGCCTTCGAAAAAATTTTGATTCTTCGCGAACAGGTGGTGTCTACAACGGTTTGCAACTCTCCTTTAATATTTGAACCGCGAATTAAGGTGTCAATTGCCAGTACTCTCCAACGGATATCCTACAGGAATACCTGGGTTGACTCTTGAAATCAATGCGTAGGTGAAGTTATTGACTTTGTCGTCCGTCCCTCATAGAAGGTGGTACCGTTCTCAAACGGTTTGACCCTCGATCTTCTGATTCATGCATGAAATGGAGGTTCTCGTCATTAGAATGAACACCATATCGTACCTTTGAAAGCGGTGCCATACTCCCGATACAGCGGGTTAGCTTTTCGGAAGGTAAGGCATATTGTAAGTAGTTTTGACCTACACGAATAGTTACTGTTCTACAACGGATTGACGGCCTACTTCAATGATCAAGCCGTGAGTTAAGGTGTCCATAGACAATAATGTACAGTGCTTTCACTCCTAGGATATCTGGTTTGAGGTTCGGAATCACCGGCTGCGTGAAGCTAATTGCTTAGATGATCGTCTCTCAGAAGGTGCTAATGTTCTCGTACGGTTTGACCCTCGATCTTCTAATTCAGACACGAAATTAAGGTTCCCGTCACTAAAATGTATATCAATTTGCTCCTCTGAACACGATGTTATACTCGGGATACAGTGGGTTATGCTTTCGATGGGTAAGGAAATAATTAAGACGTTTGATTTTATACCAATTGGAAACGAGCTCAAAATTAGTGTTGCCCTACTTTAACATTCAAACCGTGAATTGAAGTGTGTATTGCCAATACTGTTCAGCTGATTTACTCCCGGAATACCTGGATTGAGTCTCGGAATCACAGGATGGGGGAGCCATGGACTTATCCGCCTTACTCTCAAAGAGGGTGCTAACATTTTCCAGCTGTTTGAGCATGGATCTTCTAATTCATACATGACGTTAAGAGGCCCGTCACAGAAATGAATACTAATTTCTTTCTTTGAACACGAAGTTATATTTTCAGAAGGCAGCGTCATTGGTAAAACGTTTGACTTTATAGCAATTGGAATGGTTCTCAAATGGATTGACGCTCTGCTTTATCTTTCAAACCGTGAATTAATGTGTCTATTGCCAATTATGTTCAGCGGACGCTCAGAATCATAAATATAGGTGCAGCTGTTGACGCAGCCCTTGGACCCTCAAGGAAGGTGGGATCGTTCTCGAACGGTTTGACTATCGATTTTTCTAGTCGTACATGAAAGTAATGTGTCCGCCTGCTAAAATGTCTACTCACCTGTTCCTGTGAAAACTACGCAAGATAATCGCTACAGCATGCCAATTGTTAATGTTATCCTACGGCTTGACTCTCTACCTTAACTTCATACCGTGAATTAACGTGTGCATTGCCAATAGTGTTTAGCGACTTTTCTCGAGGATATGCTTTTTCTACTCACGGAATCACAGGTAGAAGGAGCCATTGACTTAGCCGTTCGTCACTCAAAGAGTGTAGGAACGTTCTTGAGCGGCTACACCCTCGATCTTCTAATTCATACATGACGATGAGGTGCTCGTGACTCAAATGAAGACTAAGTCCCTTCTCTGAACACGAAGTTAAATTCTCGTTGAAGCCGGTGAGATTCGCGGAAGTTAACGCCATCGGTAAATGTTTGACATTATAGAAATTGGTAATGTTCTAAATCGTTTTGACGCTCTACACTTGTATCCAAACCGAGAATTAACGTGTCTCTGGCCGATAATATTCAGCGCATTTACTCCCGGAATACCCGGCTTGATTTTCGTAGTCACAGGATAGGCGAAGCTACAGACTTTGCCGTTCGACTCTAAAAGGTAGTGGTAACGTTCTCGTAATGTTTGACGCTCGATTTACTATTCAAACATGAAACTAAGGAGCACGTCACTGTAACGAATACTAGCTTCTTTCTCTGAACACAAAGTTATACTTTTCATGAAGCTGGTGAGGATCGTGGTAGTTAACGCCATCGGTAAACCGTTTTTCTGTATATCAATTGATAACGTTCGCAAACGGTGTGACGCTGTGCGTTATAATTCGGACCGTGAATTAAGGTGTCAATTGCCGATACAGATCAGCGGATTTCTTCCCGGAATAGCTAGTATGCCTCCTCCAATCACAGGATACGTGAGGCTAATCACACTGCCGATCGCCTCTCACAGCAGGTAGCAACGTTCCTGAACGGCTTGACACTCGATCATTTTATTCATAATGAAATTAAAGTGCCCGTCACTGAAATGAAGACTAATTTCTTTTCGTGAACTCGAACTTATACCCCAGATGAAGCTGGTCTGTTTCGCGGAAGGTATGGCTTTCGATAAAACGTTCGACTTTATACCAATTGGTAATGCTCTCTTACGGTTCGACGCTCTACATTGCACAACAGTGAATTAAGGTGTCTATTGCCAATACCGTTCAGCCGATTTACTCCCGCAATACCTAGTTTGACTCCCGGAATCTCGGGATAGGTTGAAGCTATTCACTTAGCCGTTCGATTCTCAACGAATTTGGTCAGTTTCCCGATGGGTTTGACCCTCGCTCTTCTAATTCATGCATGAAATTATGGCGCCCGTCACTGAAATGTAGACTGATTTCTTTCTCTGAACACGGAGTTATAGTATCGATACAGTTGGTCAGTTTTTCGGAGGGTATGGTCTTCTGTAAAACGATTGACTTTGTAGGAACTTGTAACCTTCTCAAACGGTTTGACTGTGTTCTTCAATATTTATATAGTGAAGTAGGGTGCCTACTGCCCATACTGAGTTGCATATTTACTTGCGGAATACCTGACTTGACACCCAGAGTCATGGGATACGTGAAGGTATTGAAATAGTAGTACGACTCTAGAAGAAGGAGGTAACGTTCTCGCACAGTCTGACCATCGATATTCTAATTCAAGCTTGAATCTAAGGTGCAGTCACTAAATTGAATACTAATGTGATTCCCTAAACACGTAGCTGTACTGTCGATACAGCGGGTTTGCTTCTCAAACGGTTTGATGTTCTACTTTTCTATTCAAACCGTGAATTTTCGTGTCTATTGGCAATACCCTTCCAGAATGTTACCACCTTCTTTGAGTGTCGAACCGCTGAGTCAATGTCTTCACCTATAGTTGTGATTCCTGGAGTCAATCCTGGTAATGCAGGATTAAATCTGCTGAACAGTATTGGCAATAGACACCTTAATTCTCAGTATGAACATTAAAGTAGATCGTCAAACCGTTTGAGATTGCTACCAATTGCTATGATGGCGTACCCTTTAACGGATACCTTTCCTTTCGAGAATATAACCAGCAGTATGGTGGGTATAACTTCATGTTCAGAAAATCAAATTAGATTTCAACTTCATGTATGAATTAGAACATTGATGGTCAAACCGTTCGAGATCGATAGTACCCTCTTTCAGTGCCGAGCGCATATGTCAGTAGCAGCACCTATCCTGTATTCACGAAATCCCATCCAGATAATCCAAGCGAAATCCGCTGAAGAGCTTCGGCAATAGACAGCTTTATTAATGGCTCGAATATTACAGCAGAGCGTCAACCGTTTGAGGGCATTACTAATTGGTGTAAAGTGAAACGTTTTACCGAAGGCCTTACGCGCACCATAGCGCCTTTGTCGAAGGAATAAGTTCATTTTCAGACAATGAAATTAGTATTCATTTCAGTGACGGCCTCCTTATCTTCGTGCATGAATTAGAAGATGGAGGGTCATACTGTTCGAGAACATTTCCACCCGCTGTGAGAGACGAACGTCTAAGACAGTTGCATCACCCATCCTGTGATTAGGAGAGTCAAACCAGGTATTACGGGACTACATTCGCTGAAAAGTATTGGCAGTACACACCTGAACTCACGGTGTGAATATTAATATAGAGCGTTACGCCGTTAGAATACGTTACAAGTTGCTATAAAGACAAGCGCTTTACGGGTGGCCTTACATTCGAAGTTGCTAACCCGCCGTATCGGGAGAATAACTTATTTTCACGGAATGAAATTAGTCATCCTTTCTGTGACGAGCGCCATAATTTCATGTATATATTAGAAGATAGAGGGTCAAACCGTTCGCGAACGATGCCTCCTTCTGTGAGAAACGAACGGCTACGTCAATAGTTTTACGGATCTTGCGATTTCGCGAGTCACTCCTGGCATTCAGGGAGTAAATGCGCTGTTTTGTATTGGCAATAGATACCATAATTCACATAGAGAATATTAAAATAGAGCGTCACACCGTATGAGAACGTTACCAATTGCTATAAAGTCAAAAGTTTTGCAGAAAGCCTTGTTAGGAGCTAACCCGCCGTAACGAGAGTATAACTTCGTGTTTAGAGAAACACATTAGAATATATTTTAGTGATGCCACCTTAAATTCAAGTATGAATTAAAATATCGAGGGTCAAACCTTTCGAGACCATTACCAGCTTCTTTGATAATAGAACGGTTAAGTCAATAGCTTCCCCAATCCTCCAATTCCGAGAGTCAAACAAGGTATTCCGGGAGTAAATCCGCTGCACAGTATAGCACTAGATACCATATTTCGCAGCGTTAATAACAATGTTGAATGTCATGCCGTGGATGAACCCTTTAGAGAAGGCCTTAGCTTAAGAAAGGCTAACGCGCTGTATCGAGGGTACATCCTGGTGTTCAGAGAAGCAAATTAATATACTTTTTAGAGTCGGGCACCTTAATTTCATGTATGAAATAGAAGATCAAGTGTCAAAATTTTAGAGATTGATACCAGCTTCTTTGGGAGGGGAATGGCTAAGTCCATAGCTTCACGTATCTTGCGATACGGAGAATCAAACCGTGTATGCCGGGAGTAAATGGGCTGAAATGTATTCTCATTCGACATCATATTTCACGGTTTAAATATTTAAGAACAGAGCGAACACGTTTGAGAACGTTACCAATAGGAATAAAGTCAAATGATTTACTGTATCCCTTAGCCTCCGATGCCTACCGCATTATATTGAGAGTATAACTTGGATTTCAGGGGCAGAAATTTGTATACATTTTAGTGACCGGCACCTTATCTACATATACGAATAAGAAGATGGATGTGTCATACCGTTTGAGAACGTTACCAGCATCCTTCACAGATGAACGACCAAGTCAATAGCTTCACCTATGCCAGGATTCCGTGAGTCAAATGTGGTATTCCGGGAGCAAATCCGTTGAACAGATTTGCAATGGACAGTTTATTTCACGGTACGAATATTAAGGTAGAAGGTCAATCCATCGGAGAAAATTACCAGTTCATATACATTCATTCTTTTTACCAAATATATTACCTTCCTTGAACCTAACCCGTTGCAGCCAGTGTCTAACTTATTGCTCACGGAAACAAATCAGTAGACATTATCGTAGAGGCACACCTTATTTTCATGAATGAACAGAATTTTCGGAGGCAATCCTTTCAAGAACAATCCCACCTGCCTTTAGAGTCGTACGGTTAATTCAATAGGTTCACCTGTCCTGTTATTCCGATAACCAAACCAGATATTATGGGAGGAAATAAGCTGTACGCTATTGGTAATGGACACCTTAATTCACGGTATCAATATTAATGTAGAGCTTGAAACCTTTTCAGAACGTTACCAGTTGATATAAAGTCAATCCTTTTACCAATTACATTACCTACCGAGAACCTACCCCGCAGCAGCGACCGTGTTGCTTAGTGTAAACGGAAACAAATTAGTATACATTGGAGTGACCCTCGACCATCTTATTCGTACATGAAATTAGGGTGCCAGCCACTGAAAGGAAGACCAGTTTCTTCCTCTGAACATGAAGTTATACCCTCGAACCAGCTGTATTCATACTCTGAAGGTAAGTCCATAGGTGAAAAGGTTTGACCTTATACCAATTGGTATCGCTCTCAAACGTTTTGGCGTTCTAATGTAATATTCAAGCCGTGAATTATGGTGCCTATTGCCAAAATTCTTCGGTGGAATTTCACCCGTAATACCTGGTTTGACTTTCGGAATCACAAGATAGGTGAAGCTATTGACTTATCTGCTCCAATCTAAAAGTGGGTGGTAACGTTCTCGAAAGGTTTCACAATCAAGCTTCTAATCCATACATCAAGTTAAGATGACCGTTACTAAAATGAGGACCAATTTCTTTCTTTGAACACGAACTAATATTGTCGAAACGGAGGTTTTGCTTCTCCAATGGAAAGGCTACCGGTAAACTGTTTGACTGTATACCAATTGGCAACGCTCTAAAACGCTTTCTCACTCTACCTTAATATTCAAACCGTGAACTAAGGTGTCTATTGCCGAAACTATTCAGCGGACTTGCTCCTGGAATACCCGTCTTGACTCACGGAATCATAGGTTAGGTGAAGCTGTTGTCTCGGGCTTTCGACTCTCAAGAAGATGAGGAAGCGTTTTGACCCTAAATTTTCTATTTCATACATGAATTTAATGGTGAAGTCACTAGGATGTATACTAACTTGCATCCTTCTCCACGATGTTATACTCTTGATACAGCGGGTTTGGTCCTCGGAAGGTAAGGCCTTCGGTAAAACGTTTGACCCCTGTACGTATATGTATCGTTCTACAACGGTTTGACGTTGCATTTTAATATTCATACCGTTAATTTAGGCGTGTTTTGCCAATCCTGTTCAGCGCATTAACTCATGGGGTGCCTCGATTTATTTACGGAACAACAGGACAGGTGATGCTATGGGCGTATCTGTGCGTCCCTCAAAGCAGGTGGTAACGATCTCGAACAGCTTGTGTCTCGATTTTGCTGTTCATACACGGAAATATGGTGTCCGTCTACTAAAATGTCTAATAATTTGATTCCACTACCACTATGCAAGACACTGCATACATCCGGTTACGCTTCTCGGAAAGTAATGCCATCGGTAAAATTTTCGTCCTTATCCCAATTGGTAACGGACTCAAACGGCTTGGCGAACTACTTTAATATCAACCCGTGATTTAAGGTGTCCATTGCTAATACTGTACAGAGAATTGACTGCCCGAATACCTGGTTCAGCTCTCTGAATCACAGGAGAGCAGAAGCTATTTTCTATGCCGCCCCCCTATCAGAGAATTACTTACCCATACGTGAAACTAAGGTGCGCGTCACTAGAATGTCTACTTATTTGCTCCTCTGAACACGGAGTTATACCATCGATACAGCTGGTTAGGCTCTCAATGTCTTTTAGTTGCGTACGGCAGAACGGAGCGGCATACCGGATGGTCTTCATTAATTTCTTTAACCTTAATGTTGTACCGCATGCTATTTTTCGATATTTCCTGTTTATCTCTACATGTTGTAGTTTATCGATATGATATTCTCCATGTTTTCCAATATTTTCGATTTTCAATTTAAAAAATTGTATTTCAAACTAAAAATTTCTTTTGAATTAGTTGAGTTTAGGTTTATGCCAATATCAGGTAAAATTCTTCGTTATTTCTTATGACTATCTGTATGCGTACTACCGCTCCCGCAGCTACACAACTGGCGATGTTTTGTTCTTGCGTACGGCAGATCGGAACGTCATATTGGATGGTCTTCGTTAATTTCCTTAACAATAATGTTGTACTGTACGCATGCATTTGCAAGTTTCCATTTATTTATGAATACTGCCATTTGCTGTCATGAAATTTTCCATTTTTTACATAATAATCAATTTTTGTAGTAATAGGTTGTATACCATCTTATAAGAGTCTTTGGAATTGTTTTAGTGCACGTTCATGTCGTTATTTTGTTATACATGTTATATTATATGATTATCGGTATACGTACCAAGGCTGCCGGAGCGTCAGGAGTGAAATGGTGTTGTAGTTTAGACGCTACTGCATAATCTTCATTAATTTCTTTAACCATTATATTGTACCTTATGCATTCTTTCGCGGTTTTCTATTTATTTCTACATTCAGCACTATACTGTTATGATATTTTCAATTTTCTTCCAAATTTTCTTTTTGAATTTTAAAAATTACATTTCTCAGGGAAAGTGTCTTCGGAATTAGATGAGTGAACGTTTATGACATTATTTTGTTAAACATAGAGTTATTTTATATGATTTTCTGTACGCGTACATACGATGTTGGAGCTACACGGTCGGCAAGGTCTTGTAATTGCGTAAGGCAGAACGGAGCGGCACTGCTGAACGGTCTTCGATATTCTTATTATCCTTCATTTTGTAACGTATGCATTCTTTCCCAGTTTCCTATTGATTTACAAATACTCTCAGTTAATGTTATCATATTTTCGATCATTCTGAAATTTTCTATTTCAATTTTAAAAAATAGTGTTTCACAGTAATAGTGCCTTTAGAGTTTGTTGAGTGTACGTTTATGTCATTATTTTGTTAAACTAATTGTTATTTTACATTATTGTCTCCATACGTACTTACGCTGTCGAAGCGACTTGACTGACGTGGGCTTGTGGTTGCGTAGTGCAGATGGAACCAGTACCACTGGACGGACAACGTTAATTTCTTTAACTATATTATTGTCCCGTATGCATTCTTCCTACGCAATTTTCGATGTATTTCTACATACTGCTATTTACTGTTTTGGTACTTTTGACATTCTTCGTAATTTTCAATTTTTAATAAAAGGTTTGATTTTCTTCGTAGAAGTGTCTTTGGAATTAGGTGAGTATACGTTTATAACACTATTTTGTTAAACTAGTTACTACATTATATCAATGTCTTTATACGTAACTACGCTGCCGGAGCGACACGACGAGCTATGTGTTGTAGTTACGTATGGAAAATCGGAGCGGCACTACTGAATGGTCCTTGATAATTTCATAAGCCTTGATTTTGTACCGTTTGCAATCGTTCGCACTTTTCTATTTATCTCTACATACTGTAACTTACTGTTTTGATATTTTCGATATGTTTCAAGATTTTCTACTTTTAGTTTTAGAAATTGTATTCTCAGTAGTAGTGACATTGGAGTTATTAGCGTGCCAAGACTATAATATGAGGTTCTAAACATATTTTTATTTTATACCACAGTTAGTATACGTACCTACCCATCCGGAGCAACACGACTGCCAATGTCCGGAATGGTGTTGAACTTGCTTTCGAGTGATCCGTCGACATTACTGTATGGTCATCGTCAATTTCCTTAACCATAACATTGTACCGTATGCTTTCATTCTCAGTTTTCTATTTATTTACAAATACTGGAATTTACTGTTATGATATTTTCAATTTTCATCGAAATTCTCAATATATATATTAAAAAATTGTATTTTTTCAGTAAATGTGTCTTTAGATTTAGTTGAGTGTGCGTTTATGACATTACTCTGTTAAACTTATTGTTATTTTATATGATTGTCTCTATACGTACCCACGCTGTTAGAAGAAAGCGACGAGCGTGGCCTTGAAGCAGCGAACAGAAGAACGTAGCGACACTACTGAATTGTCTTCGATAATTTCATCTATCCTTGATTTTGTAACGTATGCATTTTACCAAGCTTTCAATTTCTAAAGATGTACTGCAATTATCTGTCACGACGATTTCGATTTCCATTAAAATTTTCAGTTTTTAGTTTTAAAAAATTGTATTTCTTAGTAGAAGTGTCATTAGGATTAGTTGAACGCACGCATATGGCACTCTTTACTTAAACTTATTGTTATTTTCTATTATGCCCCGTATGCGCACCTACGCTTGCGGAGCGACAGGGCTGGGGTGATTTTCTTGTTGCGTTCTGCAGACCGCAGCGACAATACTGGCTGGCCTTCGTTAATGTCTATAATCATGGTATTGTATCGTCTGCATTATGTTCACTTCTCTGACTAATACTACATATGGTAATTTATTGTTCTGAAATATCCGATTCTTTTCAATATTTCTTATCTTTAATTTTAAATAATTCAATTATTAGTACAAGTATGCTTGGAGTTAGTTGAATGTACGTTTATGATAATATTCTGTTTTGTTCTTTGTCATTTTATATAATTATCCCTTTACGTACCTCTTCCGGAGCGACACGACTGGTGTGGTTCCGCATTTGCGTTCGGTAGTTCGGAGCCTCACTGCTGCATGGTCTCTGAAAATGCCTTTTACCTCCATATTGTACCGTACGCATTCGTTTGCAGCTTTCAATATACTTCTGCATACTGATATTTACTATTATAATATTTCCGATTTTCTTCATATCGATCAATTCAAAATTTCTAAAATATTATTTTTTAGGGATAGTTTCTTTGGAATTAGTTGAGTATAAGCTTTTGGCAGTATTTCGTTAAATTCTTTGTCATTTTATATTATTGTCTCAATACGTACCTAATCTTCCAGAGGGAGACGACTGGAGTGGTCTTGTAGTTGCTTTCAGTAGATCGGGGCGACAGCACTGTCTGGTCTTTGTTAATTTCATTAACCATGATATTGTGTACCGTGTGCATGCTTTCGCAATTTTCCCTTTGTTTCTCCCAATGCAGTTTACTGTTACGATATTTCCGATTTTTTTTCACAGTTTTTAAATATTAATTTAAAAAATTGTATTTCATAGCAATAATGTCCTTGGAATTACTTCAGTGTACGATTATGAAATTATTTTGATAAACTTATAGTTTTTGTATATGATTGTCTGTATACGCATCTACGCTTCCGGACCGACACGGGTGGAGTAGTCTTGCAGTTGCATTCCGTAGATCTGAGCGACACTAATGTACGATCTTCGATAATTCCTCTCAGCCTGATATTTTACAGTATGCATTATAACCCCAGTTATCCATTTATTTCTACATACTGTAATTTGCAGTTATGGTATCTTTGATTTGGTTCAAAGTTTACTATTCATAATATAAGAAATTGTGTACCTCAATAAAAGTCTCAGATGAATTCGTTGGGTTCACGTTTATGACATAATTTTGTTAATCGCATTTTTATTTTATACGACTGTGTGCATACGTACATAAGTTTCACGTGCGACATAACTGGAGTCATCTTGTAGTTGCGTTCGCTATATCAGAGCGACAGTACTGGATGGTCTTTTTTAATTTCTCTAACCTTGACATTGTTCTGTACCGGTCTTTTCTTCGTTACCTATGTATTTATAGATACTGTAATTTACTGTTATGATATTTTCATTTCTTTTCAAAATTTTCAATTTTTATTATAAAAAATTGTATTCCTTAGTAATTGTGTCCTTGGAATTAGTTGAGTGTCCGTTTATGACAATATTTTGTTAATTTCTCAGTTATGTTATATGATTGTCACCATATGTACCTACGCTGCAGGAGCGACACGGCTGGAATGATTTGTAGTAGAGTTCATCGGATCGGTGCGACACTGCTGTATGGTCTTTGTTAATATTTTTAACCATAATATTGTACCGTATTAATTCTAACATAGTCAGCAATGAAATTTCATTTGCTGTAATTTACTGTTATGGTATGTTCGATTTTTCAAAATTAGAAATTCATGTTTAGAGATTTGTAATTCTTAGTAAACCTATGTCTGGAAATAGTTGAGTGTACGTATATGACAATATTCTGTCAAGCTTGTTGTTAATTTATATGATTGTCTATATGCGTACGTACGCTTCCAGTGCGATACGGTTGGATTGGTTTTGTTGTTGTGTACGCTAGATCGGAGCGACCGTCCCTTTAGGTCTTTGTTAATTTCTTTGACCTTCATATTGTACCGTGTGCAGTCTTTCATTTTATAAGTATTAAAAATTAATTATTTTAATATTTACAGGACTTTAAATATAATTTGTATGAAAATAATAAAATTTATGTATTTGAAATTTTTAATATTATAGATTATTAATTATTTATAATAATTTATTTATAATTTATATGTAAATATATATTTATGAAATTATTAATTAATTAAATTTATTATAAGAATAATAATTATTATAAAATTTTATTTTATAAATAAAATATTTTTTTTACATAAAAAGAATAAAATTAAATTAGAAATTTTAAATAGGATTTTAGTTATAATTTATGGTATAAAATTTGCAATTTCAAGTAAAAATTAAAATTTTTAATCTAAATTTTCATACAAATTTTTAACAGAAAATATTTAAAAATTTTACTATAGCTTTAATAATTAGTTACATTAATAAAATTTATATTTAATTTAAATTAAATATTAATATAATATGAAGAAATTTAATATTAAAAATAATTATTTATTTTAGTATTTAATTTCTATGTATTTAATGAAAATTAGATTTGGAAATTAATTTTAATAAAGATAAATTTAATGCCAGCATTAGCGGTGAAACTATTTTTATAAATTAATTAAATCAATTAAAATTATTTAGTTAAAATTTATTAATTGATAAAATACAGAATTTTTAGTTAAAATTTTAAAATAATATTTAAATTTAATTTTTGATTAAATATATTTTAAAAATTTTATTAAAAAATCAGGATTAGATTCCCTGTTATAAAAAATTAATAATTAATTAATAATTAAATATAAATCATTAAAATTGCATAATATGACAGTCTTTTTATTTATTTAGGAAAACATGTTTATTAATTTGATAATCCACAATATGATATACTTAAATATTTTTTTTATGTATTGTTGTTTTTGGTAAATAATAAATTCATTAAAATTTAATATAATATAAATTCAAATCAAAATGTAGGAAATCTAATATGAAATGAGTTATAATAATATTTAATTTTGGATAATTTAATTTCAATATTAACTTTAATGAGGATTTAATAGTAAGTATAAATATTTATTTATATTGAATATAATATAAAAGATGTACAAATCGCCCGTCAATTTCATTATAAATGCAATAAGTCGCAACATACTAAAAGTACAGGATAGCGTTTTTAGTTTTTAAGTTTTTAATATTTAAAATTGATTAATTATTAATTTTTTAAATTAATATTAATTTTTATAAATTTAATTTTTATAAAATAAATATTTTATTTTTAAAGTTATTAAATTCTTAAATTATTTTTTAATTTATAAATATATTTATAATAATTAATATTATAATTAATATTTAATGTCTAAGTATTTATTTATAATATTTAAATTAAAATAATTAAATATATATTAAGTAAAGAAATCGAAATTTAATTTATTTTGTATAGAATAAAATTTATTTTGTATCATTTGTATCAGGGATAATTAATTTAATTATCTCGAAAATAAATGAGGTAAATATAAATAATTTTATTTGGAGAATAAAAATTATAAATTTATAAGTAGAAATTAAGTGTTATTCGAATTTATTGATATCACGTTTTTAAAATATTTAATTTAATTTAGATATAATTCCTTTTTAATTATATAATTAATATATAATTAAAATTTTTATATTAAAAATTTATGGGATAAAATATAAATTTGTAAATCATAATTTAAATTTATTAATTTTTATGTTTATTAATTTAAAAATAATTATTAATAAGTAATATATAATAATTTAAAATTGAAATTATAAAAATTTAATAATTTAATATAATGACTTTAAAAAAATTTAAATTAATAAAAAATTATTTTAATTATTGAATTAGTAATTACTTATTAATATAAATTTAATTAATTAATATTATTTATAATTGCGGAATTAGCCAAATTTGCATTATTAATATATAAATATATATTCACCTCTTTATCAAAGACTTGTCTTTTAGATTTTAATTTAAAGTCAAATCTGCAGAATGAATTCTTAAGTAGCTATAGTATTTTGACTGTATTAAGGTAGCATAATCAATTGTCTTTTAATTATGGAATGGAATGAATGAATTAATGAAATATATATTGCCTCAATTATACTTAATTAACATTAGTTTTTGATTAAAATGCTGAAATTAAATTATGGGACGATAAGACCCCATAGAATTTTATATTAATTTAACAACAATTAATAATATATTTTATTAGTATTATTAAATTAATATTTAATTGGGAGGATTTATAAATTTGTTAAACTTTATATTATAATATTAATTAAACTTTGATTTAAGGAAATATTTAAATTTGATATAATAATATTAATTAAAAAATAAATTACCTTAGGGATCACAGCGTAATATGTTTTTAAAGAACAAATTAATAAAGATGATTGCGATCTCGGTGTTGAATTAAGATAAATTTTAAATGCAGAAATTTAAAAATTAAGTGTGTTCGACTTTTAAAATCTTACATGATTTGAGTTCAGATCGACGTAAGTCAGATCTGTTTCAATCTATAATAATTTGATTAATTAGTTGTACGAAAGGACTTTCAATCAGAAATAATTTTATTGTATGTAATAAATGTTTATGTTTTTTTTTTTTATTATAAGATTAATAATTTTTCCAGTTTTTTTAGTTGGTTGATTTGCAAATAATAATTATGCAATATTAGGATCTATTCGATCAATTGCTCAAATAATTTCATTTGCATTTAGAATATTTTTTGGTAATTTTAATTTTTTTTATTTTAATAGAAAGATTTTCTTTAATGAATTTAAAATTAAATCAATTACATATTAAATTTTTTATTTAATTAAATCCTTTATATTATATATCTTTTATTAGTTTGTTAGTTGGTTTAAATCGAACACCTTTTGATTTAATTGAAGGCGAATCAGAATTAGTCTCAGGTTTTAATATTGAATATCATAGAAGAATATTTACAACAATTTTTTTATCGGTATATTTAAATATTATATTTATAAGGTTATAATAGGTGATTATATTTTTTAATTATAATTACTGATCATTAATATTTTTTGTCATTTATATATTAAATTTAATTTTACTGATTTGAATTCGAGCATTATTATTACGTATTCGGTTTGATCAGTTAATAAGTTTTTGTTGAACTGATATATTAATTATTATTATAAATAATTTAATATTAATATATTTAATAAAAATATTATAATTTGTTTTCTATGGTAATAAAAAGTTTAATTTTTATAACATATTTTCAAAGTATATGCTTATTCAAGTTCATTAAATTTAATAAATTAAATAATCTCAAAATTTGTTTAATTTAAATGAAATAATATAGTATAAAAAATATAATAAAGTTAAAAAAATATTTAAATTAATATAAGGATATTCAATTATTTGTCCTCCTAATCATGTTAGTATTAAAAAATTACTAATAATGTATCAATAATAGAATAGTCTAATAGGATGATTTTATAAATATTTAAAATAATTATAATTTATTAAAGGTAATGTAAATAGAATTATAATTGAAAATATTAATCTAATTACTCCTACCAATACATTAGGAATTGATCGTAAAATTGGATAAGCAAATAAAAAATATTGTTCTGGTTTAATATGAATTGGTGTAATTATTGAATTAGCTATTTTAAAATAATCAGGATCTCCAAAATAATAAGGATATTGAATGTTAATAAATATAAATAAAGTTAGAATAATAATGAATCCTAATAAATATTTAATTTTAAAGAACGGATAAAAAGGAGTTTTATAAATATTTCTATTTGTTCCTACAGGATTTGTTGATCCTGTAATATGTAAAATAATTAAATGTAATATTACTATTATTATAATAATTAATTGTAAAATATAGTCTAATGAAAAGAATCGATTTAATATTGAATTAATAATTGAGAATCCTCCTCAAATTCATTCCACTAATAATTGACCAATGTAAGGAACTGCTGATACTAAATTTCTAATTAATATAGCTCCTCAAAAATATACTCGTCCCCATGGTAAAACATAACCTATAAATGCTGTTATTATTGATAATAAAAGAATTGCAATTCCAATATTTCAATCTATATTTAATTTAAATGAATAATAAAGTAAATTTCGTAGAATATGTAAATATATTACAATAAAATAAAAGCATGCTCCATTTATATGAATTAATCGAATTAATCATTCAGAATTTACATCTTTTATAATATGAGAAGTTTTTATAAACGCTAAATTAATGTTTGGACAATAATTTATTGATAAATTAAAACCTGTAATAATTTGAATTAACAAAAACATACCAAGAACTGATACAAAATTTCATATATAATTAATATTAATAGGTGTTGGTAAATAAATAAAATTAAAAATAAATTTTAATGTCTTATTACTTTTTAATTTTTTATATTTATTCATATTAATTTTTTTTCGTATACATTTTTTTATAACAGATGTCATTTTAACTGAAAAATATAGATTAATAAATAATATTATAATTATAAAAAATAATATATTAATATTTCAATAAATTTTTTTTATTTCAATAATTATTAAGAAATTATTATTTAAATTTACATTTAAGTAATTAAATCAGTAATTTCTAGATAAATATTAATTATATATATATATATATATATATATATATATATATATATAAATTATTAATCAATTGATAAATAATAACAGAATATTAATTTTATTAAATTTAAGCTTTGGTAAATGTAATAAAGTAATTAAATATAAAAAAATATTTATAATACCTGAAATATAAATAATTATAGATGTAATTAGTTTATATATAAGATATATCATAATTAAGACAATAATTAAAAAAAAATGTTCTTATTGAATAAATTAAAAAAAATAATAAATATTTTATAGGAGAATAAAAATTATTAATTTCTAACATTAAATTTACAATTAAAAATGATATAATTAATGATGTCAAATTTATTATTATTATTATAAATTATATTTATATTATATGTATATTAATATTAATACCTAATTCAATTTTCACAAAATAGTTTATTAAAAACAATAGTTTTGGATACTGTAATTATTTTATTTAAAAATATTTTTGAACTCTATTAATACGAAAACATAATTTTGCCTTAAATAATTAATTATTAATATTAATTTACAAAATTAATGTTTTTAATATATTAATAATATAACTGTTGAAATTGTAATTATTACTTTATTATGTAAATTTATTATACTATTTTGTTTTAATAAATATTTATTAATATTTTTAATTTTAATTGAATATATTTCATTTACTATTTTAACATATTTAATATATGATTATAATAGATGGATACATTTAATGTATTTAATTTATTCAGTAGTAGAAGCAATTTTATGATTATCTTTAATAGTAAGATTAAATTATATATATGGTCATCAAAAAATTAAATTAATTAGATTAATTAATTAAAATTTTTAAATGAATGAATTATTTATTTCATTACTAACATTTTGTTTATCTAAAATTAACATAACTATAGATTCTAATTCATTATTTAAAATCTTATTAATAAAATCTTAATATTAATTTTATAATAATAAATCTTAAATCTAATCAAATTATTTTTATTATTATAAATTTAATATTAAGATTATATTCCTTTTATTTATTAATTTTAACTTTATGAATTTTTTCATTAATTTTTTAAAATTTAAATAAAGAAAATAAATTATGTTTAGTTATTAATTATATAATAATGATATTTATATATTTTTTTTATTTCCTTAAATTATTTATCTTTTTATTTAATATTTGAAGCTAGGTTATTAATATTTTTTTTATTATTAACAAATAGAGGTTATTGTATAAATCGAATTTTAGCAAGATTTTATTTAATATTTTACCCTTTATTTTTTCATTTCCTTTATTACCTATTACTTTATATTTATATATAAAAAATGATAATTTAAATTTCAAATTAATAGAATTAACTAATAATTATATTTCAATATTTATATTTATTTATATATTGTTATCGTTTTTAGTTAAAATTCGTATATATATATATAATTCAATCTTGATTATTAAAAGCTCATGTTGTAGTACCTTTTAATGATTCAATAATTTTAGCATCAATTATATTAAAATTAGGTAGTTATGGATTATTACGATTATTATTTATTTCTAAATATTGTTTTTTAAAAATAAATAATTATATTTCAATAATTAGAATTTCAGGTATATTAATTTTCAGAATTATATGTTTACGTCGATTAGATATAAGTTTTATTATTAACATTATTTTTTTATTGTTTATTAAGATTTATTAATTCGATTCATTTATTCTCATTTATTAATAATGGTAATTATTATTTTACATTTAATTTATTAAATGTTAATTTAATTAAATATTTTACATTAATAATACATTGAATTCTTTTAAATATTTTTGTATTTAATTTAATTTTAATTTAAATTTAAATAATGACAAAATATTAATATCAAAAATTAATTTTATTAATGAAATATTAATTTTAAATTATAATTTTTTTATATGTTTATAAAATTTATTTATTTTTTTGAAGATTACATTTTTTATTTTAAATTTTTATTATTTATTAATTAATAATATTATTATTATAGAATTAAATATTTTTCGATTAAATTCTATAAAATTTAATTTTATAATTTATTTAGTTTCAATAAGAATATTTTTATTTTTAGTATCATTAATTACATCAAAAATTTTATTATATAGAATTGGTTATATAAATTTAGAAAATTTTTTAATTGAACGACTCGTTTATTTAATAATATTATTTTTAATTTCTATATATTTTTTAATTATGAGTTTTAATATATTAACTATTATAATTGGTTTTGATGGATTACGATTAATTTCTTATTGTTTAATTAATTATTATCAAAACAATAAACCTTTGAATTCAGGAGTATTAACAATTATTTTAAATCGTTTAGGTGATTGTTCTTTATTAATATTAATTTCCATAATAATAATATTTGGTAGATGAAATTTATTACTATATAAATTTAATAATTTAATAATAATTTTATTTATTATAATAATGTATACTAAAAGAGCACAAATTCCATTTTGTACATGATTGCCAATAGCTATAACAGCTCCATCAACAGTTTCACCTTTAGTTCATTCGTCAACATTAGTAACAGCAGGTGTATATTTATTATTTCGATATTTATAATTATTTGAAATGAATTATAATAATTTTATTTTATTGATTTCTAGATCAACAACATTGTATTCAGGTATGTCTGCAAATTTTGAAATAGATATTACAAAAATTGTTGCATATTCTACTTTAAGTCAATTAAGTTTCATAGTAAAAATTTTATTTTAAAAGTTAAAGGATTTGGCATTTTCACATTTATTTATTCATGCAATATTTAAATTTTTTATATTTATTTGTGTAGGATGTTATATCCATTATTTAAATAATAATCAAAATTAAAAATTTGATAATGGAATGTTTTATATTTATCCAATAAGGAGATTAATTTTTAAATTTCCTTTAATTAGTTTAATAGGTTTTCCTTTTCTAGCTGGACTTTATTCTAAAGATTTAATAATTGAATATTATTTTATTTCAAAAATAGATTCATTTAGAAATTTAAATTTAATTACTAGAACAATATCAAATATTCTATATCCTTTTCGAATTATAATAATTTTATTAAATAATAATTTAAATTTTAATTTAATTTATATTAACGAAGATTAATATAAACGAACAATATAACGAATATATATTGTATTTAATTGAAACCAAATAAGAGGTAATTTATTGTTAATAAATTTAGTGAATATGAATTCCAATTCCTTATGTAGTTTATATAAAATTTTAATACCTAAGGATGGTACAGTTCAAGAATGAATCACATCAGTTGATGTTACTAGTAAACTTAAAGGTAATTTTATAGGAATAACTATTAGATTATATGTATCTAATTATCGAAATTGATTTATTGATTCATGCAATAATATTGATTTAAAATATAGATTTAATAGGTCATCAATAAAATATAAAATCTTTAAAGATTGAAAACAAATAAATAACAAAATCGTTATTGGAGTAATTGCTCCAATTACTTCAATTAAATGATTTTTTAATAAATATAAATTAATAAATTTGTTATTTAAAATATCAACAATTAAATATGTAGTATAATCAGTAATTATTAATATAAATATTATAAAAAAATTATGTAAATAACTGAAATTTTCAGAATAAAACGAATTTGAATTTTGATAAAAAAATATATTTCATGTTGCTATTTTTAATAATAAAATTAAATTTTATATAATTGAATTTTAAATTCATTGCAATTTTCTGCCATATTCAAATTTTTTAATCATTAAAATTCTGCACTCATTAAATGAATGATTTGATAGAGGATAATTTATTAATCATTCTAAAGAAGAGTGAATAAATTTAAATAATAATAAACGTTTGCAAATTAAACTTTCTAAAGTTAACAATAATAAAAAAGTTATTCCATTTAATGAAATAATAGAACCAATTGAAGATAATAAATTTCAAGAATAATAAGAATCAGGATAATCAGAATAACGTCGAGGTATTCCTATTGAAACTAAAAAATGTTGAGGAAAAAATATTATATTTACTCCAATAAATATTATTGAAAATTGATAAGCTAATCATTTTTTATTTAATATTAAACCAGTGATTAAAGGATATCAGTGATTAAATCTTTAAATAATAGAAAAAAGAGCTCCTATTGATAAAACGTAATGAAAATGAGCAACAACATAATATGTATCATGTAAAATACTATGACTAGATTAACTAGATAATATAATTCCTGTTAATCCTCCAATTGTATATAATAAAATAAAACCTAAAGATCATACAATAGAATTATTTATTTTAAATTTTGGACCATTATTAGGTGCTAATCATCTAAAATGTTAATACCAGTAGGAACAGCAATAATCATATTTGCCGATGTAAAATAAGCACGAGTATCTACATCTAATCCAAAAGTAGTTACTAAATTTATATCTCCTATAAGTGATGAAATACCAGATATACGTAGAGAAAAAATTTAAAATCTGCAGACGGGGATGAATGAAAAACATAATTAGATAAAGTAGGATATACAGTTCAACCAGTTCCAGGTATAAAATTAAAAATTCTTCTAGTTAATAATAATAATAATTAAGGAGGTAATAATCAAATTCTAATATTATTCATTCGAGGAAATAATAAATCAGGTGTTCTTAATATTAAAGGAATTAATAAATTACCAAATCCTCCAATTAAAAAAGGTATAACCATAAACAAAATTATTAAAAATGCATGACTTGTAACAAAAGAATTATATAATATATCTTTATTTAAAAACTTTCCAAGAATTCTTAATTCTACGCGAATTAAAGATCTTAAAGAAGATCCAATTACTCCTGATCTTATAGCTAATGTAAAGTAAAGAATGCCAATATCCTTATGATCTTTATATATTAATCATTTACTTAAAATTTAAATTTAAATTTATCTTTAATTTTGAAAATTAATAGCTGTCAATTTAACTTAAAATTTATATAGTATTAAAAAATATTAAATTTTTATTAATAAATTTGCATTCATTTCTTTTATCAGACTTAATACTTTTTATATTTACTGATTTTTAATTATAGTCTAAAAAAACATTAAATTGCAAATTTAAAATTATATAAATGAAATATATTAATTATTTAATATTTATAATGTATTAAACATAAATACTATCAAAATGTTAAATATCAAAAGAAATAATATCAAGAAATTAAACTTAAAATTATAATTAATAACAAATTTTTTAAAATAAAAATTTATATTTATAAATTAAAATATAATAAATTTTATATAACAATATAAATAAACATGTCTAATTAATAAAATTACAAATCTAATAAATATATTACCTTCGGTAATAAATATAAAATTTTTAATCAATAATAATAGAGAAAAAAAATTGGTAAAATTGAATAAATTAATAAAATTAATATAAATAAAATAATTAAATTATTTTCATAACTTAATATAGAAATATTTAAATTATTATCTATAAATTTATATTTATATAATATAAATAATAACATATAAATAATTAATATATAAAATAATATTAATAAAAAAAAATATTTTTCATTAATATAATAAACAATTTATTAATATATAATTTAACATTAAAGTTGAACACCTAATAAATTTTTTATTTTTATTAATTAATTTTAATATATAAATAGATAAATGTAAAATTGGAAAAATTCCAAATAGAATTATTTTATAATCAAATTTTGAAATTAAACAATAGAAATTTAAAGTATTAAATTTTATTGAAGTTGAAGATAGGAAAATACAATTCCAATTTATTAATTCCTAAGATTTAATTATTAAAAAATGAAAAGAAAATAATCCTAATTTCATTATTAATGAAATAAATAAAAAATAATTTAATAAATTTCATAATTAAATTATTTCAACCAAATTTATAAAATTTATTATAAAAATTACCAATAATATTCTAGAAATAATTGATATACAAAAAATCATTAAACTTGATAAGTTATTATTAGAATTTAAATTAATTACTCTAATTCTAATAAATATTACCAGCTCATAAATAAATCACTTTAAAATAACATTTGATAATAATAAAAAAAATAAATATGAAATAAAAATTTAATATATAAAATTTATAGATTTATTTTTTTAAATTAATTTATATAATTTATTTAAAATTAAATTATACTATAATTTTTAATATTATTTCATTATTTTTATAACTAATAGTAGTAAATAAATTTACATAATTATTTTATCAAAATATTCCTTTTATCAGACATATTATTACATATATAACAAATTATTATGAATAAATTAAATAAAAAAGTATATAAAGTAATAAAATAAATAATTTTTAACATTTATGATTTTATATTCATAAATAAATTAAATTTAAAACCTAATCCCTATAAAGTATTAAAATTAATTTTTAATATTTATTAATTTTATATTCCTAAATAAATTAAATTTAAAACCTATAAAATATCAAAATATATTTTTATCATTTATAGGTTTCGTATCCTTAAATAAATTAAATTCAGAACCTATAAAATATTAAAATTAAATAACAATTATAGGTTTTGTGACCTTAAATAAATTAATAAACCTATAAAATATTAAAAATAATTTTTAATACTTATAAATTTTATATTAAAATTAATTGTTTATAACAATAATGTAAAATTAAATCTATACTACTCGACCAAAGTAGTATAAAATTAATAATAATAAAGTGAAAATCAATACATACTATTAAAATAGTATAAAATTAATTATAATAATATAAAATTAAATCTATACTATTAAAACAGTATAAAATTAATTATTTATATCAATAATATAAAATTAAATTTGTACTACTCAACTAAAATAGTATAAAATTAATTATAATAGTATAAAATTAAATCTATACTACTCGACTAAAATAATATAAAATTAATTATAATAGTATAAAGTTAAATCTATACTACTCGACTAAAATAGTATAAAATTCGTTATTTATAACAGTAAAATAAAATTAATTATTAAATATAAATTTCATATTTAATATTATCTTATAATATATCGATGGATTATGAATCTATAAGCATAATAATTATCCTATTTATATTTAAAATTATAATAAAATTTGTCAACAATAAAAAATTTCAATGAAACAAATTTACATATTATATATGCAATAAAATTAACTCACCACCATACTAGTCGAAAATATCAATAGAGCTAATTTTACACCATAAAATCCAAAAATTTCAATATAACAAATTTTCATAATATATATGCAATAAAATTCGCTCACCACAGTACTAGTCGCAAATATCAATAGAGCTAATTTTGTTCAATAAAATCTATAAATCTTCAATAGAACAAATTTTCATATTATATATGCAATAAAATTATCTCACCACTATACTAGTCGAAAATATCAATAGAGCTAATTTTCAATTTTTATTTCAAATAATTGTATTCCTGAGTAAACGTGTCATCAGAATTAGTTGATTGTACGTTTCTTACATTATTTTGTGAATCTTAATATTATTTCATGCGATAGTCTTTGTACGTACCTGCACTTCCGGATCGACACGGCTGGAGTTATGTTGTAGTTGCTTTCACAAGATAGGTGCGACGCTGGTATATGGTCTTTGTTAATTTCCTTAAACTCTATGTTGTACCGTTTGTATTCCATCGCAGATTTCTATTTACTTCTACTCACTGTCATTTACTGCTTGGATATTTTGGATTCATTTTTCAAATGTTTCTATTTTTAGTTAAAAAATTGTATTTATCACTAAAAGTGTCTTTGGTATTATGTGAGTGTTCGTTTATTATATTATATTGTTAAACTTAATGTCATTTTAAATGATTGTCTCTATACGCACCTACGCTGCCGTGCGCGACACGACTGGAGTTATGTTGTAGATGCATTCACAAGACAGGTGAGACTCTTGTATATGGTCTTTGTGAATTTCATTAACCTTGATATTGTACCGCATGCATTCCTTCGCAATTTTCCATTTACTTATACATACTGCGATTTACTGCATGACATTCTCGATATTTCTGATAATTTCCAATTTTTAACTTGGAAAATTGTATTTGTTGGAAAAATGCCTTTGGAATTATTTTAGTGTATATTTATGACAATATTTTCTAGAACACATTGTTATTTCATATGACTGTCTGCATACGAACCTACGTTTCCGGAACGACTCGTCTGGAGTGGTCGTGTTGTTGCGTTCGACAGATTGGAGCGACCGTACTGTATTGACGTCGATAATTTCCCAACCCCAGATTTCGTACCGTATGCACTTTTCCCAGCCTTCCATTTATTTATACACGCTGTAATTCACTGTTATAATATATACTACTTTTCACAAACTGTCAAATTTTTTAAATTAAAAAAATGTATATCATAAGAAATGTGCCCTTGCAATTAGTTCAGTGTATGTTTATGACAATATTTTGTTACATTCATTGATATTCTATATGAGAGTCTGTAAACGTACCAACGGATCGAAAGGACTGGAGTGGTCTTTTAATTGTGTTCGGAAGATCGGAGCGAAACCACTGTACGGATTTTGTTAATTTCATTAAAATTAATATCTTACCAAATGCATTTTTCCCAGCTGTCCATTTATGTATTCGTACTGTAATATACCGCTATGAAATTTCCGATTTTTTTTCAAAATTTTCTCATTTAGGATTAAAAGATTGTATTCCTTTGTATGAGTGTTTTAGTAATTGGTTCAGTGTACGGTTATGACGATATTTTGTTTAACCTATTGTTGTTTCATATGATTGTCTGTGTACGTCCCTTCGCTTCTGGAACGACACGGCTGGAGTAGAATTGTAGTAGCGTACAGCAGATCGGTGCGCCATACTGGATGGTCATCGCTTCTTTTTCCGACAATCATTTTGAACCATATACATTGCTTCCCGAATTGATCCATTTAATTATATATTCTGTAATTTAATGTTACGATATTTTCAATTCTTTTTCAAAATTTTCAATTTTTATTTTGAAATTGTTTATTCCCCAGTAGAAGTGCTTTGGGAACTTGCTGAGTTTACGTTTATGACAATATTTTGTTATAGTTATTTTTATTTCATATAATATCCCGTAGGCGCACTTTCGCTTCCGGATCTACACGGAAGAGTGGTCTTGTTGTTACGTACGGCAAAACGGATCGGAAATCTGTTCGAGCTTCGTTAACTTCATCAACCTTGATTTCGTACCGTATGCACTTTTTTCTAGTGTTCCATGTATTTATAATTACGGTTTTTTAATATTATTATATTTACGATTTTCTTCGAAAATTATAATTTAAATTTAAAAGATTATATCTCATTGTAAAAGTGTCCATGGAATTACTTGAGTGTATGTTTATGATATTATTTTGTTAAACTTATTTTTATTTGACGTTTCTGCATTTTGTATTATTGCCTGCAAGCGAACCTACGGCGAAGGACGGGCAATACTTGCGAGGCGTTGGAGTTGCGTAGGATAGAACGGAGCGGCGTTACTGGATTGTCTTTTTTCATTTCTTTAACCACAATATTTTACCGTATGCATTCTTTCGCGTCTGTCTATTTGTTTCTACATGGTGTAGTTTACTATTGTGATATATTCCATGCATTCCAAAACTTTCAATTTCAATAATAAGAAATTGTATTCCCTAGTAAAAGTTTCTTGTGAATTATGTCAGTTTAGGTTTATGACAATATCATTTTATATTCATTGTTATTTTATGTAATTGTCTGTATACGTACTTCCGCTCCCGCATCTATACGACTGACGATGATTTGTTGTTGCCTACGGCAGTTCGGAGTTGCACTACTGGATGGTCCTCGTTAATTTCGTTAGCCATGATTCTTTATCGTATGCATTCCTTGGTAGTCTCCCATTTATTTGTACATACTGTATTCCACTGTTATGATATTTTCGATTTTCTTCAGAATTTTCAATCCTTAGTTTAAAACATTGTATTCCTCACGAGAAGTGACACTTTAATTAGTTGAGTGTACGTTTATGACAATATTTTGATTAATTTATTGTTATTTGCATGATTGTCTGCATGCGCACGAACGCTGCCGCAGCGACTCGAGCGCACTCCTCTTGTAGTTGCGTACGGCACTGCTGAATGACACTACTGGACGGCCTTCGTTGATTTCATTAACGACAATACTACACCGTATGCAATCTATCGCAATTTTATATTTATCTACACATGCTGTAATTTACTGTTCTGGTATTCTGGATTTTTTTCGTAATTTCCAATTTTTACTTTTAAAAATTGTATTTCTTAGTAAAAGTGGCTTTGTAATAAGTTGAGTGTACGTCATTGACATTATGTTGTTAATCTTATTGTTATATTATACGATTGTCTGTATACGCACCTACGCTTCCGTAAAGACACGACTGGAGTTGTCTGGTAGTTGCGTAAGGTATATCAGAGCGGCACTACTGGATGGTCTTTGTTAATTTCTATATCCATGATACAGTACCGTATGCATTTTTACCGTCCTTTCATTTATATATACATTTCGATTTATTTTTAAATTTTCTATTTTTAGTATAAAAAATTGTATTTCGTAGTAAATGTCTAATTGGAATTAGTGAACTGTACGATTATGACATTATTTTCTTAATATTACTGTTACTTAACACGATTGTCTGCTTACGTACCTACCGTTTCTGAGCGAGAGGGCAGAATTGGCCTTGTAATTGCGTTCGGTGGATCGTAGCCACGGTGTTCTATGGCATTTGTTAGTATTTGTATCCTTAATATTGCAGCGTACTAATTCTTTCAGAGATATATTTCATAGATATATTTTACATTCCGTGCACTGTAATTTACTGATTCGGCGTGTACGATTGTCATCAAAAGTTTCTATTTTTAGTTGAGAAAATTGTATTTCGTAGTAAGTGTGTCGTTGGAATTATTTGTGCGTGCGCGTATGACAATATTTTGTTACATTATTTGTTATTTTATATGATTGCCTCTAAATGTACCTGCGCTGCCGGAGCAACACGACTGAAGTGGTCCTGCAGTTGCGTACGGTCGAACGGATGGACATTATCGACATTTTCGTTAATTTCATTATCTTTGATATCGTACAGTATGCAATCTTTCACTGATTTCTACTTGCTTCTACATACTGTAATTTACTGTTATGATTTTTCGATTACTTCAATATATCCTATTTTTAGTGTAAGTGATTGTATTTCGTTGGAAAAGGATCTTTGGAAATAGTTGAGTGTACCTCTATGACAATATTTTGTTATATTCTTGGTTATGCTATAGGATTGCCTCTATCCGTACCTACGCTTCTGAAGCGACCCAGCTGCAGTGCTCATGTAGTAGCGTTCGTTAGATCGGTGCGACACTGCTGTGTGCTCTCTGATTATTTCACTAATCATAATATTGTACCGTATGCATTCTTGCGCAGTCTTCTATTTATTTCTACACACTAAACTTTGCTATTATGATATTTACAATTTTTCCGAAATTTTCAATTTATAATTAAAAAATATTTAACCTTCTTGTAATAGTGTCTTTAACAACGTCCACTGTACGTTCAGGACATTATTTTGTAAAACTTCGTGATGCTTTATATGTTATTCTCTATAAGTACTTACGTTGCCGGAAGGACACGGCTGGACTGGACTTGTCGGCGCGTACGGCAAATCGGAGCGGCATACTGGATGGTCTTCCATAATTTCGTTAACCATGATTTTACACAGTATTCATTTCCTCCCAATTTTTCCATTCATTTATACATTATGTTATTTACTGTTATAATACTTTCTATTCTTTTTTCATAATTTTCAGTTTTTAGATTAAGAAATTGTATTTCCTAATAAATGTGTCGTTGGAAATATTTGTGTGAACATTTATGTCGATATTATGTTAAATTGTTATAAGCCTGATAGTTTATATGTTTGTCAGTATACGTACCAACGCTGTCAGGGCGACGGGACTGATGTGGCCTTGCAGGTACTGCAGATCGAAACTGGAAGTTCTTCTTTAATTTCATTAATCACAATATTGTACCGTATAAATTCTTCCTCAGCTTTGTATTTATTTATAATTGCTGTAATTTACTGTATGATATTTTCGATTCTTAAAAGAATTTGCAATTTTTAGTTTACAAAACTGTTTCTCGTGGTAGAAGTGCCTTCGGAATTAGTTGAGTATACGATTATTACAATATTATGTTAAACTTATATTTATTTTATATGATTGTCTATATACGTACCTACGCTTCCTGTGCGACACGCTTGGAATGGTCTCGTAGTTGCGTTCGACAGAAAGGAGCGGCGCTACTGAATGGTCTTCGACAATTTCATCTCACCTTGATATTTTAACGCATGCATTCATTCCAGTTTTCCATTTATTTATACATACTGTAATTTACGTTTATGATATTTTCGATTTTTTTCAAAATTTCTAATTTTTATTTTTAAAAATTGTATTATTTAGGAATAGTGCCTTCGAATTAGTTGAGTGTACGTTTATGACAATATCTTGTTATACTTACTGCTATGTTATATGTTTTGCATTCGAACTTCGCTGCCGGATCGACACGACTGGCGATCTCTTAA
The DNA here is from genome assembly GCF_051020765.1 of Lasioglossum baleicum. Lineage (NCBI taxonomy): Eukaryota > Metazoa > Arthropoda > Insecta > Hymenoptera > Halictidae > Lasioglossum > Lasioglossum baleicum. The sequence goes on along the minus strand of NW_027469213.1, from coordinate 87,638 downwards.
ACCATTCCATTGTACCGAATACATTCTTTTGCGGTTTTCCATTTATTTATAAATATTGTAATTTGCTGGTATGATATTTTCAATTTTCTTCTACATTTTCAATTTTTATTTTAAAAAATGTTATTTCTGAGTCAAAGTGTCTTTGGAATTAGTTTAGCGTACGTTTATGATATTATTTTGTTAAAATTATTGTTATTTTATGCCATTGTTTGTATACGTAACTACGCATCCGGTCGTATATGGTTGGAGTCGCTTGTTGCTGCATTCGGTCGATATCAGCGACGCTACTGCATGATCTCCGCTAAATTCATTACCTTATATATCGTACCGTATGCATTCTTTCGCAATTTTCCATTTATTTATACATACTGCGATTTACTGCATGACATTCTCGATATTTCTAATAATTTCCAATTTTTAACTTGGAAAATTGTATTTTTTGGAAAAATGCCTTTGGAATTATTTTAGTGCATATTTATGACAATATTTTCTAGAACACATTGTTATTTCAAATGACTGTCTGCATACGAACCTACGTTTCCGGAACGACTCGTCTGGAGTGGTCGTGTTGTTGCGTTCGACAGATTGGAGCGACCGTACTGTATTGACGTCGTTAATTTCCCTACCCCAGATTTCGTACCGTATGCATTTTTCCCAGCCTTCCATTTATTTATACACGCTGTAATTCACTGTTATAATATATAGTACTTTTCACAAACTGTAAAATTTGTTAAATTAAAAAAATGTATATCATAAGAAATATGCCCTTGCAATTAGTTCAGTGTATGTTTATGACAATATTTTGTTACATTCATTGATATTCTATTTGAGAGTCTGTATACGTACCAACGGATCGAAAGGACTGGAGTGGTCATTTAATTGTGTTCGGAAGATCGGAGCGAAACCACTGTACGAATTTTGTTAATTTCATTAACATTAATATTGTACCGAATGCACCTTCCCCAGATTTTGATTTACATATACATACTGTAATTTACTCTCATGGAATTTCCGACTTGATTCTAAATTTTCAATTTCATTTTAGAAAATTGTATTTCATTGTAAAATTTCTTTTTGAATTAGTTGAGCTTACGCTTATTACAGTATCTTGTTAAGCTTGTTGTTATTTTATACTATTGTCTGTATAAGTACCATTCCAGCACGAGCAACACGATTATCGGGGTCTTGTAGATGTATACGGAAGGTTGAAATGGCACTACTGCATGGTTTCAGTTAATTCCTTAGCCTTGATTTTGTACCATATGCATTCTGTCTCAGTTTTCTATTTATTTATAAATTCTGTAATTTACTGTTGTAATATTATCGTTCGGCTTCGAAATTTTCAATCCTTATGTAGCAAAATTGTATTTAATAGTAAAAGTGCCATTGAAATTATTTGATTGCACGGTTATGGCATTCTATTGATAAACTTATTGTTACTGCACATGATTGTCACTAAACGTACATACGCGTCCGGACCGTCACTGCTGGAGTGCACCTGTAGTTGCATACGCCAGATGGGAGCGGCATACTGAATGGTCTTCGTTAGTTTCATTAACCCTGATTTTGTTCCGCATGCATTTTTCGCAGTTTTGCATGTATTGTACTTACTCTAATTTACGGTTATGTTATTTTCGATACTTTTTCTAATTTTCAATTTTTAGTTTAGAAAACTGTATTTTCTGGTAAAAGTGTCCTTTTAATTATTAAAACTTCCATGTATGACAATATTCTGATTTACTCATTGTTAAGTTATACAGCTGTCTGTATACGTACCTACGCTTCCGGAGCGACTCTACTGGTGACGTCTTGTAGTTGCGCACGACAGATTGAAGTGGCACTGCTGTATGATCTTCGTTAATTTGTTTAACCTTGATACCGCACCGTATGCATTTTTCCCCAGTCGTCCATTCATTTTTGCACACTGCAAGTTACAGTTATAATGTTTTCGATTTTCATAATAATTTCAAATTTTTTATGTAAAAAATTGTATTTCCTAGTAAAAGTGTCTCTAGAATTAGATGAGCGCACGTGTATGACATTATTTTGATAAGCTTATTTTTAATTTACATGATTGGTTGTATACGCACCTACGCTACCTAGAGTGACACGGTTGGAGTGGGATTGTAGCTACCTACCGTAGATCGGAGACACACTACTGTACAGTATTCGTTAATTTCTTCAAACTTGATAATGTATTTTACGAATTCATTCGCAGTTTTGTATTTAATTATGCATACTGTAATTTACAGTTATGACATTTTCGATATTCTTCTATATTTCAGAATTTGTATTTATTAGAAAATGTGTCTCTCTAATTAGTTGATTGTACGTTTAAGACAGTACTGTGATAAATTTGTTGTTATTCTATACGAATGCTTGTACATGTACATACGCTGCCGGGGCGATATGACTGGCGAGGTCAAGTAGTTGCGTACGGCAGCTCCGTGTGGCACGACTGGAAGATTTTCGTTAATTTTCCAAATCTTGACATTGTACCGCATGCATTTTTCCCAGGCTTCCATCTGTTTATACACAATGTTATTTCCTGCTGTTCTATTTTCCATTTTTTACACAATTATCAACTTTTAGTTTGAAAAACAGTATTTCCGAATGAAAGTGTCTTTGGAGTTATCTGAGTTTTGGTTTATGATATTATTTTGTTAAACTTATTGATATTTTACCTGATTGTCTGTATATGTATCTAAGCTTCCACTGCGACAGCGCTAGAGTGGTCTTGAAGTTACGTTCGGTTGATCGGAGCGACACTACATTATTATCTTCGTTAACTTCTCCTACCTTGATAATGTATCGTATGCGTTTCTTCCCAGTCGTCAATATATTTATAGATACTGTAACTTAACACGTTGACTCCGGCCTGACTCGCCGGTGGCCCCTTCCTTGTCTGTTCCCTGCTGCGGCATGAACCGCAGGTGGCCCATACTAAATTGTTCCGTGGGGCGGAATGCATCGTCGATGGGCCACGTTTGTTTACCAATAAATGCGTAGCACAAAATGTTATTTTCTTAATTTCACATTATACATTAACATTTCTTCCTTATAATCAAATATTTGACACAAAATACGTAACGTACAATTTAATTAATTCATTAAATACAATAAAATATAACGACTTATGTTACCGATGCAATTTTTTAAAACATTTCAAACAAAGTGCCGGCTTATCCGGACAACTGCTACGAAAGGACATTACTTTATTTGTTTCGTTTGTGGCGCACTATGTACCCTTAGAGTTTTTTAAGCGTTTGCAACAATCTTTACATCTTTTCCTCATCTTCCTCGCAGGTCCTTGGAGTGAACTTAAAAAATGTTTTTTCCGTCTACTTCCTATTTGCTCTTCACTAGAGGGATTCTCAACACTCTTCAATAGATAATCAATAATTTTCTCTCTAAATTGTAGATTTGGTAACGCTTGGTTCCCCACTGTTTGTGGATGTACCATGCATTTACTAAACAGGTCCCGGATATTAGCTCCATAATAACTTTTCTATACCATTCTAACGTTTTCCGTTAACATTTATAATAGGATCACATTTCATCTCATATATCACCTATCTTCATCGCGCTATTGTAAGAAAAAACCGTGTCTGGTTTTAATTTACCATCTTTGCCACTAATTTTGGCGCAATTGTGAGATCTCGAAGTGGTTAACACACAGATGGGACTTTTGTGGATCCACTTTAAAAATTTCACGCCGCTCCGGTTTTCAAGAGATATAATGTCGCCCCGTTTCTGTTTCTGCATTGCCTGTGGCAGTAGAAACATTCTATTTATTTTGACTGTATTGCAAATATATGTGCTTTTGGTGAGAAGATCTTCGACTAAAGGAATACATGTATAAAAACGGTCGGTAAATAAAATCCTGTCCTCCACTAATAGATCTCGTATCAATGTCATGACCACATCATGAGAATGTGCTTTTAGAATTCACATTTCATTTCTTCCGGAATAAATATGCACATTATATGTATATCCGTTCGGAAGGCAGAGTTTGTACATTTTTATTCCGTACTTGTGCATCTTACCTGGTATATATTGACGAAAATTAAGGTATCCTTTCCACGGAACCATAATTTCGTCATTATACTTACTATACCTTTCCCGGGTGTTACTGCATCTTGGAATGCACAAAGAATTCTATCCTCTACATTTCGGATTTTGTGTAACCGATTCTCGGTTTTAGCTGTAACATTATCAGAAAAGTGCAAGTACTTCAATATAGCCAAGAATCGATCGCGTTTCATTGCTTTTATTATACGTGCATTCGCATGCATCGCCTTTTTGGACCAATATAATCCAATTTCGGGAACCTGCTCTACCAGCATAGCAAGCACGAAACCAATAAAGGTATTCAATTCACTTTTTTTTAATGGGGATCCATGCTTGTTGATGTTGTATCCTGCCATATGATGCACTCGCTATTCACAGGGCAGCGAATCTATTCGTAACTTCAACGATGATCTCAAATATCACGTCCGCGATAAATAATTTATATAATGCAACAGGATCGACGCAGTCCGTCTACTTGATCAGTAGCTCTTCTTCTTCTGAACACTTTTCCTCTGATGCAAATTTATCTGCTATTTTCCGCCATTCCGCATCATCATATTGGTCCACTACACCAGACTCCGAAACCTCTTCCTCCGTGGTACTCCTATCGGTTGCCGTGTCGATGATGATGATGAAAGTATTCTATTTCGTCGTCCCTTTCGCATGATTCCATATACAGATTCATCAGACGAATTTCAGAATTCCATATCCTTTGTATTTAATATTTAGATGGGCAAAAATGACAATTGAAAAATGATAACCGCCTTTTTAGATGGAAGGAAACTTCATACTACCTTTATACCTACTGGAAGAAATGTGTACACGGGAACCTTTCAGAACTGTACTGACCTCGCGTCTCATAAAAACTTCGCACAACCCACAATACTCACAACGCACACTAACTAAAGTCTTCTTCACTTGCCGTCAACTCTTAACTCCCCGTTAACCACGTGTCGCTGTCTCTACTCTCAATGATCACTGCCACTTACTAGGTCACACATTACATAAGAAGTGTCAGCTGCGTAGAATTCGTTCCCTCAGAAATCACTGATTTCCCTCATTACGTGTGGGTGGTCCTAAATGTCTAATTGGGCCGCCGAATGCCCAGAGGCTGGTGAGCACCCCTAGGCCCGCGATCGGCCAATGGAAAGGGAATTTTTCAGGAAAATCGCACAATGGTGCACGGCCACATAGCCCAGCAATATACCTTTCCTTGGCGATCCTGGAGACAAAACTCTAGTGCGGAGCCCCAGAGACCCTTTGCATGTTACAAGTTGCCAGGGCGCCTGGAAATCGTTAGTCGGGGATTCCACGAAATTGCCGCTAGCACTCAACATAATTTACGCATAAAACTTACAATACGTCCTTGAACTATTTTCGTCGTGTGCGACAATCGGTCGCAGTATTTGTAGAGAGCTATTGCGTTTTCAAAGTGCCCTATTACTTCTGTTCTAAACTTCTTATGGTCCGAAACAAGAGAAGCTAAACCCCTACTTGACCGAACTTGGGCTCTGTCACGTAGAACTTGGCTGACAATGTGCCAGGGGGAGGGCCACGTGCTCTACACTCGAGGACGTTCCCCAGCGCGGAGTCATAAATATCGAGTGGCCACACTATCGGAGAGTGCTCCGGATACCGCGCTTGGGTGATATGTAATTTATATATATTACGTGCCTGAAGTATCGGCGCTTCACCTTGCTGGAGAGGGATCACTCCACCACACCCTCGCGTGAGATGACTTATCCTCCCTCAAGATGTACAATGCGAAGATCAAGGGAACGCCCGTGATCCCAAAACTCCTATAAGGGAAGATTTGCCCTGTTTGGTCATCTCCACGGGTTTTCAAAACGCATCATGGAAAATCGTGGAGACAGTAAAAAAAATTCCATTAAAACGGTAGAAAGGAGTCATCGAAACGTCGAAGAGTGCAAATAAATCTTCGAAACGCAGAAGAGTCAAAGTTGAAGTTAGCTTCCTCCTAACGTGCTAGTAGGCATTATAGCGCAAGCATTGAGCAATATAATTTGGTGCCGCGCGGCACCATGGAGCGGACCACTAGTTGAAGCGCCGCCACACGGAACAGACACCGAACATCCACGTACGCGTCAACGTGTTAAGATTGATTCCGTGAATTATGTCGTCTACTACCAAAACTGTTCAGTGGATTTACTCACGGCATACTTGGTTTGTCTCTCGGAATCACAGCATGAGCAAAGCTACCAACGTAGCCTTTCGACTCTCATAGAGGGTGGTTACGTTCTCGAACGGTTTGACTCTCGTTCTTCTAATTCAAACATGAAATTAAGGTTCCCGTGACTCAAATGTGTACTAATTTGTTTCTCTTACCACGAAGTCATACTCTCGATTCAGCGGGATACATTCTCGAAAGGTAACGTAGTCTGTAAAAAGAATGACTCTAAATCAATTTGAAATGTTCTTCGACGATTTGACTTCCTATTGTAATGATCATGCCCAGAAATCAGGTCTCTATTTCCAATGCTGTGCAACGGATGTACACCAAGAATGCCTGGTTTGAATATCGGTATCACAGGATAATTGATGGTATTGGCGTAGCTGTGCCACCCTCAGAGAATGTGGCTACGTTTTCGAATGGTTTGCCCTCGGTATTTCCATATATGCGCGAAAATAATATATCCGAGTGCTAAAGTGTCTAATAATTTGATCATGTGAAAACTGAGGAACACAATCGGTTCAGTGGGTTGGGTTTTCGGAATGTAAGGAATTGGGTAAATAGATAGACTACATTCCTATTGGTAATGTTCTCTGACAGTTGGCTCCCTACATTAATATTCATTCCGTGATGTATGGTGCCTCTCGCTAATACGTGTCAGTGGATTTAAACCCGGAACACCTTGATTGACTCTCGGAATCACAGAATAGATGAAGCTCTTAACTTAGCTGTTCGCTTCTCACGGAAGGTGGCAACGTACTCACGCGGTTTGGCACTCGATCATCTAAAGCATAGATGAAATTAATGTGCGGATACTAGAATGAATACTAATTTGATTCTCTGAACGCGAAGTTAGAATTTCGAAGCAACGGGTGAGGTTCTCGTAGGATAAAGCTATCGGTGAATTGCTTGACTCTATACCAATTGGCACCGTTCTACAACGGGTGGCCCCTGTATATTAGTATTCGAACCCTTAATAGAGGTGTCTATTGCCAATACATTTCAGCGGACTTACTACCGGAATACCTGGTATGACTCCCGGATTAACAGGATAGGTGGTGCTATTGACTTAGCGGTTCGTCTCTCACACAGTGTGGCAACGTTCTGGAACCGTTTGATCGTTGATCTTCTAATTCAAACATGAATTTACGGTGCCGTCACTAACATTTATACCAATGTGTTTCTCTAAACACGAAGTTGTCCTCTCGATACGGCGTGTTAGCATCTCGGACGGTAACGTTTTCTGAAAAATGTTTTACATTATAGCCACTGGTAACGTTCTAAGACGGAGTAGCGCTGTCTTTTGATATTCAAACCGTGGCATAAGGTGTCTATTACTAATACCGCTCAGTGATTTACCACCGGAATACCAGGCTTTACCCCCGGAATCACAAATATAGGTGAAGCTATAGACTCAGCTGTTCGACTTTCAAGGAAGGTGGTAACTGTCTGGAGGGTTATTGCCAATAGGCACCTTAATTCACGGTGTGAAAATGAAAGTAGTGCTGCGAACCTTAGGAGAACTTTACCAATTGATATGACGACAGACAACTTTACGGACACTTAGCCTTCCGCGATTCATACCCGGTGTATCGAGGGTATAAGTACGTGTCTATAGAGGAAAGTTTGTATTCATTTCAGCGACTGTCACCTCCGTCTCGTGTATGAATAAGGAGATCGCGAGTCAAACCGTTCGAGAACGTTATCACCTTCTTTGAATGTCGCACAGCTAAGTGAGGTCATTCACCGATCCTGTTATTCCGACAGTCAAACCAGGTATTTTGGGAGTAAATACACTGAACACTATTGACGATAGTCGCCTTAGTTCACGGTTTGAATATAGAATCAGCCAGTCATGCCGTTGTTCAACGTTAGCTATTGGTATAGAGTCAAACAGCTGACAAATAGCCCAACCGTCGAAGAGGGTATCATGCAGAACCGAGAGTATAACGCCGTGATCAGAGGAAGAAATTAGTGAACATTTTTGCGACGTGGACCATATTTTGATTATGAATATGTAGATCGAGCATCAAGCCGTTCGAGATGGTTACCACATTCACTGAGATTTGAACGGCTACGTCTATAGCATCATATATCCAGTGACTCCGAAAGTCACAGGAGCTATTACGGGAGAAAATGCCCTGAACTAAATAGGCAATAAACACGATAAGTCACGGATTGAGCCTTAAACTAGAAAGACAAACTGTCGGAGATCATTACAAATTGGTGTAGAGTCACTCTCTTTACGAAGGTCTTACCTTCCCAGAACATATCCCGCTGTATCCAGAGCATAACTTCGTGTTTAGAAAAACACATTAGTTTACATTTTTGCGACAGCACTTTAAATTCATGTGAGAACTAGAATATTGATTGTCAAACCGCTCTAAAACGTTTGCACCCTCTTGGAGGGTCCAGGGGCTATCACTGCAGCTTCACCCATTCTGTGATTCCGAAGGTCAATGCAGGTATTCCTGGAGTAAATGCGGTGATCGATATTGGCATTAGACGCCTTAATTCACGGTTTGAATGTTAGAGTAGAGCAATAAACCGTTGGAGAGCCATTCCAGTTGGTATAAAGTCAAACGTTTTATTCATGACCTTACCTCCGAAACCATTACCCGCTGTATTGAGAGTATAACAACGTGTTCAGTGGAACAAATTACTATAAATTTTAGCGACGGGCACCTTAATTTCATGAATGAATTCGAAGATCGCGGGTCAAACCGTTGGAGATCGACACCACCTTCTTCTATAGACGAAGTGCTAATTCAATAGCTACACTTATCCTCTGATTCCGAGAGACAAACAGTTATACCGGGTGTAAATCCGCTGAACGTTATTGGGATTATTCACCTTAATTCACGGTGTTTGTTTGGAAGTAGGGCGACAATCCGTTTGAGTGTGATACTAATTGGTATGAAGTCAAACGTTTTACTGAAAACCTTACTCTCCGAAAGGCTAACGCGACGTTTCGAGAGTATAACATGGTGCATAGAGGCAGAAATTGGCTTATATTTTAGTGATTGGTATCATAGTTTTACGTACGAATTATAAGATAGAGGGTCAAACCGATCGAGACGTTGCTACCTTCTGTGAGTGACGAACAGGTATATCAATAGCCTCATCTATCTTGTGATTCCGTGAGTCAAATGTGGTATTCCGGGAGTAAATTCGCTGAACAGTTTTGGCAATAGAAACCTAAAATCTCGTATATGCATCAAAGTAGGAAGCCAAATCACCAGAGGACGATACGAATTGGTATATAGTCAATCTCCTTGCCGAAAGTCTTACCTTCGGTGCAGCTAACCGGCCATATCGACAGAATAACTTCGTGTTAAGGGAAACTCATTGGTATACATTTTCGTAATGGTCTCCATGGTTTCTAGTATATAATAGAAAATCGATGGTCAAATCGTTCCAGATCGTTACCACGTTCCTCGGGAAACACAGCTATGTCATTAGCACCAGCTATCCTTTTATTCCGCGACTCAAAGCTGGTATTCCAGGAGTAAAGGCACAGAACAGAATTGGCAATGGAGACCATAATTTACGGTATGAATATTATAGTAGAGAATCCAACCGTCGGTGAGCAGTACCAATTTGTATAGAGTAAACTTTTTACTGTAGGCATTATGTCCGAGAACCAAACACGCTGTATTATGAGTAAAACATCGTGTTCATGAATGCATGTTAGTATTCATTCTAGTGACGGCACCCATAAATTCATGTATGAAGTAGAAGTTGGAAAGACAAACAGTTCTACAACGTTACAACCTTCCGTGAGAGCGGAGCGTATAAGTCACCTATCCCGTGATTCCGAAAGTGAAAGCAAGAACTCCGGGAGTGAGTCCGCAGAACGTTATTGGAATTATACGCCTTAAATCACGGTTTGAATTTCACAGTAGAGTGCCATCACATTTGAGAACTATACCAATTTGTATCAAGTCAAACCATATACCGAAAGCCTTACCTGCCGTGAATCTAACCAGCAGTATTATGAGTATAATATCGTGTTCAGAGAATGTAATTAGTCTTCATATCAGTGACGGACACCTTAATATCATGTATGAATATGAAGGTCGCTGGTCATACGGTTTGAGAAAGTTACCGCCCTCTCTGTTGTTCTAACGGCCAATACAATAGCATATACCATGCTGTGATTCCGAGAGCGAAAGCAAGTATTGATGGAGTAAACACGCTGAACAGTATTGGTAATGGACACCTTATTTCACGTTTTGAATATTTAAATAGAGCGTCTAACCGTTTGAGGACGTTACCAATTGCTCTAAAGCCAAACGCTTTACCGAAGGCCATACACTACGAAAAATCTGACCCGCTGTATCGAGCATATAACTTGGTGCACAGAGAAAGAAATTACGACGTGAGAACACGTACGGGTGAGTCAATAGCTGCGCCTATCCTGTGGCTCCGACGGAAAAAGCTGTTACCAGGGGGTAAATCCGCATCAGATTAGTGGATATAATCACCTTAATTCACGGTATAAATTTTAAAGCAGACCCTCAACCCGTTGAAGGTCGGTACCCACTGACATAGATACAAACCTCTTACCGAAAGCCTTACCTCCCGAGAAGCTAATTCGTCGTACTGAGGGTATAGCTACGTGTTTAGGGAAAATCATTAGTGCACAATTTAGTGGCGGCACCTTGTGTTCATGTACGGCTAAGAAGATCAAAAGTCAAGCAGCTCGAGAAAGTGACCACATTCTATGAGAGTCGAACGATTTATTCAATAGCTTCACATATCATGTGATACCGAGATCGAATCGAGTTAATCCGGGCGTGAAACCATAATATAGTCTTAGCAGCAGACACGTTAACTCACGGCTTAAATAACAAAGTACCTAGTCAATCCGTTGTAGGACGTTACCTATTGGTATAGTGTCAAACTTGATACCGAAGGCCTTACCGTCCAAAAACATGACCCGCTGTCGCCAGTGTTTTTCTTGGTGTACTCGGAATAAAATTAGCAGACACTTTAGCAGACGCACACCTTATTTCCCTATATGAATAACAAAATCGAGAGTCAGTCTTTCGAGAACGGTATCACCTTCATTGAGAGTCGAACATCTAAGTGAATAGCATCGCCTATCCTGTGATTGCGAGAATCAGACCACGTATTACAGGAGTAAATCCGCTGAAGAGTATAGGCAATAGACACGTCAATTCACGTTCTGAATTTTAATGTAGAGAAAAAAAATCAAACCGTCGAAAACCATTACCAATTTGTATAAAGTCATATTTTTTTTGTTTACACAACACCTTATCTTCCAGGAACCAATCCCGTTGTAGCGTGTGTCTTGCTTCGCGCTCAAGGAATCAAATTATTAGGCGTATTAGCAGACGGACGTGCTATTTTTAGTATTAACAGGAAAATTGAGAGACATTCCTTTCGATAACGTGACCACCTGCTTTGAGAGTCAAACGTTTAAGTCAGTAGTCTCACCTATCCTGTTATCCCGAGACTCAAACCATGTATGCCGGGAGTAATGGCCCAGTACAGTATTGCCAATAGACACCTTAATTCACGGTATGAATGTTAAAGCAGATCGACAAACAGCTGCAGAACGTTACCTATTTTTATAGAGTCTAATATTTTACCGAATGCCATACCGTCCGCGAAGCTAGCCCGCCGCGTCGAGAGTATAACCAAGTGTTCAGAAGATCAAATATGTATGCATCTTAGTGACGGGTGTCTTAATTTCATTGTGAATAAGAATATCGAGTGTCAAGCCGTTCGAGAAGGTTACCAGCATTTTTAAGAGTCGAAAGGCTTAGTCAATAGCTTTACCTATCCAGAGATTCCGAAAGACAAATCCAGGTATTCCGGAGTAAATCCGCTGAACAGTATTGGCAATAGCTATCTTAATTCGCGGAGTGAATATTAAAGAACGCCGTCAAGCCGTTGTCGAACATTACCAATTCGTGAAGGGTTAAAATACTTACAGAATGCCTTACCCTCCGAGAACCTCACCCATTGTATCGAAAGTATAACTTTGCGTTCAGAGAAACAAATTAGTATACATCCTAGTGTCGCGCATCTTAATTTTATGTTTGATTTAGAAGATCGACTGTCAATCCGTTCGCGTACGATACCGCCTTCCTTGAGAATCGAACAGCTAAGGCAATAGCTACACCTATCCTGTGATTCCAAGAGTCATACCAGGTACTCCAGGAGAAAATCTGTAGTGCAGTATTGGCATCATACACCCTATTTCATGCCCGAAATATTGAACTCCAGAGTCGAACCATCATGGATCGATACGAATTAGAATAGAGTAAAACTTTTTGCAAAATACCTTGCTTACCGGGAATGTAACCCGCTGTAGCGAGAGTATGACTTCATGTTCAGAGAGGCAAATTAGTGTGCATTTTAGCGACGGGTACCTTAATTTAATGTATGAATTACAATATAAATATATCAAACCGTTCGAAAACGGTCCGACCTTATTTGAGAGACGAACTTCTGAGTCAATAGCTTCACGTATCCTGTTACTTCAATAGTCAAACCAGGTATTCCGGGAGACAATCCGGTGTACACTATAGGCGGTGGGCATCGCAATTCACGGTTTGAGTATTAATGTACATAGTCTAACCTTCGTAGAATGTAACCTATTGGTTTAATGACAAAAGCTTTATCGAAGTCCTTTCCCTCCGATTACATAATCCGCGGTTTCCAGATTGTAACTTCGTAATCAGAGAAACAAGGAAGTATACATTATAGTGACTGGCACCTTTATCTCATTTAAAAATTAGAAGATAGAGGGTCATGCCGTTTGAGAACGCTACCACCTTGTTTGAGAGTCGAACGTCTGAGTTAATAGCTACACTTATGCTGTGATTCCGAGAGGCAAACCAGGTATTCCGCCAGTAAATCCGTTGAACAGTGTTGGCATTAGGCGCCTTAATTCACGGCGTGAATACGATAGTAGTGACTCAATCCGCTTGATAGCGCTACCTATTGGAATGAAGTTTAACGTTTTACTGAAAACCTTACACTCCGAAAGCACAAAGGGAGGTATCGGGAGTATAACATGGTCTTCAGTGTATCATATTACTATAAATTTTATTTACGGGCACCTTAGTTTCATGAATGAATTCGAAGATCAGTTGCAAAACCGTTCGAGAACGTTACCGCCATCTTTGAGAGTCGAACGATTGAGTCAATAGCTTAAACAATAGTTGCGATTCCGAGAGTCAAACAGGGTATGCCGAGAGTAAATACGCAGCACAGTATTTCCAATAGACACCTTAATTCGCGGACTGAATATTAAAATAGACCGTAACACTGTGTTACAACGGTACTAATTCCAATAAAGTCAAATCTTTAACCAAATTCCTTACCGTACGAGAAGCTAGTCCGCCGTACTAAGAGTAGAGCAACGTGACTAGGGAAACACAATAGTATACAATTTAGTGACGTCACCTTATATTCATGAATGAATTAGGAAATCGATGGTCAAACCTTTCGGGAACGCTACCACCCTCTTCTATAGTCGAACGGCTAAGTCTATTGCTTCACGTATCCTGTGGTACCGAGAGTCAAATCAGGTAATCCGGATAAAAGACCGTTGTAGATTAATGGCAACTGACACATTAATTCACTGTATGAATATTAATGTAAGGACTCAAACCGATGGAGGACATTACGAGTGCGCATAAAGTCATTCCTATTACCGAATACCATGCCTCCCGAGATCCTAACCCGATGTAGGGAGTGTCCTGTTTAATGTGCACGGAAACAAATTAGTAGACCTACTATTAGACCTACATAACGAACACCACATGTTAGTATATAAGTATCGTGATCAAGAGTCAAACCGTTCGAGAACGCTACCACCTTCCTTGAGAGTCGCACAGCTATGTTTATAGTTTCACCTATCCTTGGACTCCGAGAGTCAAACCTGGAATTCCAGGAACAAATCTGCTGAAGAACAATGGCATTTGGCAACTTAATTCGCGGTTTGGTTATTAAGGTACAGAGTCAAACCGTGTATAACGTAAACAATTTTTATACAGACAAACTTTTTACGGACGGCCTTACCATCCGAGGAGCATAACCAGCTGGATCGAGAGTATAACATTGTTTTCAGAGGACGAAATTAGTATTCGTTTTAGTGACGAGGGCCTTAATTTCATGCATGAGTTGAAAGATAGTGGATCAAACCGCTCGAGAACGTTACCACCTTCTGCGAGTGGTGAACGGCTAAGCATGTAACTTCTCTTATTCTGTGATTCGGAGAGTCAAACCAGGTATTCTGGGAGTAAGACCGCTGAAGGGATTTGCCAATAGACACCCTGATTCACGGACTCAATATTACAGTACATCGTCAGGGCGTTGGAGAGGGTTACCAGTTGGACTGGAATCTAACGTTTTACCGATGGCGTTAATTTCCGCGTTCATCAACAGCGTCATCGAGAATATAACTTAGCGTTCAGAGAAAGAAGTTAATATTCATTTCAGTGACAGGCACCTGAGTATCATTTATGAAATGGAAGATCGAGGGACAAATCATTTGATAACGTTACAACCTACTTGGATGGCCGAACGGTAATGTCACCAGCTTCACATACCCTGTGTTGCCGAGTATCATTCCAGATATGCCGCGAGTAAATGCGCTGTTCAGCATTGGCAATTGACACCACAATTCATTGTTTGAATATAAGAGTATGGCGTCAAACCGCATGAGAACGTTACCAATTCCTATAGAGTCAAACGTCTTACCCAGGAACTTACGCTCCGAAAAACTAACCCGCTGTATCGAGATTACA
Source organism: Lasioglossum baleicum (assembly GCF_051020765.1). Taxonomy (NCBI): domain Eukaryota; kingdom Metazoa; phylum Arthropoda; class Insecta; order Hymenoptera; family Halictidae; genus Lasioglossum; species Lasioglossum baleicum. The sequence continues at coordinate 72,587 of NW_027469213.1, read as the reverse complement.
TCATCGTGGTGAGTGGCACGAATTTGTGTACGCTTGAGCGACGAGCACATTAATTTCATGTATGAATTAGAATATCGAGAGTCAGATCGTTCGAGAACGTTACCACATTCTTAGGGAATTGTACAGCTATGTTAATAGCCACACCTATCCTGTGATTCCGAAAGTCATCCAAGGTATTCCGGGAGTCAAATCGGTGTAAACATCTGCCATTGGACACCTTAATTCACGGTATGAATATTAAGGTAGAGCGACAAACCTTTGTATAACTTCACCTATAGGTGTAGTGTCAAACTATATACAGAAAGCCTCACCTACCGCGAAATAAACCCGCCGTACCGTGAGTACAACTTTGTGTTCGAACAAACTCATAAGTTTACATTTTAGTCGCTGGCAACATAATATCGTGTATGAATTAGAAAATTACAGGTCAAACCGATCGATAACATTACTGCCTTCTTTGAGAAACGAACGGCCAAGTCAATAGCTTCAACTACCCTGTGATTCACATAGCCAAATCAGCTATTCCGGGAGTAAATCCACTGATCAGTATCGGCAGTACTCACCTTCATTCAGGGTACGAATATTAATATAGAAGGTCAATCCGTCGGAGAACATTATCGATTTGTATAGTGTAATTCCTTTTGCTGAAGACAGTACCTTCGTAGAACATAACGCGCCTTAGCGAGTGTCATGCTTAGTGCTAATGGAACCAAATAAGTAGACATTATAGCAGATGCATACCTTATTTAGATATATGAATTACAGGATCTAGTGTCAAACCGTACGAGATCATTACCACATTCTTTGAGAGTCGAACTGCTGAGTAAATAACATCAACTGTAGTTGCGATTCCGAGTGTCGAGCCTGGAATTCCAGGTGTAAATCCGCTGCATAGTATTGGCAATTGACACCTTAATTCTCGGTATGCATATTAAAGTAGAGCGACAATTCCTTGGAGAACATAAGCAATTTTTATAAAGTCATACTTTTTGCCGAATGCCTTACCTTCCTAGAACCTAACCCGCTGCATCGAGTGTCGTACTTAGTGCCGGTGAAACCAATCAGTAGATTTTTAGCAGACGAACTGTTTTGTTTCCTGTATGAACAGCAAAGTCGATAGTCAAACCGTTGCAGAACGATTCCACGGTCCTTGGAAGCCCCACTTCTAAGACAATAGCTTCTCCTATTGATTGCGACAGTCATACCTCGTATTTTAGGCGTAAATTCGCTAAGCAATATTGGCAATATATACCGTAATTCACGGCTTTAATATTAAGGTAGAGAGTCAAACCGGCGATGAACATTATCAGTTGGTATAAAGTCATTCTTCTTAATCTACACCTTACATTCCGAGATCGCTAGCCGCCGTAGGGATTGACTAGATTTGGGTTTACAGGAAAGAATTGGTAGACATTATAGCAGAGGCATACCTTATTTTGATATATGAATTAGGAGATCGAGTGCCAAACGCTAAGAGAACGTTACCACCATCTGTGTAAGGCTATCGTCTAAGTCAGTAGCTACAGCTAACTTATGATTCCAATGGATAAACCAAGTATTACGGCTGTAAATTCGCAGAAGAGTATTTTCAACAGACACCATAATTCTCTATATGAGTGCTAAAGCTGATCGTCAAACCGTTGAAGAACGTTACCTACTCGCATAGCGTCGAACCTGATACAGACTGCTTTCTCTTCCGAGAAGCTGTCCCGCCGTATCGAGAGTATAACATCGTGTCGAGAGAAACACATATGTATACATTTTAGTGATGGGCGCCATAGTTCCATGTATGAATTACAAAAACAAGTGACAATCCTTTCGAGAAAGTTACCGCCTTCTTTGAGTGTCGAGCGGTTAAGTCAAATGTGTCACGTATTCTGTGTTTACGAGAGTCAAATCAGGTACTCTGGTAGTAAATCCGCTGATCAGTATAGGCATTAAAAGCACTACTTCCCGATATAAATAATAAAGTACAGCATCACACAGTTGGCAATGCTCCCTATTGGTATAGATTCAAACATTTTACCGAATTCATTAGCTTACGAGAATCTGACCCGCTGCATCGAGTGTATATCTTCGCCTTCAGGGAGACAAAGTATTATACATATTAGTGTGGTGCACCATAGTTTCACAAATGAATTACTGGAACGAGGGTCAAACCGTTCCCGAACGTTACCATCCTCGAGAGGCGGACGGTTAAGACAATAGCTTCACTTACCCTTTGATTCCGGGAGAAGATCCAAGTGTACCAGGAGTAAATCCGCGGAATCGTATTGGCAATATACACGTTTATTCACGGTTTGAATATTAAAAAAGGACGTCAAACCGTATGATATCGTTACCAATTTTTATAAAGTCAAAGGCTTCATCGACGACAATACCCTCCGAAAATGCAACCCGTTGTATCGTGATTATAACTTTGTTCTCGGAGAAAAATATTAGTATTCATTTCAGTGATGAGCTCCGTAATTTAACTATGAATAAGAAGATCGCGGTTCAAGCCGCTCATGAGTATTGTCATCTTCTGTAAGAGACGAACGCCTAAGTTAATAGCTTCACGTACTCTGTGATTCTGAGAGTCAAACCTGCTATTCCTGGAGAAAATCCCCTGAACAGTATTGGCAATAGACACCGCAATTCACGGATTGAAAAATAAAGTAGAGAGTCAAACCGTTTGAGACCAACCGTCAAGCCTATACCATTCAGCACATTTACTCCTGTAATATCTGAATTGCCTCTCGGAAGCAAGGGGTAGGTGTAGCTATTGACTGAGGAGTGTGACATTCAAGGAAGGTGATATCGTTCTCTAACGGTTTGACGCTCTATCTTCTTATTCGTACATGAAGTTATGGTGCCCGCCATTAGAATTTTGTGTAATTTGTTTCACTGAAGACAGAGTTATATGCTCGATACCGCGGGTTAGCATCTCTGGGTGTTAGGCCTTATAAAGAGTTCGACTCTAGATAAATACGTTACGTACTTCCGCGGTTCTCTACTTCAAACCGTGAATTAATGTCTCCATTGCCAATACTGTACAGCGCGTTTACTCCCGGAATATTACGGTTTAACTGTTGGAATCACAGGATATATGAAGCTATAGATATAACTATTCGAATTTCAAAGAAGGTGGTGACATTCTCGAACTGTTTGACCCTCGACTTTGCTATTCAGATACGAAAACACCATGTCCACCTCCTAAAATATATACTAATTTCAACCACTGAACACCATGCCATACTCTCGATACAGTGCGTTAGGCTATCGATGCGTAAGATCTTCTGTAAAACGTTTGATCTCATACGAATTGGTAATGTTATCAAGCGGATTGACACTCTACATTAATATTCAAACCGTGAATTAAGGTGTCCGTTGAATTGCATTGGCTCCAGGAATACCTGGTTTGACTCTCCGAATCACAGGATTGTTGAGGCTATTGACTTAGAGATTTGAACCTCAAAGGTGGTCGTAACACTCTCGAACTGATTGACTCTAGGTTTTCTAATCCATACACGAAGTTATGGTGCCCGTTACTAAAGTGAATACCAATTTCTTTCACTGAACCCGATGCTATACCGTCTTAACGGCGATTGTTCTTCTCCGACCGTAATGCATTCGGAGAAACGTTAGAGTTCACAGCAATTAGTAACGTTCCCTCACGGTGTGACGCTCCATTTTAATATTCACTCCGCGAACTAAAGCACCAATTGCCAATAAAGTACAGCGGATTTACTTCCGGAATAACTGGTTTGACTCCCGAAATCGCAGAATACCTGAAACTATTGACTTAGCCGTTCGTCTGTAACAGAAGGTTGCAACGTTATCGATTTGTTTGACCCTCGATCTTCTAACGACAGCCGGCCGCTGAAATGAATACCAATTTCTTTCTCTGAACACGAAGGTAAACCTTGATACGGCGGGTATATTTTACGGAGGGTATGGCCTTTGGTAAAGACTTTGACTTTATAGCGATTGGTAACTTCCTCAGACGGTTTAACGCTCTATTTTAATATTCGTACGGTGAACTGAGGTGTCTATTGGCTATAATGTTGAGCGAATATACTCCATATATACCTGGATTGACTCTCCAAATCACGGGATATTTGAAGTTATTGACACAGCACTTATTCTCTCGAAAATGGTGGTAACAACCTCGCACGGATTTCCTCTCGATCGTCCCAATCATACATGAAAATGTGATGTCCGTCTGCCAAAATGTGTACCATTTTGTTCCGGCGAAAAATGCACAGGGCAATCGCTACAGCGGGATGGGTCCCCGAGGGAAAAGCTTTCGGTAAAACGTTTGACTTTTCAACAATTGATAACGTTCTCCATCGGTATGCAACTCAATTATAATATTCAAACCTGGAATTAAGCTGGATATTGCCACAGCTGTTCAGGGAATTTACTCCCGGAATACCTGGTGGGGCACTCGGAATCGCAGGATACGTGAAACAATTGGCTTAGCCATTCGAATCTCAAATTGGTTTGTCACGTTCTCGAACGGTTTGACACTCTAACTTCTAATTCATACATGAATTTAAGGTGACGTCAATAAATTGTATACTAATGTGATTCCCCAATCACGTAGCTATACTCTCGATACGGCGGATTAGCTTCTCGTACGGTGAGGAGTTCGGTAAAAGGTTTTACTTTATAGGAATTAGTACCGTTCTCACACGGTGTGACGCCCTATTTTAGTATTCAGTCCGCGAATTAAGGTGTCTATTGGCAACACTGTGCAGCGGATTTACACCAGGAATACCTGGTTTGACCCTCCGAGTCACTGGATGGGTGAAGCTATTGACTTATCCGTACGCCTCTCCTAGAGGCTGGTATCGTTCTGAAACGGTTCGACGCATTATTTTAATATTCAAACCGCGGATTATTCTGTCTATTGCCAATACACTTCAGCGGATTTACTCCCGTATTACCTAATATGACTCTCGGAATCACAAGTGTAGCTATTGACATAGCTGTTCGTCTCCCATATAAGGATGTAACTATCCCGAACGGTTCAACACTCGATCTTTTAATTCCTAAATGAAATAAGGGCGCCCGTCACTAAAGTGTAGATGAATTTACTTCGCTATACACGAAGTAATAGTCCCGATACAGCTGGTCAGTTTCATCGGAAGGGCAGGCCGTGAGTGAAAAGTTAGACTGCATACCAATAGGTAACTTTGCACATCCGTGTTACGCTGTACTTTAATATTTACATCCGGAAGTAGGGTTTTTAATGCCGATACTGTACAGCGGGTTTACAGCTGCAGTAGCAGGTTTGACTCCCGGAGTCACAGGATACATGAAGCTGTGGGCGTAGCTGTGCGACCCTCAGAGAAGGTGATAACGTCCTGGATGGGTTTGCCTCGAGACCTTCCAATTAATCAATGAATTTGATGTGCCCGACACTAAAATGATTACTAATTTGCTTCTCTGAACACGGAGATATACCCTATAAGCGGCGGGTTAGCTTCTCCGAAGGTAAGGCTATCCTCAAAGTGTTTAACTCTATACCAATATGTAACGTACGACAATGATTTGACGGTATGCTTTAATATTCAAACCGTAAAATAAGGTTTCCATTGCTAATACTGTTCAGCGGATTTATTGCAGGAATATCTGGTATGACTCTCGGAATCAGAGTATATGTTACGCTATTGACATAGCCGTTCGGTTCTCTAAGAGGGTGGCAATGTTCCCGGACGGATTGACCGTCGATCATCTATTTCATGCATGAAGTTAAGATGCCCGACACTGAAATGTTGTCTAGGTTCTTTCTCTGTTCACAATGTTATACTATGTATATGGCTGGTTAGCTTCTCAGAAGGTAGGGCTATCGGTACAGCGTTGGATTCTATACCAATTGGTAATGTTCTATAACAGTTTGACGGTCTGCGATAGTATTCAAACCGCGTATTAAAGAATCTATTGCCAATACTGTTCTGCAGAATTACTCCTGGAATACCTAGCTTAGCGCTTGGAATCGCAGGATGGATGAAGCTGTTGACCTATCCGTTCGTCTCTCAGAGAGGGTGGTAACGTTGTCAAACGGTTTTGTGCTCTACTTTAACATTCAAACCGCTGTTTAAGGTGTCTATTACCAATACTGTTCAGCCTATTTACTTCCTGCATTGTTGATTTGAGGCTCGCAATGACAGGTTGGGGGAAGCTATTGACTTAGCTGTGCGACCCGCAAAAAAGGTGGTAACGTTCTACAACGGTTTGACTCTCGATCCAGTAATTCATCCATGAAAGTAAGGTACACTACAATAAGATGCATACACATGTGTTTCCCTCGACACGACGTTATACTCTCGATGCGGCGGGATAGCTTCTCGGAAGGGAAAGCTTTCGGTAACTGGTTTGATGCTATTCGAGTAGGTAACGTTATTCATCGGTTTGACGATCTGCTTTAGCATTCATACCGTGAGGTAAGGTTTCAATAGAAAATAACTTTCTTGGGATTTACTGCCGGCATACGTGGTTTGACCATTGGAATAACAGCTTAGGTGTAGCTATTGGCTCAGCCGTTCGACTCGCATCGAAGGTGGTAACGTCCTTGAACAGCTTGACCATCGATCTTCTAATTCATGAGTGAAATTAAGGTGCTTGCCACCAAAATGTGCACTAATTTGCTTCTCTGAACACGAAGTAATACCCCAGATATAGACGGTTAGCGTCTCGAAACGTGAGATCATCTGTAAAACGTATAACTTTATACAATTAGATTACGCTCTACTTTGGTATAACGGTCTGCTTTAATATTCATTCCAAGGATTAAGGTGTTAATTGCCAATACTGGACGGGGCATTTACTCCCGGAATATCTGGTTTAACTTTCGGAATCACAGGATAGTTGGACCTATTGACTTATCCGTCCGACTCCCAAAGATGATGGGTAAGTTCTCGACGGATTTGATTCGCGATTGTTTTATTCATACATGAAATAAGGATGCCCGTCACGAAAATGTATACCAATTTGCCCTCTGAACACGAAGATATAATCTCGATACTGCGGAATAACTTGTCGCAGGGTGAGGCCTCCGCTACATAGTTTGACTCCATATCAATACGTAACGACCTACAAAGGTTTGACTCCGGACTTTAATATTTATACCATGAAATATGGTGCACGATGCCAATATTATGCAGCGGATTTTCACCCGGAATACCTGGTTTGACACTCCCCATCGGAGGATTCGTGAAAATATTGACATACCCGATCGTTTATTTCAAAAAGTGGCAACGATCGCAAGCGGTTCGACACTCGACCTTTAATTACAAGCATGAAATGAAGGTGCTTGTCACTGAAATGTTTACAAGTTCCTCAATCTGAACACGTTGTTATACTCCCGATGCAGCGAGTTAGCTCTTCGGAGCTAAAGGCATTCTGTATGTAGTTTGGTTTTACGCCTATAGGTAATGTTCTACTGGTGCTTGAGAGCCTGCTTTAATGCACAAACCGTGCATGAGTGGCACTATTACCAATATTCAGCGGAATTTCTTCCGGAAAATCTGGTTTGACTCTCGGAATCGCAGGATGGGTCAAGCTACTGACTTAGCAGTTCATCTCTCACAGAAGGTGGTAACGATATCGAGAGGTTAAACCCACGATCTTCTAATACAGATAGGATGTTAATGCGCTCATCACTGAATTGAAAACGACTTTCTTCCTCAGAACACGAAGTTATACTCTAGATGTAGCAGGTATGTTTCTTGGACGGTAAGTCCATCGGCAAAACGGTAGACTTTATACCAATCGGTAACGTTCTTCAACAGTTTGACGCTCTACATTAACATTCATGCAGTGAATTAATATGTCCACCGGCAATACGTTTCTGCGAATTCACTCCTTGACATCCTGGTTTTGCTCCCAGAGTCACAGGATAGGTGATGCTATTGACATTGCCGTTCGACACTCAAGGAAGGTGGTAACGTTCTCGCACTGTTTGCGCTCGATATTCCTACATGTGAATGAAAATAATGTGTCCGTCGGCTAAAATTTGTTTGAATCAGATGATGTGGAAACGAAGCAACACAAGCGCTGCAGCGGGTTGGGTTCGCGGAAGGTAAAGTGTTGGGTATAAAGAATGACTTTATACGAATTTGTAACTTTCTCCGTAGGCTTGACTCTCTACTTCTATATTCATACCGTGAATTACTGTGTCCATTGCAAAATTGTTCAGCAGCTTTTCTCCAGGAATACCTTATGAATCTCTCTGTATCACAGGGTAGGTGAATCTGTTGACTTAGCACTGTGTGACACTCCAACTGATTGACTCTCGATCATGTGATGCATACTTGAAATTAAACTGCCCGACACTAAAATGTGTGCCAATTTGTATCTCTAAGGACGGAGTTGCACTCTCGATACAGCCAGTTACGTTCGCGGAAAGTAAGGTCTTCGATAAAACGCTTTACAGTATACCAATTGGAAACGTAATCGAATGGACCGTCTCCCTACTTTATTGTTCATAACGTGAACTGAGGCGTCTATTGCAATTACTGCTCAGCGAATTTACTCCCTGAATACCTGGTTTGACACTTGGAATATCAAGAAAGGTGCAGCTACTGACATAGCCGTGCCACTCTCAAAGATGCTAATTACGTTCCCGAACGATTTGACCATCGATCATCTAATTCATACATGTTGTTAAGGTGCCCGTCACTGAAATGGATACGAATTCCTCTCACAGAACACGAAGTTATACTCACGATACAGCGGTCTAGATTTTCGAGGGGTATGATCGGCGGTAAAACGTTTGATTTCATACCATTTGGTAACGCTCTCAATCGGTTTGAAGATCTACTTTAATAGTCCAACCGCGAATTATGGTGAATATTGCCAAAACTCTTCGGCAGACGTCCTCCAGGAATACCTGGTTTGAGTCTCTGAGTCACGGGATAGATGAAGCTGTTGTCTTAGTCGTCCGTCGCTCACAGAAGTTCGTAACGTTATCGAGAGGTTAAGCCCACGATCTTCTAATTCAGATATGATGTTAATGTGCACATCAGTGAATTGAAAACAACTTTCTTCCTCGAAACAAGAAGTTATACTCTAGATGTAGAGGGTGAAGTTCGTGAAAGGCAACGCCTTCGGTAATAAGTTTGACTTTATACCAATTGGTAACGACCTGAGACAGTTTAGCGTTCTTCCTTATCATTCAAACCGTGAATTCAGATGTCTACTGCCAATACTGTTCAGCGTATTTACTCCCGGAATACCTAGTTTGACTCTCGGAATCGCAGGATTCGTGAAGCTATGAACTTAGCCATACCACTATCAAAGAACGTGGTATCGTTCTCTAAAAGTATGGGCATCGATCTTCTAATTCATACATGAAATTAAAGTGCCCGAAACCAAGAAGTATAATAATTTACTACGCTGAACATGAAGACGTACCCTCGATACAGCGCGTTCGCTTATCGTAAGCTAAGCCCTTGTTTAAAGAGTGTGACTCTATAATGTAGGCAACGTTCATCTACGTTTTGACGCCCCTCTTTATTATTGATACTGCGAAATAGGGTATCTATTGCCATACTGTGGAGCGGATTTTCTCCCGGAATACCTTCTTCGACTCTAGGAATCACAGGATTGGTGAAGCTGTTTACTTAGCTGTTTTATTCTCAAAGATGGTGGTAACGTTCCCGAACTGTATGACACTCGATTTTCTACGTCATACATGCAGATACAGTGCTCGTCACGGGAACGAGGACTAATTTCTTTCTCTGATCACGAAGTTATACTGGCGATACATCGGGTGATCTTTTTGGAGGGTTAGGTCTTCTCTAATAAGCTTGACTTCGTACCAATTTGTAAGGCTCTCAGGCGGACTGACGCCCTACATTCAAAATCACACCGTGAATTAAAGTGACTAAGCCCAATGCTGTTCTGCGGATTTACACCCGGAATACCTTTCTGTCTCTCCAATTCGGAGGATAAGTTTTGCTATTGAATTAGGAGTCCGTCTCTAGGAGAAGGTTGTATCGATCTCCATCGGTGTGACTCGGCATAATTCTATTTACGCATGAAAATCAGGTGTCCGTCCCTTTAAATATTCTACTTATCTAATTCCGTGATCAATAAGCCTGGCACTCGCAACATCTGGTTCGGTTCTTGGAAGGCAAGGTATCCAGTAAAAGGTTTGACTACATAACATTTGGCAATGTTCTCCGATGGATTAACCTTCTACTTTAATATTCAAACCGTGACTAAGGTGTCTATTGCCAACATTATTCAACGGATTTACTTTAGGAATACATGGTATGACTCTCGGAAACGCACGATATATGACGCTAATGTCGTATCTGTTAGAATATCATGGAATGTAGTAATGGTCACGAAATGATTTACCATCGGTCACCTAATTAATCGATGAAATTAAGATGAAATCACTATAATATATACAAATGTGATTCTCTGAACACGTTGCAATACTCTCTATACGGCGGAATAGCTTCTGGAGCCGTAAGGCATTCGGTAAAGCGATTGACTTTATAGCAATTAGTAACGTTCTCACGCGGTGTGACGCACAATTTTAATATTCTTTCCGCGAATTAAGGTATCTATTGCTAGTACTCTTCAGCGTATTTACGACCGGAATACCTTGTTTTACTCTCGCAATCATAGGATATGTGAAGCTAATAACTAAGGCGTTCGATTCTCAACTATGCTGCCAACGTTCTCGAAAGATTCGACACTCGTTCTTGTGATTTATAGATGAAGTTAAGTTGCCCGTTACTAAAATTTATACTATTATTCATCTCTGACCATGAAGTTAAGCTCTCGATACAGCGGGTTAGTTTCTCGGAAGGCACGCCCTTCGGTGAAAAGGTAGACTTTATACCAATAGGTAACGTTGTACAAACGTGTGACCCTGTACTTTAATATTTATTCTGAGAATTTAGGTGTGAGTGCCGATACAGTTCAGCAGATTTACTCCTCGAATACCAGGCTTGACTCCCGAAATCACAACTACAGTTGAAGCTATTGACTTTGCCGTTCGACTCTCAAAGATGGTGGGCACTTTCCGGAAGGGTATTGCCAATAGACACACTAATTCACGGTTTGATTGCTTAAGAAGAACGTCAAACCGTGTCATTACGTTATCAATTGCTATAAATTCAAATTCATTACCGGAGACCATACCGTCCGAAAAACTAACCCGCTGAATCGAGATGATATCTTCATGCTCAGAGAAAAAAATTAATATTCCTTTCAGTGACGGACACCATAACTGCATGCATGATTTAGAAGGTTGATGGTAAAACCGTCCGAGAACGATGCCACCTTCTGAGAGAGTCGAAAGGCTAAGTAAATTGCTGCAGCTATCCCGCGCTTCTCAGAGGCCAATCAGGTATTTCAGGAGTAAAGTAAATTCACTGGGCTGTGTTGGCAATAAACACCTCAACCAACTGTATGAATATTAAAGTATCGCGTGACACAGCAGGGGAACGATACCAATAGGTTGTAACATCAAACACCTTACCAAACACCTTACCGCCCTAGAACCGATCCCGCTACAATGAATGTTATGCTTAGTGCTCGCAGCAACAAATCAGGAAACATTTTAGCAGACAGACTGCTTTTTTCATTTATGAATAGCAAAATAGAGAATATAATCGGTTGGAGAGCGATCCCACCTTCTTTGAAAGTCGCATCTCTAAGTCAATAGTCTCACATATCGTGTGATTGCGGGGGTCGGACCACGCATTCTAGGAGCAAATTCGGTGAACAATAATGGCAAAAGACACCATAATTCATGGTTTGAATATTAAAGTAAAGCGTCAAACCGTTTGTGATCGTTACCAACGTGTATGAGGCCAAGATTTTTACCCAAGGCCATACCTTCCGCGATCCACAGAACCTTCGTACCAAAATAATTGTTTGCCTGAGAGAAAAAAATTGTAATCCAATTCAGTGACGGAAACTTCAACTTCATTTATGTATTAGAAGATCGAGGGTCAAACCGCTCGAGAACGTTGGCACCTTCTGTGAGAGACGAATGGCTATGTCAATAGCTTCACCCATCCTGCGATTCCGAGAGTCAAACCACGTATTCCTGGAGTGAATGCGTTGAATAGTATTGGAAACTGACACCTGAATTGACGTCTTGAATATTACTGTAGAGCGTCATACCGTTTGAGAGCGTTACCAATTTGTATAAAGTCAAACGCTTTAACGATGGCCATACCTTCCGGGAGCCATAACGCCTTCATCGGGGAATCAGTTCGTGTTGAGGGAAAGAAATTAATATTCATTTCAGTGTCGACACGTTAACTTCAAGTGAATTAGAAGATCGATGGTCAAACTGTTCGTGGATGTTATCACCTTGTTTGAGGGTCGAGCGAATAAGTCAATAGCTCCACCTATTCCACGATTCCGAGAGGCTAACCTGGTAATCCCAGGGTTCATGCGCTGAAGAGTATTGGCAATAGATACCAAAATTCGCGGAATGAATATTGAAATGGAGCGTCATACGCTGTGAGAACGTAACTAATTGCTATAAAGTCAAACGTTTTACCGATTGCCTTACCGTCAGAGAAAGCATCCCGCCGTATCGAGGGTATAGCTACGAGTTTAGGCAAACACATTGGTGTACAATTTAGTGACATCACCTTAAATTCATGTATGAATTAGCAGATCCTGGATCAAACCCTGCGAGAAAGATACCAACTTCTTTGAGATTAGAACGGCTGTGTCAATAGCTTCATACATCCTGTCATCTAAAGAAGTCAAACCAGGTATTCCGAGAGCAATTCCGCTGAACAGTCTTGGCAATAGATACCTTACTTCACGGTTTGTATATTACAGTGGAGCGTCGATCCAAGTGAGAACGTTACAAATTCGTATAAAATGACTCGTTATACCGAAGACCTTACCCGCCGAGATCCTAGCCCTCTGTTTCCGGAGTATAATGTCGTGTTTCAAGAAGGAAACTAGTATCCAATTTAATGACGGGGAGCCTAATTTCATGTGTGAATACGGTGCTCGATAGTTGAAACTGTTGGAGAACGTTACCACCAAATTTGAGAGTCGCACAGCTAAGTCAGTACCTTCACCGATGTTGTTATTCCGACTGTCAAACTAGGTATTCCGGGACACAATCCACAGTCCAGTATTACCAATGGACACTTTCATTGATGTTATGAATATTAAAGTAGAGCGACAAACGGTTTGAGAACGTTACCTGCTCTTATATAGTTAATCTTTATACAGAAGGCCATACGGTCCGAGAACCTGACCCGCTATATCGAGAGTATATCCTCCTGGTCAGAGATGCAAAATAGTATACATATAAGTGACGGGCGCCTGACTGACATTAATGACTTAGAAGATCATGGCCCAAGCGTTTGAGACTACTAACACCTTTTTTGAGAATCGGACGGCTAAGTCAATAGCTGCACTTATTGTATGATTCCGGGGGTCAAATGTGACATTCCGGGAGCAAATCCACTGAAGAATAATGTCAATCGACTCCCTGTTCCACGGTAAAAGTATTAAAGTATAGAAGGAAACCGTTGTACAATTTTTCCCATTGGTATGGACTCATTCCTTTTGTTGAAGGCCTTTCCGTCCGTGAACCTAATCCGCTGTATCGAGAGAATATCTTCTTGTCCAGAGAAACAAATTCGTATACATTTCCATGACGGTCACCTTAATTTCATGTCAGAATTAGAAGGTAAAGTTTCAAGCCGATCAAGATCGTTACCACCTTCTTTGAGCGTCGAACGGCTTAGTCAATAGTTTCACGTACCCTGTGATTCCGAAAGTCAATCGAGATATTCCGGGAGTAATTGCGCTGTACAGTATTGGCATTCGACACCTTAATTCACGGTCTGAATGTCATAGTAGAGCGTCATCCGTCGGAGAACATTTGCAACTCGTTTAACGTCATTCCTTTTACCGAATACTTTACCTTCCGCAAAATATAACCTGCTGTAGCGAGTGTCCTGAACATGTCCACCGAAACAACTAAGTACACATTTTGGCGGACGGACACCACATGTTTGTGTATAAATATCAGCATCGAGAGTCGAAACGTCCGAGCACGTTACCACCTAACTTGAGTGTCATACAGCTAATTCACTAGCTTCGCTTACCCCGTGATACGGAGAGTCAAACCAGGTATCCCAGGAGTAAATCCGCTGAACATTATAGGCAATGGACACCTTAATTCACGTTATGAAAATTAAGGTAGAGAGTGAAACTGCCGAAGAACACTACCAATTTGTATAAAGTTATCCTTTATTCCGAATACCTTGCCTTCGGAGAAACAAATCCGCTGTGGGAGTCTCTTCCTTACTGTTCACGCGAACACATGTCAGTAGATATTATGGCAGAGGGACACCACATATTGGTGTAGGAACAGCGAAATCGAGATTCTGACCGTTCGAGAACAGTACCACCTTCTTTCCAAGTTGCACACCCGCGGCAATAGCATATAGCATATCCTGTGATTCCGATAATCACACCAGGTATTCCGGGTCTAAAACCACTGAACAGTATGGGCAAGAGACACCTAAATTCTCGGTTTGATTATTAAAGTAGAGCGTCATGCAATTTCAGATCGTTACCAATCGGTATAAAGTCAAACATTTTACAGATGGCGTTGCCCTTCGAGAATATCACCGGCTGCATCGAGTCTATAACTTCGTGTCACGAGAAAGGCATTAGTATACATTTTGGCAACGGACACCATAATTTCGTATATGAATTAGACGATCGGGTATCAAACGTGGCCACAGCTATAACACGTTCGCAGCGAGTCGAAAGGTTAAGCCAGCAGGTCCAATTATCCTATAACTCCGAGAGGCAAACCATGTATCCCGGGAGTAAACACGCTGAAGGGTTTGGCATTAGAAGGTCTACTTCATGGTCTAAATTTTGAAGTACAGAGTCAAATCGTTGTAGATCGTTATCTATTGCTATAATGACACAACTTTTTACCGAAGGCCTTACCTTCCTAGAATGTATCCTGAAGTATCGAGAGTATGACGTCGTGTGCAGAGAATGAAATTAGTATACACTTCAGGTACGGGCCGCTTAATTTCATGCAGGAATTAAAGGATCGATGGTCAAACCCTTCGAGAACGTTAGCACCCTCTTTGAGTGTCGAACGGATATGTCAATAGCTCCACCTATCATCTGACTCCGAAAGTCATACGACGTATTCCTGGAGTAAATCCGCTGAGCATTATTGGCAATAGTCACCTTAACTCATGGTTTGAATATTATAGCACACAGTCAAACCGTTGTAGAACGTTACGTATTGGTACACAGTCACACTTATTGCCGACGGCAGCACCTTCCGAGAAAATAACCCGCAGCATCGTTAGTATAACTTTGTATCCAGGGAAGCAAATTAGTAAACATATTAGTGACGTGCTACATAATTCCATGTATGAATTACGGAATTGAGGGCCAAAGCGATCGAGAACGTTATCACTGACTTTGAGAGTCGTACTGCTAAGCAAGCAGCATCACTTATCCTGTGATTCCGAGAGTCAATTCATGTATTCCGGCAGTCAATCTGCTGTACAGAATTGGCATCATACACCCTATCTAACGGTATAAATTTTAATGTTCCGAGTTAAACCGTCGATTACGAATTGGTTTGGAATCAAATTTGTTGCCGAAGGCCTTACCTTCCGAGAAGATAGCACGCCGAATAGAGAGTATAACTTTGGGTTCAGAGAAGCCACGTAGTATGCATTTTAGCTACGGGCACCTCAATTTCCTGTATGAATTAGAAAGATGCGTGTCGAACGGATCGGGAACCCGACCAACTTCGATGAAAGTCGAACGTCTAAAATAATAGCTTCACCTATTCTGGGATTGCGAGAGTGAAACCAGGCATTCCCGGATAAATCCGCTGAAGAGGATTGGCGACTAACACCATAATTCACGGTTTGAACATTAAAGCAGGCCGTGAAGCCTTTGTGGAATATTACCTATTCGTGTAGGCTCAAACTTCATACAGTGTACATTAGCCTCCGGAAAACTGACCCGCTATTTCGTGAGTATAACTTAGTGTTCAGGGAAGCAAATTAGTAAATATTGGAGTCACGGAACCATAGTCTCATGTATGAAGTAGAAGGTCCAGTGTCAAACGGTTCGGTCGCGTGACCACCATCTTCGAGAGTCGAAGGACTAACTCAGTACCTTCACATATCCTGGGATGCCGGAGTCATGCCACGCATTCTAGGAGTACATCCACTAAGAAGTATTGACAATTGACAGCTTGACCTCGGTTTGAATATTAAAGTAGTGCGTCAAACCTTTGGTGAACGTTTCTAACTTCTTCGGAGGACGTACGTCTAATTCAATGGCATCATCCATCCTCTGGTTCCGAGAGGTAAATCTGGTATCCGGGGGTAAATCCGCTGACGCTTATTGGCAATAGACACCTTAATTCGCGGTATGAATATTATAGCAGACCGTCGACCCGTTACAGATCTGTAAACACTGGTATAGATTCAATCCTGTTACCGAAAGCCGTACATTCCGAGAAGCTAAGCCGCCGTATCGGGAGTATAAGTTCGAGTTCAGAGAAATAAATTAGTAAACATTTTAGTGGTGGGCATCACAATTTCATGTATGAATTACAAAATCCAGTAACAAACCAATCGTGAACGTGTGATCCGTCTTTACGGGTCGCACAGTTAAGGCAACAGCTAGACCGGTCCTGTCCTGCCCAGAGTCATTAAAATTACTATACATTTTAGTGACGAACACCTTAATTTCATGCATGAATTGGCAGATCGAGGGAGAAACTGATCTAGACCGTTGAAACCTTATGGGAAAGACGAACGGTTAAGTCAATATTTTCACGTATTATCCGATTTCGAGGGTCAAAGGTACACATAGAGAGAATCCGCTGTACAATATTGGCAATATATACTTTAATTTGCTGAGAGAGTACTAAAGTAGAGTGTCACACCGTGTCAGAACATTACTAATTGCAATAAAGTCAAACGATACAGCGAATGCCTTACCGTCCGTGAAATTATCCTGCCGTATCTGGCGTATGGCTACGTGTTTAGGGAAACAAATTACTATTAATATTTATGACGCGCTCCTGAATTTCATGAATGTATTCGAAGATCGTGTGTCGAACCGTTCGAGAATGTTACTATCCCCCTTGAGATTCGAACGGATAACTATATGGGTCCACCATCCCTGCGTTTCCGAGAGTCAAACCGGGTAATCCGAGAGCATATCCGCTGTTGAGGATTGGCATTAGACACCCTATTTCACGATGTAATATTAAGATACTGAGTCGATCCGTTTGCGAACGTTGTCAATTGGAACAAATTCAAACGTTTAATGAATCCCTTACCATCTGAAAGCCTAACGCATTATATCGAGAATATAACATCCTGTTCAGAGGAACAGATTACTATACATTTCAGTGACGGGCAGCTTAAATACATGTACGGATATGAAGGTCGAGCGTCAAACCGTTCGAGAACGTTAGCATCCTTTTTGCGAATCGCAGAGCTAAGTCAACTGCTGCCCCCAACCTGTGATTCCGAGACTCGAACCTACTACTCAGGGAGTAAATACGCAGCTCAGTATTGGTAATGGGCATCATAATTTAATGTTTGAATAGTAAAAGTAGGACGAGAATCCGTTCGACGGCGTTGCCAATTGGTATAAGGTCAAACGTTCTACGGAAGACGCTAATTTCCGAGATCCTCACCCGCTACATCGAGACTATATCTTCGTGATCAGGGAAAAATATTAGTCCTCATTTCATTGGCGGTCACCTTAACCTCATGCTTGAATTAGAAGACCGCATGTGAACCTGCACAGCAACGTCCCCACAAGCTCGGAGAGACGAACGGGGATGTCAATAGCTCCACCTATCCTGTGATGCCGATAGTCAAACCAGGCATTTATGGAGTAAATAGGCTGAACAGAATTGGTAATAGACAGTTTAATCTACGGTTTCAATATTAAAATAGTGCGTCACGCCGTTTGAGAATATTACCAATTGCCATAATTTCAAACGTTTTACAGGAGAACTAACCTTCGGCGATCATCGCCGGCTTCAGCGAGTGTATAAGTTCGTGTTCAGAGAACACAATTAGTATTCCTGTTAGTAACGGGCACCTTAACGTCATATATGGGTCAGAAAATCGAGAGTCCAACCGATCGAGAACGTAACCACCTTCCGTGTGAGTCTATAGGCTAAGTCTATAGCTACTCCCAACCTGAGACTCCAATGGTCAAACCACGTATTCCGGCAGTAAATTAGCAGAAAAGTATTTTCAATACACACCTTAGTTCACCGTATGAATGATAAAGCAGATTGTCAAACCGTTCAAGAACGTTAGCCACTCGCATTGCGTCAAACCTGTTACCGAAAGCTTTCCCTTCCGAGAAGCTATCCCTCTGTATCAAGAGTATAACTACGTACTCAGACAAGCAAATTAATATACATTTTAGTCACTTGAACCTTAATTGCATGCATGAATTAGAAGATCGAGTGTCAAACCGTTCTAGAACGTTGCCATTTTATGTGAGAGAGGAACGGCTAAGTCATTAGCTACACCTATTCTGTGATTAGGAGAGGCAAACCACGGATTGCTGGAGTAAATCTGCTAAACAGTATTGCCAATAGACACCTTAGTTCACGGCGTGGATAGTAAAGTATAACGTCAAACCGTTTGGGAGCATTGCCAAAATGTATAATGTCAAACACTTTATCGATGGCCTTAACGTCCGAGAAGCTAACCCGCAGTATGTACAGTATTGTTGCGTGTTAAGAGAAACACATTAGTCAAAATATAGTGTCGGCACCTTAATATCATGAACGAAATAGAAGATTGAGGGACAAACTTTTAGAGAACGATAATATCCTCTTTGGGAGTGGAATGGCCAAATCCATAGCTTCACGTATCTTGCGATACAGAGAATCAAACAGTGTATACCTGGAGGAAATCCGCTGAAGAGTATTGGCATAAGACGCGCTCTTTCACGGTATAAATATTAATGTGCAGCGTCAAACCGTTCTTGAGTCATTCTTATTGATATAGAGTTCAACTTTTTAGCAATGGCCTTACCTTTCGAGACGATGACCAGCTGTATCGAGGGTATAACTTCGTGTTCAGGGAAGAAAATTCATATACACTTTACTTACGGGCACCATAATTTATGTATGATTTAGAAGGTCGAGGGTCAATCCGTTCGCGAACATTACCAGCTTCTTGGAGAGTCGAGCGGCTAACTCAATAGCGTCACCTACACTGTGCTTCAGAGCGTCAACCCAGGGATACCGAGGGTAAATCCGCTGATCAGTATTAGCAGTACACTTAATTCACGGAATCAATACTAACGTACATGGTCAAACCATTGTAGGTCGTTACCTATTGCTATATAATCATGCATCTTACTGATAGCCCAACCATCGGAGACGGTAACTCGCCGTATCCAGAGCATAACTGCGTGTTCAGTGGCAGAAATTAGTAAACATTTTTGTGACTGGCACCTTATCTTCATTATGAGTAAGATGATAGAGGGTCCGGCCGCTCGAAAACATTATCGCCATCCGTGAGAGACAAACGGCTGAGCCAATAGCTTCACCTATCATGTGATCCCAAGAGTCAAACAAGGTAATCCGCGTCTAAACCAGCTCTGCAGTATTGGCATTAGACACGCAATTTCACGGAATAAATATTAAACAACAGAGTCAATGCAATGTAGAACGTTACCTATTGCTATATAGTCATGAATTTTACCAAAGTCCTTATTTTCCGAGAAGCTAACAGCTTAATCGAGAATATAACATCGTATTCAGATAAGGATGTTAGTACTCATTTTAGTGACGGGCACTTTATCTTGGTGTAGGAATTAGAAGATCGAGCAATTAACTGTTCGAGAACGTTGCCACCTTCTGTGAGAGAAGGACGGCTAAGTGAATAGCTTCAACTATCCAGATATTCAGACAGTGAGACCAGGTATTGCGGGAGTCAATCCGTTGAACCGTATTGGCAATAGACATTTTAATTCACGGATCGAATATTAAATCAGACCGTCAACCCGTTGCAGAACGCTACTCATTGGTATAGAGTCATTCTGTTTACCAAAAACATTATCTCTTTAGAACCAAACCCCCTCCAGCGAGAGTCATGCTTAGCGCTCGGGGATAAAATTGGTATACATTTTAGCAGGCGGGCACATTATTTTCATTTGTGAATAGAACAATCGAGAGTCAAACTGTTAGAGAACGATCACATCTTCTTTAAGTGTCGAAAGGCTGTGCCAGTAACTTCACCCATTCTGTTATTCCGATAGTCAAACCATGTAATCCGAGAGTAAATGCGCTGTACAGTATTGGCAATAGACATCTATGATCACGGTATGAATATTAATGTAGAGAGTCAAACCGGCGGAGATCATTACCAATACGCATAAAGTCATACATTTTTCCGAATACCATACCTTCCGAGAGACCAACACTCTGTAGCGAGTATCCTGATTAGTGTACACGGAAATAAATTACTAGATATTTTAAAGGACGAGCATCAAATGTTTGTTTGTGAAAATCAATATCGAGGGCCAAAGGGATCGAGAACGTTACCACTGACTTTGAGAGTCGTACTGCTAAGCAAGCAGCATCACATATCCTGTGATTCCGAGAGTCAATTCAGGTATTCCGGTAGTCAATCTGCTGTGCAGTATTGGCATCATACACCCCATTTAACGGTACAAATATTAATGTCCCGAGTTAGACCATCGTAGAACGTTACGAATTGGTATGTAGTCAATTCTTGTGCAGAAGGCCTTACCATCCGACAAGATAACACGCCGTATATAGAGTATACCTCCGTGTTTTCGGATGCCAAGTAGTTTGATTTTTAGCGACGTGTAGCTTAATTTCCAGCATGTGATTGAAGGACGTGTGTCAAATATATCGGGAACCTAACCACCTTCGTTGAGAGTCGAGCGGCTGAATCAATTGCTTCACCTATCCTGGGGTTCCGAGAGTAAAACTAGGAATTCCAGGAGTAAATCCGCTGGAAAGTATTGGCAATCAACACATTAACTCGCGGTTTGAATATTACAGTGGAGCTCCAAACCATTTGGGTGCGTTTCCAATTGGTATAAGGTCAAACGTTTTACCGAAGGCCTTACATTCCGCGAACCTCGCCGGCTTCATCGAGAGTATAACTTCGTGTTCAGCGAAGGAAATTAGTGTTCATTTCAGTGACGGGCACCTTAACTTCATGTATTAATTAGAAGGTAGAGCGTCAAACCGCTGGAGATCGTTGCCATTTTCTGTGAGAGACGTGTGGCTATGTCAATAGCTTCACACATCCTGTCATTCCGAATGTTAAACCAGTTCGTCCGGGAGTAAATGCGCTGTACAGTATTGGCAATCGACACCTTAATTCACGGTCTGAATATTAATGCAGACCGTTCAACCAGTGTGGAACGTTACCTATTCGGATAGAGTTATCACTTTCCAGGCAGCCTTACCTTCGGATAAGCTAACCCGCCGCTTCGAGGGTACATCATCGTGTTCAGAGAAGCTAACTAGTAAACATTTTAATGGCGGTTACATTAATTTGATTAGGAATAGGAAGATCGAGTGTAAAACCGATTGAGAAATTTGCCAGATTCGTTGATATCCGCACAGCTTAGTCACTAGCTTCACTTACTCCGCGATTCCGGAAGTCAATCTCGGTGTTCAAGGAGTAAATCCGCTTAACAGTATAGGCAAGACACCTTATTTCACGTTCTGATAGTTACGGTAGAGATTCAAACTGTCGGAACACATTGTCAATTGGTATAAAGTCATTCCTTATACCGAATACCTTGCTTTCCGAGAATCAAACCCGCTACAGGGATTGTCATGCTTACTGTTCATGCCAAAACAAAGCAGTAGATATGTTGGCAGAGGGACACCCTAATTTCATGCTTGAGTAACAATGTCGTTGGACAAACCGTGGAGGACGTTACCACTTTTCATGAGAGTCGCGCAGCTTGAGCCAATAGCTTCACCTATCCTGCGATACCAAAAGTATAACCAGGTATTCCGGGATTCAATCCGCAGTACAGTATGGGCATTAGGCATCCTAGTTCACGATATATATATTAATGTACATAGTCTAACCGTTGCAGAAAGTCTCTTATCGGAATAGTGTCAAACATTTCACCGAAGGCCTCACCTTCCGAGACCCAAAATGGTGGTATCGGCAGAATAAGTTCGTGTCCAGGGAATGAAATTGGTATACATTTTAGTGACTGGCACCATAATTCCATGAATGAATGTGATGGTCGCGAGACAAACACTTCCAGAAACTTACTACCTTCTCCGAGAGTCGCGCAGCTAAGTCTATAGCTTCACCAATTCTGTGACCCAGTGAGTCAAACCTGGAAATGGAGGTGTAAATCCGCTGAGGAGCATTGGCATTTGTCACCTCAGTACACGGTTTGGATATTAATGCAAGGTGACAAACCTCTGTATAACGTTATCTATTCTAATTGAGTCAAACCTTTTACCAAAGACATTAACATTCGCGAAGCCTATCCCGCTGTGTGGAGTGTTTTCCTAAGTGGTCACGGAATTAAATTAGTAGACATTATACCAGAGGACACCTCATTTTCATGTATGAATATCAAAATCGAGAGACCAATCGTTCGACAACGGTACAACCTTCTCTGCTAGACGCACAAGCCTTGTCAATAGTGTAACCTATCCCATGATTCCGAAATTCAAGCCAGGTATCGTTGGGTTGTATGCGCTAATCATTATTGGCAGATGACACCTCAATTCACTGCATGAATATTAAAGAACAGTGTCGAACCGTTATAGCACGTCACCCATTGGTATAGCGTCAAACATCTCACAGATGGCCTTACCTTGGAGATGCTAACCCGCTGTATCGAGAGCATGAATTCGAGGTCAGGGACGCAGATTAGTTTACATTTTAGTGACGGCCACCTTAATTTCATCTATGAATTAGAATATCGTGGATCAAACCGTTCGAGAAAGGTACCACCACCTGCGACTGACGGAAGGCTAAGTGTATAGCTTCATCTATCCTGTGATTCCGAGAGTTAAGCATGGTATTCCGCGATTAAATCTGCTCTGAATATTATTAGCAAGAGACACCTTACGTCACGGTATGAATATTAATGTAGGGAGTCCAACTGTCGGACGACATTTCCAAATGGAATAGAGTAATTCTTTTAACCCTATTCATTACCTTCCGAGAACCCAACCCGCTGCATCGATAATGTTCCGTCGTATTCACGTCATAAAATTATTAGACATTTTCGCAGAAGGATACATTATTTTCATGCATATATAGGAATGTCCCGGGCTTCCCGTTCGATAACGTAGCCACCTTCTTTGAGAGTGGCACAGCTACGTCAACACCGTCAACTATCCTGTGGTGCCGATAATCAAACCAGACAATGTAGCTGCACATCCGCTGCAAAGCATAGACAATAGACACCAAAATTCTCGACATGAGCATTAAAGAAGGAAGTCAAATCGTCCGTGAACATTACAAAATGTTTTAGAGTCATCCTTTTTATCGACTACGACACCATTTGTGAACGTATGTCGCTTAATCGAGAGTATATACAAACCAGGTACTCCGGGAGAAATCAGCAGCTCCCTATGGACATTAGACACAATATTTCACGGTGTAACTATTAGAGTACAATGTCAATCCTTTGTAGAACGATACCTATTGGCATAGTGTCAAACTTTTCCAGGCGGCCATACTTTCCTTTATGTTAACCCGCAGTATCGTGAGTATAACATCGTGTCCAATGGAACAAATTCCAATACATTTTAATTACGAGCACCACAACCCCATGTATGTGTTAGAAGATCGAGCGTCAATCCGTTTCAGAAAGTTACCTCCCGCTATGAGGGTCGAACTCAAGGTAAAACTATCCGACAGGGTCGAGAGTATAACTTCGCGCTCAGAGAAAAGAAGTTAGTCTCCAGTTCAGTGACGGGCACCTTAACTTCGTGTATGAATTATAAGATCGAGTATCAAGCCGCTTGAGAGCGTTGTCAGATTTTCTGAGACATGTACGGCTAAATGAACAGCTTCACCTTTCCAGAGATTCCCAGATTCCAACCACGTATTCCAGGAGTAAATACACTGTAATAGGTATATTGGTATAGTGAATAACGTTTCACCGAAGGCCTTACCTTCCGAGGAGCAAATCCGCTGTTTCGAGAGTATAACTGCGTGGTCAGAGAAGTAAAATAGTATAATCATTAGTGACGGCAACATAATTTCATCTACATATCTGAAGATCGAGGTTCCAAACAGTTCGAGAATATTAACACCCTGTATGAGGGCCGAACGGCTACGTCAATAGCTTCACCTACCCCGTGATTCCGAGAGTCATACCTGGTATTCCGGGAGTAAATCCGCGGATCAGTATTAGGAATACGTACATTAATTTACGTCTCGAATAATAATATACAGAAAACGATGTAGAACGTTCCCTATTGCTATATATATTCGAACATTTTACCCAAAGCGTTAGTATCCCAGTCGCTAACCACCTGCTTCTAGATTAAATCATCGTGTTCAGAGAAGCAAATTTGTATACATTTCAGTGATGGGCGCATTAATTTCATGTATGAATTTGAAGATTGAGTGTCAATTCGTTTGAGAACGTTACAATCATCTTTGGGTGTCGAACTGCTATGTCAAGTGCTTCACCTAAGGTTGTGATTCCAAGAGTCAAGCCTGGTGTATTCCAGGTGTAAATAAGCTGAACAGTATAGGCAATAGAAACATTGATTCACCACACGAATATTAAAGTAGAGACTCAAATCGTTTGAGAACGGTACCAATTGGTATAAAGTAATACTTATTACCGCAAACCTGACCTTCCGAGATCATAAGCCGTATTATCGTGGTTATAACATCGTGCTCAGAGCATCAAATTATTAATCATTTTAGTGACGGGACCATCATTTACTATGAATAAGTAGATCGAGGGTCAAACCGATCGAGAAACTTACCACCTTACTTGAGATTCGAACTGACAAGTGCATAGCATCAAATATCCTGTGATTCAGAATGTCAAACGAGATATTTCGAATGTTAATGCGCTGTGCAGTATTGGCAATACAAACCTTAATTCGCGGTTTAAACTATATAAATCGAGCGTCACACCGTGTGAGAACGTTTCCAATTGCTATAAATTCAAACGTTTTACCGAGGGTCTGACGATCCTCGAATATCACCGGCTTCAACGACAGTATAATTGACAGTTCGAATTAGAAGAAAGAGGGTCAAAGCGCCCGAGAACTGTGCCTCCTTCTGTGAGGCGAACGGATACATCAAATGCTCAAGCTATCCCTTGATTCCGAGAGTCAACCCGGAAAAACCGAGAGTAAGTTCGCTGAGGAGTATTGGCAATTGACACCGTCATTCAGGGTATGAATATTATAGTAGAAGGTCAATCCGTCGGAGAAAACTATCAATTGGTATATTGTCGTTCTTTTTGCTGAAAGTGATACCTTCCTAGAACATAACGCGCTTTAGCGATCGTCATGCTGAGTGCTCACGGTACCAAATTAGTAGACATTATAGCAGAGGCATACCTTATTTTAATATATGAATTAGAAGATCGACTGTCAATCTGTACTACAATACTACCACCTTCTTTGTGAGTCGAACGGCTGGGTTAACAACATCAACTATATCTGTGATTCCGAGAGTCAATCCTGGAATTCCAGGAGTAAATCCGCTGAACAGAATTGGCATTAGACACCAAATTTAACGGTATATATATATTAAGGTGCAGAATAAATCCGTTGCAATCGTTGACAATTGGAATAAAGTCAAACGCTTTACTGAATCCCTTACCCTCCAAAAGCCTAACACACTATGTCGAGAATATAATGACGTGATCAGAGGAACAGATTACTATACATTTTAGTGACGGTCACCCTAAATTCACGTATGAATTAGAAGATCGAGGGTCAAACCGTTCGAGATCGTTATCACCTTCTTTGAGAGTTGCACAGTTATGTAAGTACCCTCTCCGATCCTGTTCTTCCAATAGTCAAACCAGGTATTCCGGGCGTAAAGGCACTGTGCGGTATTGGCAATAGACACCTATATTTTCTTCATGAGCAAGTAGGGAGTCAAATCATCGGAGACCGATACGTATTGGTATGGAGTCAAACGATTTACCGATGGCCTTACCTTCCGGAAAGCTAACACGCCGTATGGCGAGTATTATTTCGTATTCTGAATAGCCAATTATTAACCGTTTTAGTGACGGGCCCCGTAACTTCATGTACGAATTAGAAGGATGAGTCTCATACGTTTCGGGAGAGTGACCACCTTCTTTGAGTGTCGAACGGCTACGTGAATACCATGTCCTATCCAGGGATAACGAAAGTCAAACCAGGAATACTAGGAGTAGATGCGCTATGCAGCATTCGCAATTGTCACCTGAATTCTCGGCAAGAGCATGAAAGTAGGGACTCAAATCGTCGGACAACATTACCAATTGTTATAAAGTCATTCTTTTTTCGGAATAAGTAGCCCTCCGAGAACGTATCCCGCTGTACCGAGAGTATAACACCGTGTTCTGAGGCACAAGCTATTATACATTTTAGTGACGCGCACAAAAATTTCATGCATGAATTGGAATATCGAGGGTCAAACCGTTCGAAAACATTACCGCAATCTATGAGGTTCGAACGGCTGAGTCAACAGCTACACCTAACTTGTGATTCCGAGGGTTAAGCCACGTATTCCTGGTGTAAATCTGCTGTATAGAATTGGCAATAGACACCTCAATTCACGGTGTGAATATTAAAGCAGGCTGTCACGCCGTTGTAGAACGTTACATATACGCGAAGTGTCAAACCTCTTACAAAATGCCTCACCCTCCGATAGACTGACCCGCTGTATAGAGAGTATAGCACCGTGATCAGAGAAGCAAATTAGTATATATTTTAGTCAAGGGCACCCTAATTTCAAGAATGAAATACAAAGGTGGAAGGTCAAACCGTTCGAGAACGATGCCACCTTCTGTCAGAGACAAACGGCTAAGTTAATAGCTTCACCTATCCTGTGATTCGAGCATTCAAACCATGTATTCCGCGAGTAATTCCACTGATGGCTATTGGCATCGGACACCCTATTTCACGGTATAAATATTAAAGTACACAGCCAATCCGATTGAGAACGTTGCCATTTGAAAAAATGTCAACAGTTTTACTGAATCTCTTACCCTTGGAAGCATAAGGCATTATATCGAGGGTATAACTTTTTGTTCAGAGGAAGAAATCTATATACATTTTAGTTGAGGGCACGTTAACTTCTTGTATGAATTAGAAGACAGAGGGCCAAACCGATCGAGAACGTTACCACCACGTGTGAGACCCGAACGGCTAAGTCAAAAGCATCACCAATCCAGCGATTCTGAGAGGCAAACCAGGTATTCTTCGAGATAATACGCTGTACACTACATTTAACGGTCAACTTAATTCATAGTATGAATATTAAGATGGAGCGCCAAACCATTGTAGAGATTTACCTGTTGATGTGGAGTCAAACTTTTTGCAGGAAAGCCTTTCCTCCCTTGAACCAATCCCTCCGCATCGAGAGCATATCTTTGGGCTCAGAAATACATATTAGTTTACATTTTAGCGACGGGCACCCTAACTCCATGTGCTAATTGTTAGATCGACAGGCTAACTATTCGAGAATGCTACCACGTTTTTTGCGTCTCGAAAGGCTAAGTTAATAGCTACACCTGACCTGTGACTCCGACAGTCAATCCAAAGTGCAAAGTGAAAATTATGTAGAAGGTCATGAATTGGTATAGAGTCAAACTTTTTACCGAAGACCTTACCTCCCGAGTAGTCCAACCCGCTGTAGGGAGTGCCATGCTTAGTGTTCGTGGAAACATACAAGTTGACCTTTTAGAGGCATGTCTCTTAATTTCAGGTGTGAAATACAAGATCGAGGGTCAAACAGCTCGAGCACACTACTGAGAATCGAATCGCTTTGATAATGGTTTCAGCTATTCCGAGATTCCGTGACACAATCCAGGTATTCCGGGTGTAAATCAGCTGAACAGTATTGGCAATAGATACCTTAATTTATGGCTCGAATATTAATCGACAGGGTCAAACCGATGTAGAACTATACCTATTGCTATAGAATCAAACTTTTCACAAAAGGCCTTACTTTTCGGGAACATCACCCGCTGCGTCGAGAATATAAATTCGTATACAGAGGAAGAAGATAGTATTCATTTCTGTGACGGGGTTTTAACTTCATGTTCGAATTGGAAGGTCGAGTGTTATACCGCTCGAGATCGTTGCCATTTTCTGCGACAGACGAACGGCTAAGTGAATAGCTTCACCTATTCAGAGATTCCGATAGTCAAACTAGGTATTCCGGGAGTAAATGGGCTGAACAGTATTGGCAATCGGCAACTTAATTCGCGATTTGAATATTAAAGTGGAAGGTCAATCCGCCGGTGAACATTACTAAATGGCATAAAGACAAGATTTTACCGGATACCATGCCTTCCAAGGTCCTCCGCTGCTGCAGCACGTGTCACGCATAGTGCAGTCGGAAACAAATTAGTAGACATTATAGCAGAAGCAAATCTTATTTTCATGTACGAACAGAATTATCGAGAGTCACGCTCATCGAAAACGATCATATCTTCTTTAGGAGTCGAACAGCTGAGACAATAACTTCACGTATCCTGATATGCCGACGGTGAAACCAGGTATTTCAGGGGTCAATCCGCTGTACACTATAATCAATGGACACCAAAATTCAAGGTATGGCTATTACAGTAGGGCGCCAAACTGTTTGAGAGAGTTACTAGTTGGTATAAAGCCAAAAGTTTTATCGAAGACACCCTCCGAAGAACTAACCCTCTATATCAACAGTATAACTCCGTGTTCAGAGAAAGGAATTAGTATTCATTTCAGTTAGAGGCACCTTATCTTGATGACTGAATTAGAAGATGGATGGTGAAACCGTTCGAGGACTTCCTGGAGTCAATGCGCTGTACACAGTCTTCAATGGATACCTTAATTTTCGCTTTGAATATTAATCTAGAGCACCAAACCATTGGAAAACGTTACCAGTTGGTATAAAGTTAAATGATTTATCAAATACCTTACCCTGCCAGAATCTAACCCCCTGTATCGATAGTCTAAATTGGTGTTCAAAGAAGCATGCTATTATTACTTATAGTGCCGGGCATCTTAATTGCATGTATGAATAAGAATATCGGGAGTCAAACCGTTGAAGACGTTACCGCCATGTTTGAGTGTCGAACGGCTGTATCAATAGCTTCGTCTGTTCTGTGATTACGAGTGTCGAGCCAGGTATTCCAAGAGTAAATCATCCGAACAGCGGTAGCAATAAACGTGCTTAATAAAACGGTATGAGTATTAAGGTAGACAGTCAAACCGACCGTGAACAGTTCCAATTTGTATATGATCAATCATCTAACGGAAGGCCTCACTGTCCGTGCACGTGACACGCTGTATGGAGAGTATTACTTCGTGCTCAGAGATGCAAACCAGTTTTCATTTTAGTGACGGGCACACTAATTTCAAGTGTGAAAGAGAAAATCGAATGTCAAACCATTCCAGAACATTACCACCTACTTTGATAGTCCAAGGGCTAAGTCAATGGTATCACCTGTCCAGTAATTCCGAGAGTAGGTAATCCATGACTAAACTCGCTGCCCAGTATCGGCAAATGACACGCTTCTTGACGGTATGAATTTTAATGAAGAGAGTCCAACAGTCGGTGAACGTTACCAATTGGAATATAGTCAAACGTCTTACGGAAATCCTTACCTTCCGCGGACCTATCCCTCCATATCGAGAGTATAACTTCGCGATTCAAGAAGTAAATTAGTATTCATTTCTTTGACGGGCAACTTAATTTCCTGTATGAATCAGAAGGTCTAGCGCCAAACCGTTCGTGAACGATACCATCCTCCCTGAGATTCGAAAGTCGAGGTCAATGGCTTTTCCTATCCTATGATTTTCGCTGTCAAATAAGGTATTCCGGGAGTAAATCTTCTCCACAGTATTGGTATTAGACACTCTGTTTCACGGTATAAATATTAAACTACAGAGTCCAGCAGTTGTAGAACGTTACCTGTTCGTATAGAGTGAAACTTTTCACCGAAGGTCTTACCTGCCGAGAACCTAACCCGCTGTATCGAGAGTATAACTTCATGGTCAGAGAAGTATAATAGTTTAAATATTAGTGTCGGGAAACTTAATTTCATCCATGAGTCTGAAGGTCGAGTGTCAAACCCTGCGATAACGTTACGTCCTTCTGTGAGAGACGAAGGCTAAGTCAACAGTTTCACCTAATCTGTGATTCGGATAATCAAACCAGGTGTTCCGGGATTAAGTCCGCAGACGAGTGTTGGCAATAGTCACATTAATCACGGTATGAATAATAATGTAGTAGGTCAATCCGTCGGAGAAATGTGCCAAATGGTATAAGGTCCATCTTTTTACCGGTTACCTTGCCTTCCAGAAAACTAATCAGTTGTAGCGTGCGCCATGCTTAGTGATATCGGAATCGAATTAGTAGATATTTCAGTGGACGGTCACTACATTTGTATGCGTAACTATCAATCTGGAGAATCAAAGCGTTCGAGAAAGTTATCACCATCCCTGTGCGAGGCACAGACAAGTCAATATCATCACATATCCTGTGCTTCCTATATATAGCAGGTATGCCTGGAGCACATATGCTCAACAATATTGGCAATAGACGCCTTAATACACGGTTTGAATACTATAGCAGACCGTCAAACCGTTATAGAACGTTACCCATGTGTATATAATCAAACACTTAACCGATAGTCTTACGTTCAGAGAATCTGACCCGCCGCATGGAGAGTATAACTTCGTGCTCAGAGGATCAAATTGGTAAACATTTTAGTGACGGGGACTTTAAGTTCATTATGAGTAAGAAACTCGAGCGTCAAACCGTTCGAGATACTTACAATATTCCTTGAGATTCGAACGGCTAAGTCAATAGCTTCACCCATCCCGTGATTCCGATAGGCAGCCTGGGAAAACCGAGTGTAAGTCCGTTGAAGAGTATTGCCAATTGATACCTTAATACACGGTTTGAATATTGACGTAGAGCACAAAACTGTATGCCAAATATACCAGTTGGTATAACGTCAAACTATCTACCAAAGACCTTACCCTCCGCGAAAGTAACACATACTACCGCGAGTATAACTTTTTGTCCAGTGAAGCAAATTGAAAGAGATTTTAGTGACATGCTCCTTTACTTCATGTATGAATTTGAAAGTCGAGTGCCAATCGAATCGGGAACTTGACCACCGTCGTTGGGAATCGAACGCCTAAATCAATAGCCGCACATTATCCAGGGATGCCGAGATTAAAACTGGGCAATCCCGTAGTAAATCTACTGACCAGAATAGGCAATAGACACCTTAAGCCACGGTTTCAAAATTAAAATAGAGCGTAACACCGCTTGAGGACGTTAATTATTGGTATGAAATCAAAACATTTACCGATGTCCTTTCCCTCCTAGAACCAAACCCGCAGTACCTTGAGCATAATTTTGTTTACAGTGTAACAAATTCCAATACATTTTAATTACGAGCACCACAACTCCATGTATGTGTTAGAGGATCGAGAGTCAAACCATTCGAGAACATTACCACCTCCTTCGAGAATCGAACCTCTACCTGAACAGCTTCACCTATCCTATGATTCCGACAGTCAAAGGAGGTATTCCGGGACTGAATTCGTTGGACAGTATTGACAATAGACACCTTAATTCGCTGTATGAATATAAAAGTGGAGTCAAACCGTCGGAGAATATTAACAATTCGAATTCAGTCAATCCTCGTGGCGAATACCATAACATTCGAGAACCTAACCCGCTGTAGCTAGTGTCCTGGTTATTGTTCACGGAAACAAATTAGTAGACATACACGCAGACGGACACCACATTTCCGTGAATGAATATCGCAATGGAGTCCCAAACCCTTCCAGAACGTTACCACCTTCTTCGCGAAATCGCACATATGATACAATAGCTTCACGAATCCTGTGATTCCTAGAGTCAAGCAAGGTATTCCGGGAGAAAATCCGCTGCACATTATGGCAGTAGATACCCTTTTTCGCAGTATGATTTATAAAGCGGAGAGTCTAACCGTGGATGAACGTTGCGTACATTTATGCAGTCACACTCTTTAAACAAGGGCTTAGCTTACGATATGCTAACGCGCTGTATCCAGGGTACGTCTTCATATTCAGAGAAGCAAATTAATATATTCCATTTTGTTGGGCACTTTAATTTCATGTATGAATTAGAAGATCGATGGTCATACTTTTAGAGAATGATACCACCTTCTTTGGGAGTGGTATGAATAAGTTCATTTCTTTACTTATCCTGCGTTACCGAGAATCAAACCATGTATTCCTGGAGTAAATTCGCTGTACAGTATTGGCAATAGTCGCTTTAATTCAGGGCATGAATACAAAGGTAGAGATAATCCGTTTCAGTACATTTCCAGTTGGTATACACTAAAACGTCTTACCGAAGACCTTACTTCCCGCGAACGTAGCTAACGGTATCGTGAGTGTAACTGCGTGTTCATAGATACAAATTAGTACAAATTTTAGTTCGGGTCACCAGAATTTCATGTATGAATATGATGATCCAGAGTCATACCGATGAAGAAAATTACGATCCCCCTTGAGTATCGCACAACTACGTTAATAGCATCACCCATTCTGTGATTCCGAGAGTCAAACAGGATATTCCTGGTGTAAATCCGGCGAACGGTACTGGAAATAGATACCTTAATTTATGGCGCGAATATTAATGAACGGGGTCAAACCGATGTAGAGCGATAGCTATTGGCGTTGAGTCAAACTTTTTACCGAAGGCCTTACTTTCCGGGAACATCAACCGCTGCGTCGAGAGTATGACTTCTCATTCAGAGGAAGAAGTTAGTATTCATTTCTGTGACGGGGCTTTAACTTCATGTTCGAATCAGAAGATCGAGCATTATGCCGCTTGAGAATGTTGCTATCGTCTGTGAGAGACGATCGACTAACTGAATAGCTTCAGAGATTCCGATAATCAAACTAGGTATTCAGGGAGTAAATCGGCAGAACACTATTGGCAATAGGCATCTTAATTCACGGTTTGAATTTTAAGGTACAATGACATGCCGTCGGTGGTCATAACCAATTCGTATAAAGTCATTCTTTTTACCGAATGCCTTGCCTGCAGAGAACACTAACCCGCTGTAGGGAGTGTCTAACTCCATGTTGACGGAAACAAATTAGTGGACCTTTTATCAGACGGACACCGCATTTTCATCCACGAATAGCAAATCCGAAAGTTCAAACCGTTTGAGAACCTAACGCCCTTCTTTTAGAATACAACGGCTGAGTCAATAGCTTCATCCATCCTGCTATAATGAGAAACAAGCCCGGTATGCTGGGAGAAATCATCCGCTCAGTATGGGCATTAGACACACTATTTCACGGTATAAATATCAGAATACAGAGACAACTCTTTGTGGAACGCTACCTACTGGTGTAGTGCCAAACCTTTTCCGGCGGCATTACCTTCCGAAATGCTAACCCGCAGTATCCTGAATATAACATCTTTCTGAATGTAATAAATTACAATAAATTTTAATTGTGGGCACCATAACATCAAACGTCAAACCGCATCAGAACGTGACATCCCCCTTTAAAAGTCGAACGGGAAAGTCAATCGCTTCACCTATCCAATGATTCGAACAGTCAAGCCACATATTCCAGGAGTAAATCCGCTGAAGAGTTTTGGGAACAGACACCCTAATTCACGGTTTGCATGTCAAAGATGGGAGTCAATTCTACTGAGAATGTCACCAATTGTAAAGTCATACGTTTTACCGTACACCTTACCCTCTGAAAGATTTACCAGCGCCATCTGAAATATGACATCGCGTTCAGTGGACGAATTAGTATGCATTTTAGTGACGAACACCTTAATTTCCTGCATGAATCAGGACATCGATGGCCAAGCAGCTCGAGAACGTTGCCGTCTTCTGAGATTGTCGAACTTCTATCTCCATAGCATCATCTATTCTGCGATTCCAGAAGAGATTCCAGATTCCAGAGAGTCAAGTCGGGTATTCCGGGAAAAAATCCGCAGTACAGTATTGGCAATAGACGAACATATTTTCGGTATAAATACTAACATAGAGATTGGAACCATCGTAGAACGGTAACTACTGGTTAACGGTCAAACATTGTACCGGATACATTACCCTCCGGGAACCTACCGCGCTGCAGCAAGTGTCTTGCTTAGTGTGCAAGGAAACAAATATGTAGACCCATTAAGAGATGGACACTTGAATTGCATGTATCATAAGGAAGATGGAGGATCAAATTGTCCGAGAAAGTTACAAACATTTTTGAGAGTTGCATGGCTAAGCCAACAGCTTCACCTTTCCTGTAATTTCGAGAGTCAAACAAGGAATTCCGGGAGTAAACACGCTGAACACCATTGGTAATAGACACATTAATTTTGGGTTTGAATATTAAAATGGGGCGTCACACCGAGTGAGAATGTTACTAATTCACATAAAGTCAAACGTTTTACCGAATGCCTGGCCGTCCGAGAAGCTAACCCGCCGTTTCGAGTGTATAGCTACGTGTTTACGGAAACACATTAGTATACAATTCAGTAATGTCACATTAAATTCATGTCTGAATTAGAAGATCAAGGGTGAAACCGTTCGAGAACGTTGCCACCTTCTGTGAGAGATGAGTGGCTAAGCCAATATTTCCGCGTTTCCTGCGATTCCGGGAGTCAAACCAGGTATTCCGGGCGCAAATCCGCTCAACAGTTTTGGTAATAGTCACCGTAGTACCCGGTTTGAATCTTAAAATTGAGCTTCTGACCGTTTGTGAACGTTATCGATTGTTGAAATGACGAGTGACTTACGGATTGCCTTACCTTCGGCGATGTTAACCTGTCGTTTCGACATTATAGCTTCGTGTTGAGAGAACGAAATTAGTATTCATTTCAGTGATTGGCACCATGATTTCATGCATCAGTTAGAAGATTGTGCGCCAAACCGCTCGAGAACGTTGCTACCATCTTTGAGTGTCAAACGGATAAGCCAATAGCTCCCTCTGTCCTGTGATTTCGAGAGTAAAACCAGGTAATCCGAGAGTAAATAAGCTGAAGAGTATTGGCAATTGACTCCTTCATTCATGGTTTGTGTATTAAAAGGGACCGTCACACCGATTGATAACGTTACCAATTGCCATTAAGATAAAAGTTTTAGCGAAAGCGATACCGCCCACGAACACCTTCCGCCTCATCGGGAATATAACTTGGTCTTCAAAGAAAGATGTAAGTACTCATTTCAGTGACGGGCACTTTATCTTTATGTGTGAATTAGAAGGTCGAGCGTCAAACCGTAGGAGGACGTTACCACCTTCTCTGAAGGACGACCGGCTAAGCGAACAGCTTTACCTATGCTGGGATACCGAGTGCCAACTAGGTATTCCGGCAGTACATGCGAAGGAAATTGGTGGCAATAGATACATTTATTTACAGTTTGAAAATAAAAATAGAGCGTGAGACCGTTAGAGAACTTTACCAATTGCTATAATATCAAACGTTCTACCGAAGACCCTACCTTCCGTGAATATCTCCGGCTGCATGGACGGTATAACTTTCTGTTCAGCGAAAAAACATTAGTATTTATTTAAGCCACAGGCAGCTTAACTTCATTTATGAATTAGAAGATATATGATCAAGCAGTTCGAGATCGATACCACCATTTTTGTGATTCGAACGGCTAAGTTAATAGCTACACCCATCCTGTGATTCCGAGAGACAAACCACGTACACCAGGAGTAAATCCGCAGTACATTATTTGCATTCAAGACCCTACACCCCGCTGTAATTATTAAAGTACAGAATCACACAGTTGTACAACGTTACCTACTGGTATGGGGTCTAACTCTACACACATGGCCGTACGTATCGAGAAGATAACCCGTTGTGTGGAGAGTATATCTTCTTGCTCAGAGAAGCAAAATGGTATAAATATTATTGCCGGGCACCATAATTCCATGTATGAATAAGAAGGTTGTGCGTCGAACCGTTCGCGAACGTTACCATCCACTTTGGTAGTCGATCATGTAAGTCAATAGCTTCACCTTTCCTGTGGTTTCGAGAGTCAATCCCGGTAATCCGGGAGAAATTTCGCTGCACAGTATTGGCATTAGGCAACCTATTTCACGGTATAAATATTAATGTGCACAGTCAAACGGTTGTGGAATGATACTTATTGGTATGGAATCAAACTTTTTACCGAAGGTCTCTCCATCCGAATAGCAAATCCGCTGTTTCGAGAGTATGACTTTGTTGTCAGAGTAGGAAAAGAATATAAATTTTAGTAACGGGCAACTTAATTTCATCTATGGGTCAGAAGATCGAGTGTCAAATCGTTCGAGATCGATACCAGCTACTTTTAATGTCGAAAGGCTGAGTCAACAGTAGTCTTCAGTAGTCTCAACTTCATCAATAGTAGTGCTCCGAGAGACAAACCTGGTACTCCAGGCGTAAATCCGCTGTTGACTATTGGCAATTGACACTTTAAATTTCTGTTTGAATATTAAAGCAGGCCGTGAAGCAGCTGCAGAAGATTACCTATTCGTGTAGGGTCAAACATCTTACAGAATGCCTGACTCGCTGTAAGGGGAGTATAACAACGTGTTCATAGATACGAACAGGTGTTCGCTTTAGTGACGAGCACCTTAATTTGATATATGGATTACAAGGTCGAGGGTCAAAGGTTTCGACAGAGTTGCCACCTTCTGTGAAAGACGAACCGCTATGTGAATAGCTTCACCTATGCTGAGATAACGAGATTCAAAGCAGGTATACCAGGAGTAAAGCTGCTGCACAGTATTGGCAATAGACTCCTTAGTTCACGCTTTGAATATTAAAGTAGAGCTTCAAGCCCATTGAGTGGGTTACCAATTGGAATAAAGTCTGTCGTTCTACCATACACATTACCTTCCGCGATCCTCACCATCATCATCTCGAGTATATCATCGTGACCAGTGAAGGAAATTGGTAATTATTTCAGTGACGGGCAGCTTAACTTCGTGTATGAATTAGAAGATCGTTGTTCGAATCGTTCGAGAACGTTACCACCACTTTTGATATTCGATCGGATAAGTCAATAGCACAACCTATGCCAGTAATTACGAGAGTAGAACCAGTTATTTCGGGAGTAAATCCGCTGATCATTATAGGTAGCAGACTCCTTACTCCATGGTTTGCGTTTTAAAATATAGCGTCTCCCCGATTGAGAACGTTACCAGTGACTACAAAGTCTGGCTTTGCAAAAGCTAACCCGCAGTATCGAAGCTATAACTTCGTGGATTGAGAAACACATTAA
Organism: Lasioglossum baleicum; assembly: GCF_051020765.1. Lineage (NCBI taxonomy): Eukaryota > Metazoa > Arthropoda > Insecta > Hymenoptera > Halictidae > Lasioglossum > Lasioglossum baleicum. Next base: position 35,099 of record NW_027469213.1, on the reverse strand, counting down.
TTTAAATTTTAGTGACGGCACCTTAATATCGTGTATGAAATAGAATATCGATGATCAAACCGTTTCAGAACATTAACACCCTCTTGGATATTCGAACCGCTAAGTGAATAGCTTCACATACCCAGTGCTTCACAGCGTCATATTAGGTATTCCTAGATTAAATCTGCTGGATAGTGTGGGCAATAGTCACCTTAATTAAAGGTTTGTATATTAAAGCAGACCCTCAAACCGTTGTAGAACATTACCAATTCGTGCAAAGTCAAACGTTTTACAGAAGACCTTTCCCTCCTAAAAACTAACCGACTGTATCTAGAGCATTACTTCGTGATTAGAGAGTCACATTAGCATACATTATAGTGATTTCACATTATTTTCATGTATGAATAAAATAACATGGATTCAAATTCTTCGAGAACGTTCCCACCGCCGTTGGGAGTCGAACGGCCAAGTCAATAGCTACACGTACCCTATGATTCAGATAGCCAAATCAGCTATTCCGGGAGTGAATTCGCTGATCAGTATTGGCGGTACACACCTTCATTCAGGGTAGGAATATTAATGTAGAAGGTTAATCCGTCGGAGAACATTACCGATTTGTATAGTGCCATTCTTTTTGCTGAAGACGGTACCTTCTTAAAATATAACGCGCCATAGCTGGTGTCATGCTTAGTTTTAACGGAACCATATTAGTAGACATTATAGCAGAGGCATACCTTATTTAGATATATGAATTAGAGGATCTAGTGTCAAACCGTACGAGATCGTTACCACCTTCTTTCAGAGCCGAACGGCTGAGTCAATAGCTTCACCAGTAATTGCGATTCCGGGAGTCAAACTTTGTATTCCCGCAGCAAATATGCTGAACAGTATGGGCAATAGACATCGCAATTGACGGTCTGAATATTAAAGCAGACAGTCAATCCGCTGTAGAACGTTACCAATTTCTATAAAGTCCAACGTTTTACTGCGGTCCTTACCTACGCGTTCCTCGTTCACTTCAGAGAGAATATATCTTCGTGTTCACAGAATGAAATTAGTATTCATTTCAGAGACGGGCATCTTAACTTCCTTTATGAAATTGAAGATCGATGGTCAAACCGTTCGAAAACGTTAACACACTATTTGAGCGTTGAACGGACATGTCAATGACTCCACCCATCCTGTGATGCCGAGAGACAAACAACGTATTTCTGGAGTAAGTGCGCTGGACAGTTTTCGCAATGGACGCCTTAATTCAAGGTGTGAATATTATATCAGACAGTCAAACAGTTGTAGAGCGTCACCTATTGGAATAGGGTCAAATATTTTACCGATAGCGCAATCTTCGGTGACGGTTTCCAGCCGAACCGTGGGTATGACTTCGAGTTCGGAGGAGGAGAATAGTAAACAATTTGGTGACGAGCTCCTTAACTTCACTATGTATAAGAAGATCGCTGATCAATCCGCTCAAGAGTATTGCAATCTTGTGTGAGAGACGAACGGCTAGCTCAATAGTTTCACAGATCCATGGATTCGGATATTCAATCCAGGTATTCCTGGAGTAAATCCGCTGAACAGTACTGCCAATAGACACTTTAATTCACTGTTTGAATAGAAAAGTAAAGCATCAACCGTGAAACCTATACCGTTCAGCGCATTTACTCCTGGAATACATGAATTGCCTATCGGAGTCAAGGGATAGGTGCAGCTATTGACTTAGAACTGTGACATTCAAGGAAGGTGATATCGTTCTCGATCGGTTTGACCATCGATCTCCTCATTTATACACGACATTAAGATGCCCGTCACTAAAATGTTTACTAATTTGTTTCGCTAAACACGAAGTTATACCCCCGATTCAGCGGATTATGTTCTCTGAAGGTAAGGTATCAGGTAAATAGTATGTCGTTAAGACAATTGGTAACATTCACAAACGGTTTTACGTTCTACTTTAATATTCACACAGTAAATTAAGGAGACTATTGTCAATACCGATCAGCGGATTTCCTCCTGGAATACCAGGTTTGACTCTACGGAATCACAGGGTAACTGAATCTATTGACTCAGCCGTTCGACACTCAGACAAGGTGGTAACGTTCTCGAATGGTTTGACACTAGATGTTCTAATTGATACATGAAATTAAGGTGCCCGTAACTAAAATGTAAACTATTCTGTATAAACTGATCACGAATTTATACTGTCGCGACAGCGGATTAGGTTCACGGTAGGTAAGAACATCGGTAAAATCTTTTGACTTTATACCAATTGGAAGCAACCTCAATCGGTTTGGCACTCAACTTTAATATTCAAACCTTGAACTATGGCGATTATTACCAATTCTGTTCAGCGGATTTACTCCCGGTACAACTTGTTTGACTCTCGGAATCACAGGATTGGTGAAGCGATTGACTTAACCGTTCTATTCCCAATGAAGGTGGTAACTGTCACGAGCGGATCGACCCGCGATATTCTAATTCGTACATGCATTTAAGGTGGCATCACTGAAATGTATTCTAATGTGTTTCTCTAAACACGAAGTAATACTCTCGATATGGCGGGTAAGATTCTCGCAAGGTAAGGATGTCTCGAAAACGTTTGACTTAATAGCAATTGGGAACGTTCTTACACGGTGTGACGCTCTATTTTGATTTTCAAAGCGTGAGTTATGGTGCCCATTGCCAATAGTCTTCAGCCGATATACTCCGGGTATACCTAGTGTGACTCACGAAGCCACAGGATAGGAGAAGCTATTGTGATATATGTGTGATTTGACGAAGAAGGTAGCAACGTTATCGAACGGTTTCACCCTTGATTTTCTAATCCATAATTAAAATTATGGTGCCCATCACTTCTATGTATTCTGATTCGTATCTCTGTATACGAAGTAATACTGTACAAATCTCGGGTCAAGTAAGCGGAGGGAAAGGTTTTCTGTAAAACATTTGACACCGTCCCGATATGTAACGGTGTACAAATATTTGACTCTGTACTTCAACATGCTAACCGTGAACTAAGGTGTCCACTGCCAATAGTATACTGAGGATAGGCTACCGGAATACCAGGTGTGACACTCCGAATCACAGGATAGGTGAAGATATTGACTTAGCCTTTCGCCTGTCACAGAAGGTGGTAACGTTCTCGAGCAGTTTGACACTCGATTTTCTCATTCATACATGAAGTTAAGGGCCTGTCACTGAATTGAATACTAATTTCATTCTGTGAGCACGAACTTATACTCTCCATACAGCGAGTTAGTTTCTCGGATGGTATGGTCCTCGGTTCAACGTTTGAATTTATACCAACTGGTAACATTCTCAATCCGATTCACGCTCTGCTTTAATATTCATAGCGTGAATTATGGCGTCTATTGCAAATAAGATTCAGCGTCGTTACTCCTGGAATACCTGGTTTGACTCTCGGAATCATAGGATAGGTGAAGCTATTGCCTTAGCGTTGCGACTCCCAAAGAAGGTGCGACCTTTCTCTAACGGTTTAACTCTCGACTTTTATGTTTATAAATGAAAATGTGCTGTACGACGGCAAAAATGACTACTGATTTGTTTCCGTGAACTACAAGTAATGCACTTGCTACAGCGGTTTATGATCCCTTAAGATACGGTATTCGGTAAGAAATCGGACTTTATACGAATAGGTAAACTTCTCTGACGGTTTGACTCCATATTTGAATATACATACCGTGAATTAATGTGTATGTTGCAAAACCAATCAGCGGATTTACTCTCGGAAAACTTCGTTTGACTCCCGCAAACACGGGACAGGCGAAGCTATTGACGTGGACGTTCGATTCTCAAAGATGGTGGTAACGCTCTCAATCGGCCTGACCCTCGAACTTTTAATAAGTGCATGAAATTATGGTGCTCGTTACTAAAATGTATACTCGTTCGTACCGCAGAACACGGTGTCATAGTCCCGATACAGTGGGTCCGTCTTTTGATGGATAATGCATTCTACAAGAAGTTTAACCCTACACGAATAAGTAGTGCTCCAAAACGGCTTGACGGCCTGCTTTAATATTCAAACCGTGAATTATGGAATGTATTGCCCATAGTGATGAGCGGATATACTTCCGGAATACCTGGCTTGCCTCTCCGAAGCACATGATACGTCAAGCTATTATTGACTTAGCGTCTTGAATCTCAAGGAGTGTGCTAACGACCTCGAATGGTTTGACCATCGACCTTCTAGTTTATACATGAAGTTAAGGTGCCTGTTACAGCAATGAACACTAGCTTCTATCTCTAAACACGAAGCTATCCTCTCGATGAAGCCGATGAATTTCGCGGAAGGTATGGCCTTCGATAAATCGTTCGATCTTATACCAATTGGTAACGCCCTCAAACGGTTTGACGCTGTGCTATAGTATTCAGGCCGCGATTTAATGTGTCTATTGCCAAAACAATTCCGCGGACTTTCTCCCAGAATACCTTGTTTGACTTTCCGTATCACAGGACAGGTGAAACTGTAAACTAAGCCGTTCAACTCTTAGAGAAGGTGGCAACGCTCTCGAACGGTTTTGTCCTCGATCTTTTAATTCATTCGCGAATGTTGCAACCTTCTTTGAGATTCGAACGGGTAAGTCAATAGCTTCACCTCTCATATGATTACGAGAACCAAACCAGGTATTCCGTGAGTAAAGCCGCTGTACACAATTGGCAATAGACACCCTAGTTCACGATATACATATTGGCGTACAGAGTCCAACTGTTGTAGAATGTTACTCATTGGTATGGAGTAAAATATTTTCCGAAGAACCCACCTACCGAGATCCGAATTCGCTGTATCAAGAGTATAACTTCGTGTCCAGAGAAACAAATTTCTTTTACCGACATCTGTGAGAGACGAAGGGCTACTTCAACAGCTTCACCTATTCTGTGATTCCGGGGGTCAAACTAGGTACTCCGGGAGCAAATGTGTATTTCGGTATTCGCAGAAGACACCTTAAATTATGGTACAAATAGTAATATACAGAATCGTACCATCGTAGAACTGTACCTGGCGGTATATGGTCACACTTTGTACCGCATACCACACCCTCCGGAAGCCTATCCCGCTGCAGAAAGTGTCCTGCTTAATGATCATGGAAACAAATTAGTAGAATATTTAGCAGACGGACACTTTAATTGCATATATCAAGAGGAGTATGGAGGGTCAAATCGTCGGAGAACGTTAACATCTCTTATGAGGGGCGCCTGTATAAGGCCATAGCTTCACCTATCGTGTGATTCCGATAGTCAAACAAGGTACTCCTTGAGTAAAAGCCCTGTACAGTATTTGCAATAAACGCCTTACTTCACGGTATGAATATTAAAGGAGACCGTCATACTGTTGTACAATGTTACATATTCCTATAAAGTCAATCTTTCTTGAGACGGCCTTACCTTCCGAGAAACTGACCCCATATATTGTGGGTATTACTTCCGCTTCAGTGAAGCAGATAAGTATTCATTTTGGTGTCACGATGCTTAATTTCAAGTATGAATTTGAAGGTCGAGGGTCAAACCGCTCGATAACGTTGCCTCCTTCTATCAGAGTCGAACGACTATGTCAATAGCTTCACCTATCCAGGGATTCGGAGAGCCAAACCAGGTATTCCTGGTCTAATTCGCTGAACATTATTGGCAATAGACAGCTTATTTCACGGTATTAATAATAATGCAGACCATCAAACCGTTGTAGAGCATGACCTATTCGTATAGAGTCATACATTTTACCCAACGCCTTACCGTCCATGAAGCTAACCAGCTCTACAGAGGGTGTGGCTTCGTATTCAGACAAGCAAGTTAGTATAAATTTTAGTGGCAGGTACCGCTATTTCATGTATTACCTATTAGATCGAGGGTCAACCCGTTCGAGATCGTAACCACTTTCTTTCAGAGACGAACGGTTAAGTCCATAGTTTGACGTATCCAAATATTCTAAGAGTCAAACCATGTATTTCAGGAGTAAATGTTACTAATTTGCTACCTTGATCACTGAGTAAGAAATTTGCTGCCGCGGTTTGTGCTTCTCGGAAGGTATAGCCCTCGGTAAAATGTTTGTCTATGAATTAAAAGGTAAAGCTCTATAACCGTTGGTCGCTCTACCTTCATATTCGTACAGTGAAATAAGCTGTCTATTGCCAATATTGCCCAGCGGATGTGCTCCCGGAATACCTGGTTTACTTCCGGAATCACAGGATAGGTGAAGCCAGTGGCGCAGCGGTTGGTGTCTAACAGAAGGTGGCAACGTTCCGGAGCTCTTTGACGCACGATCTTCTAATACATACATGAAGTTAATGTGCCCGTCACTGAAATTAATAATAATTTCCATCTCAGAGCCGGAAGATATAGTCTCGATGGTGCCGTTCAGATTCGCGGAAGTAAACGCCTCCGGTAATCGTTTGAATTTGTACAAATCGGTATCGTTCTCTTGAACCCTTGGTTTGACACCCTACTCAAATGTTCAAGCCGTGGATTAAGGTGTTTTTTGCTATTACCGCTCAGTAGATTTACTCACTGGATACCCGGCCTGACTGTCGGAATCACTGGATAGGTGAAGCCATTCACATCGCCGATAGTGCTTAAAAGCGGTGGTGTCTTTCGCCAACGGCTTTGTTGTCGATTTTTATATTTATTCATGAAAATGTGGTGCCCGTCTGCGAATATGTCGACTAATTTGTTTCTGCGAACAATAAGCAGGACACTCGACACGGCGCGATCGGTTCTCGGAAGGTAAGGTAATCGGTAGAAATAATGACTTTATACTAATTGATATCGTTCTCAAACTGCTTGACGCTCCGTTTTAATACCCAAGCCGTGAATTATGGCGTCGGCTGACCACACTGTTCATTGGATTTACTCGCGGAATACTTGGTTTGGCTCTCGGAATCACAGTATAGATGATGCTATTGACTTAGCCGTTCGTCTCCTACAGAAGGTGTGCAACGTTCTCGAGCGTCTTGACCCTACAACTTCTACTTCATACATGAATTTAATGGTGGCGTCACTAAGGTATATACTAACTTGCATCCTTCAACACGATGTTATACTCTCGACACAGCGGATTTGGTTCTCGGAAGGTAAGGCCTTCGGTAAAACGTTTGACCCCTATACATATATGTAACGTTCTACAATGGTTTGACATTGCACTTTAATACTCATACCATGAATTTAGGTGTGGATTGCCAATCCTGTTCAGCGCATTTACTCCTGGGATATCTCGCTTCAATTACGAAACCACAGGATAGGTGATGCTATAGTCGTAACTGTGCGTCCCTGAAAGCAGGTGGTAACGATCTCATACAGCTTGTGTCTCGATTTTGCTGTTCATACACGAAAATATGGTGTCCGTCTGCTCAAATGTCTAATAATTTGATTCCAGTACCACTATGCAAGGCACTCACTAGAGCGGGTTATGCTCCTCGGAAAGAAATGCCCTCGGTAAAATTTTCGTCCTTATACCAATTGGTTACGGTCTCAAACGGCTTGGCGAACTTCTTTAATATCAACCAGTGATTTAAGGTGTCCATTACCAATACGGTTCAGAGGATTTATGCCCGGAATACGTGCTTATACTCATGCTATCTCAGGTTGGATGAAGTTATATCGGGGTCTTGTAGTTATACACTGCAGCTCGAAGCGGCATTACTGTATGGTTTCAGTAAATTTCTTATCCTTCACTTTGTACCATATGCATTCTGTCACAGTTTACTATTTATTTATAGATACTGCAATTTACTTTTGTTATATTTTCGTTCTTGTTCGATATTTTCAATTTTAATGTAAAAAAAGTGTATGGCTTAGTAAAGTTGCCTTTGAAATTAGTTGAGTGTACGATTATGACATTATCTTGTTAAAAATATTGTTATGTTATATGATTGTCTGTATATGTAACTGCGCTGTCGGAGCGACACAGCTGGAGAGATCCTGTATTTGCGTTCGGTAGATCGGAGCGAAACTAAGGCATGATTTACGTTAACTTCTTTAAGCTTGATGTTGTACCGTGTGCACCTTTCGCAGTTTTCTATTTATTTCTACATGCTGCAGTTTACACGTATGGTATTTCCGATTTTCGACCAAATATCCAATTGTGAATATCAAAAATTGTATTTCCCAGTAAATGTGTAATGGGAATTATGTGAGTGTACGTTTATGACAATATTTTGCTAATCTCTTTGTTGTTTTATATGATTTCCTCTATGCGTACCTACGCATCCGGTGCGTCAAGACAAAAGTGGACTTGTCGTTGTGTTCGGCAGATCGGAGCGGCAATGCTGGCAGGTCTTCGTAAATTTCTTTAATCACGGTATGGTAACGTATGCATTTTGTTTGATATTCTGTTTAATTCTACACATCGTACTTTACTGTTTTGATATTCTCGATTTCTTCCAAAATTCCAATTGATAATTTCAAAAATTGTATTTCTTAGTAAAGTTCTATCTGGAAATAGTTGCGTGTACGACCATGCCAATATTTTGCTATACATATTGTTATTTTATATAGTTGTCTGTATACGTACCTACGGTTCCTGCAAGACACGGCTGGAATGACCTCGTAGTTGTGTTCGGTAGATCGGAGCGATGCTACTGTATGGTCTTCGTGAATTTCTATAACTTGGATGTTATACTGCAGAGACTCTTTTGCAGTCTTCCTTGTAGTTTAACTAACTGTAATTTACTGATATTATATATTCAATGTTTCTCAATACTTTTAATTTTTAGTTTAATGGATTGTGTTTCATAGTAACAGTGCCTTTGACATTAGATGAGTGTACCGTTATGTCAATATTTTGTTGAACTTGTTATTTTTTTATTCTATGGTCTATATATATATATATATATATATATATATATATATATACCAACGCTGTTTGAGGGACACGACTGTTGAGGTCTTGCAGTAGCGAACATCAGATTGAAGCGGCTCTACTGGAGGGTCTTTGTTTATTTCTTTATCCATAAGATTGTGCGGTATGCATTCTTTCGCAATTTTCTATTCATTTCTACATACTGCATTTTACTGTTATGATTTTTTCAATTCTTTTCAAAATTCATAAATTTAAATACAAGGACCTCTATTCTTTAGTATACGCGCCATTTGAATTTGTTGAGATTATGTTTATGACAATATCTTGGTAAGTTTTTGTCATTTTTCACGGTTGTCTGTATACGTACCTTCGGTGCTGTAGCGACACGGCTGAAGTGGTCTTGTAGTTGCGAACGCCAGATCGAAGCGGCATACCGCGTCATCTTCGTAAACCTTTTTAACCACAATATTGTACCGCATGCAATCTTTCGCAAATTTCTATATACTTTTGCATACTGCATTTTACTGTTATGATTTTTCGACTTTTTTCATAATTTCCAATTTTAATTTAAAAAATTGTATTTCATAAGAAATCTCTCGTTGGAATTAGTTAAATGTACGTTTATGATAATAGTTTGTTATATCTTACGTTATTTTCTCATGGTCTGTATACGTAACTACGATGCCGGAGCGGGACGATTGGCGACGAATTGCAGTTGCGAAGAGCAGATTGGAGCGGCACTACTGGATGGTATTTGTTAATTTCTGTAACCGTGATATAGTACCGAATGCATTTTTTCCCAGTCTTCCATTTATTAATTTTTTTTTTAAACTTTTAATCCTTAGTGTAAAAATTTGTAATTTTCAGTAAAAGTGACTTTGGAATTAGTTTAGTGTGCGTTTGTGACGTCAGTTTATTAATCTTATTGCTATTTTGTAGGATTGCGTGCATAGGTACCTATGTTTCCGGAAGAACACGACTGTAGTGGTATTCTAGTTGTGTACCGCAAATCTGAGCGGCACTGCTAGATGGTCTAGGTTAATTTCTTTAGTCTTGAGATTGTACAGTATGCATGTTTCCTAGCATTCCATTTATTTATGCATACTGTAGTTTATTGTTGTGATATCTTCAATTTTCTTTTTTTAATTTCAAGTTTTGATTACCAAAAATTAAATTTCTTGGTAAAATGGCCGTTGGAATTAGATGAGTGTACATCGATGACTTCATTTCGTTAAACATATTGTTATCTTTTACGATTGTCTGCATACGTACCTACGCGTCCAGGGCGACACTGTTGGCGTGGTCTTGTAGTTTCGTTCAACAGATCAGGGCGACACTATTGGATGGTCCTCGTTAATCTCTTAACCATGACTTTGTGCCGTATGCATTTTATCCCAGCCTTCCATTTATTAACACACAGCGTAATTTAATGTCTTGATATTTACGATTTTTTTCGAAATTTCAATTTTTATTTTAAAAAAATTGTATTTCTTAGTAAAAGCGTTATTGGAAATAGGTGAGTTTAAGCTTATGACAATGCTTTGTTGAGCTTGCTGTTATTTTATATGATTGTGTGTATTCATACCTACGATTCCGGAGCGACAGGTCAGTGGTGGACTTGTAGTTGCGTATGGTACATCGGTGCAAGGCTAATGGATGGTCTACGTTAATTTCTTTAACCGTGAACTTGTACCATATGCAGTTCCTCCTATCTTTGTTGTTTATTTCTTCGCGCTGTAATATATTGCTATGATTTCATCGATTTTGTCTGAACTTTTATTTACTAATTTAAAAATTGTATTTCTTTTTTTAGAGAGCGCCTTTGGAATTACTTGAGTTTACGTTCATGACCATACCTTGTATAATTTGTTGTTACATTCTGTGAATTTTTCTATATGTACCTACTCTCCCGGAGCGACACGACTGGACTTAACTTGTAGTTGCGTTCACTATATCGGAGCGACACTGCTCTATGGCCTATGTTCATTTTTTTAACCCTGATATTGTACCACGTGCATTCTTTCCCTATTTTCAACTTATTAGTACATACAGTAATTTGCTGTTTTGATTCTTTTGATATTTTCAAAATTTCCAATTTCTATTATCATTCATTGTACATTTTATGAATGGTGCCTTTGGAATTTGATGAGTGTACGCTTATGACAATATGTTGTTGAATAGTTAGTTATTATATATGATTGCCTCCGTCTGTACCTACGCTGCCAGAACGACAGCACTGGATTCGTCTTGTGGTTGCGTACGCTATGTCGGAGCGACAACTGATGTATGGCCTACGTTAATTTCTTTAACCTTGATATACTACCGTATGCATTCCTTCGTATTCTTCCATTTATATAAATATATATATATACTCTGTAATTTCCTGTTCTAATAATTACGAATTTTTCCAAATTCTCAATTTTTAATATCAATCAATGTATATTTTATGAAAAGTGTCTTAGGAATCAGTTGAGTGTACGATTATGTCATCAGTTTTCTATATTTGCTGTTATTTTAAACGATTTTGCGTGTACATACCTACGCTTCCGGGGCGACACGGGTGGAGTTCTCTTGCAGTTTGCTTTCGGAATATCGGAGCGACAGTGCTGTATAGGCTCTGATAAATTCTTTGACCTTGATATTGTACCGCGTGCATTATTTCTCTGTATTCTGTTTATACCTACATACTGTAATTTACTGTTATGGTACCTCCAGTTCTTTACAAAATTTTCAATACATGGTTTGAAAAATTGTATTTATCAGTGAAACTGTCTTTGGTATTAGTCGAGTGTAGGTTTATGCCAATATTATGATGAAACTTATTCTTATTTTACATAATTGTCCTTATACGTACATACGCCTCCGGGGCGACGCGCCTGTCATGGTGTTGCAGGTGCATTCGGCAAATCGGACCGACACTACAGCATTATCGTCGTTAATTCCTCTAACCTTGATATTGTGCCGAATGCATTCTTACGACATTCACTACTCATTAGTACATTCTGTGATCTACTGTTATGATATTTCCGGTTTCATTCAATCCCTTCAATTTTTAATTTTGGAAATTGTAGATTTATTAATATCACAGTAGTAACTTTCAGTATGCACAAATAAATCAAAACCTGGGAAAAAATTCTTACTGTACAATATCAAGGTTAAAAACATGATCGAAGTCCATCCAGTAGTGTCGCTTCGATCTGCCGTACGCAACTACAAGACCTCGCCAGGCGTGTTGTTCCGTCTGCGTGGACACATATACGGCCAACAGTGTAAAACTACGATAGGTTTAGAATAATATCTCATAATATCTCGCCAAACGTACACTCAACAAATTCCATAGACACTTTTTCTATGAAATACAGTCTTTGAAATTAAACACTAGAAGATATGAAACAAATCGAAAATATCTTAAAAGTAAATTGCAGTATGTAGTAATAAATAAAATCCAGCCAATCAGTGCGCACGCTACATTGATAAGGACAAAGGAGAAACAAGGGCCATACGCTATTGTCGCTTCCGATCTGCCTATGCAACTACAACGCATCCACATTCGTGTTGCACCGGCAGCGTAGGTACGTGTACAGGCAATCAAATAATACTCCAAACGAACTGTCCTAAATAATGTCATAAACGTACACTCAATTAATTCCAAAGACATCTTTGCTATGAAGAAATTTGTGAATTTAAAAATTAGAAACTATGAGTAAAACGGAACATATCAAAACAGTAAATTGCAGTACGTATAAATAACTGGAGGACTGCGAAACAATGCATACGGTTTAGTGTCATGGATAGACGTATTACCGAAAATCAGGCAGTAGTGTCGCACCGGTATGTCGAACGAAACTGCAAGATATCACCATTCCTGACCCTGCGGAAAGGCTGGTACGTATACAGGCAATCATATGAAATAACAATCATTTTACCAGATTATTGTCGTAAACTTACACACAACTTCTTCCAAACACACTTTTGCTAACAAATAAAAATTTTGCGTATTAAAAATTGAAATTGTCACAGTAATCTACCGCTTATATAAATAGATAGGACAATGGGGGAAATTCATACGGTACAAAGGAAGGATAAAGAAATTAACAAAGTCCATGCAATAGTGTCGCTCCAATCTACCGAACCCGACTGCAAGACAACTCCAGTCGTGTCGCTCGGGAAGCGTAGGTACGTATACAGGCAGTGATATAAAATGGCACTGTGGTTTGCAACATATTGTCATGAAAGTGAACTCCTCTAATTCAGACGGCACATTTCCTGAAATAATACAATTTTTAAAATAAAACTTGCAAGTTTCGACAAAAATGGAAAATATCATAACAGTAAATTACAGTGTTTGTAAATAAATAGAAAACTGCGACGGAATGCGTGCGGTACAATATTATGGTTAAAGGAATTAATGATGACATATCATCATTATGATGATGATTATCATCATATAATATATGATGACATATGATGAGCATATATACATATATAGAGAATCATACACAATAACAGTTAGTTAAGCAAAATAATGTCATAAACGTGCACTGAACTAGTTCCAAAGACACTTGTATTCAGAAATATATTTTTTTAAACTAACAATAGAACTATAGAACTAACAATTTCGAAAATAATTATAATGACCATAACAGTAAACTGCAGTATTGTATATAAATATAAAAATGAGAAAGAATTTCTTGCGGATCATAATCATATCCTATGAAATTAACGTAATCCGTACAGTAGTCTTGCTCGATCTGCCGTACGATCATTCACTGTTCGAATATTATAGCAGGAGGTCAAGCGATTGTAGAACTTTACCCATTCGTATACAATCTAACATTTCACCGTAGGCCATTCTTTCCAAGAGGCAAGCCCGCTATATTGAGGGCATTACATCGTGTTCCGAGAAGCAAAATAGTAGACATTTTAGTGACGGGCACCTTAATTTCGTGTATGCATTATCAGATCGGAACTTAGACTGATCATGAACATAACCGACCCTTTTGAGACTGGAGCGGCTAAGTAAATAGCTTCACATATCCTAAAATTCCGAAAGTCAAACCAGATATTCCGGGATCCTATCCGCTGCAAAGTATCGGTAATGGACGCCTTAACTGGCGGTCTGTATATTAAAGTAGAGCGTAAAACCGTTTGTGAACGTTACCAATTTTTATACATTCAAATGTTTTTCCGACGGCGGAAACTTCCGCGTTCCTCGCCCGCTTCATCGAGAGTATAACATCGTGTTTAAAGGACCAAGTTATTACACACTCGCGTGACGTGGGCCATAATTTCACTCTGAGTAATAAGATTATGGGTCAAACCATTCGAGACAGATACCACGTTCTTTGAGATTGAAACGGTTACGTCAGTAGCTTCATACACACTGTGGTTTAGAAAGTCAATGGAGATATTCCGGGAGAAAATGCGCTGTCCAGCATTGGCGATAGATACCTTAATTCGAGGATTGAATATTGAAATATATCGTTACACTGTGTGAGAACGTAACAATTGATATAAAGTCAAACATTTTACACAATGCCTTACCGTCCAAGAAGATAACCAGCCGTATCGAGAGTCCAGCTTCATGTTTAGTGAAACAAAATAGTATACAATTTAGTGACGGCACCTTAAATTCATTTAAGAATTAGAATATCGAGATTCAAAGCCTTGGAGAACGTTACCCCCTTCTGTTAGAGACGAACTGCTAAGGCAATAGCTTCACCTATTCTATACTTCGCAGTGGCAACGCCGGTATTCCGAGAGTACATCCGCTGAAGGGTATTGGCCATTCACACCTTAATTCACGGTATCAATATTAAGGTACTGGTTCGATCCGCCGGAGAACATTATTAATTAACATAAGGAAATACTTTTTACCCAATACCTTGCCATCCGAAATCCTATTCCGTTGTAGAGATTGTCAAGCTTAGTGTTCACGGAAACAAATGAGTAGACTTTTCAGCAGACGGACACCTCAGTGCCACGTATGAATAGCAAAATCGAGAGTCAAACTGATCGAGAAAGTTAGCATCTTTATTATAGAGCCGTACGGCTTTGTCAATAGCTTCTCCTACCTTGTAATGCCGAGAGTCAGACCAGGAATTGGCAGAGCCTGTGGGCAGTATAGTATAGTCAATAGACACATTAATTCAATGAATGAATAGTAATGTACAGAGTCAAAACGTTGTAGAACGGTACCTACTGGTATGGAGTCAACCTTTTTACTGATTACCTATCATTTCTAGAACGTATCCCGCTTTATCAAGAGTAATTCTTCGTGTTCAGACACGCAAATGAGAATACATATTAGTGACGTGCATATTAATGTCATGCATGAAATGGAAGGTCAAGGGTCTGAGTGTTCGAGAGCGTTACCACCTTCTGTGAGAATCGAGCGGCTAAGACACTAGCTTCACCCGTCCGGTGATTCCGAGAGTCAAACCAGGTACTCCGTGAGTCTATCCGATGCACAGTATTGGTAATTGATACCATAAATCACAATTCGTATATTATCGTTGTTCGTAAAGCTGTTGTACAACATTACCTATTCGTATAGAATCAAACATTCTTCCGAAAGAAGAGATCCAATTGAGAGATCCACAACTAAGTCAATGGCTACACCTATCCAATGATTCCGATAGTCAAATCAGGTATACCGGCAGTCAATCCGCTGTACAGTATTGGCAATAGGCACCCCAATACACGGTTTGAATGTAAACGTACGCCGTCAATCCGTAGTATCATTACCTCTTGGTGTAGTGTAAAACTTCATACAGAATGCCTTGCCCTCCGAAAAACAAACCCGCAGTATGGAGAGAATGAGACCCTGTTCAGTGGGATGAATTAGTGTACATTTTGCTGGCCGCTACCTTAATTTCATTTATGAATCAGATGCACGAGTGTCAAACCGTGCGAGAATGTTATCACCTTCTCCGTGATTCAAACGGCTAAGTCACTAGCTTCATACATCCTGTGGTTCAGAGACTCAAACGACATATTCCGGGAGTAATTGTGCAATACAGAATTGGCAATAGATCCCTTACTTCACGGTTTGAATACTAATATAGAGCGTCAAAACGTTTCAGAACGTTACCAGTTTCTATAAAGTCAAATCATTTACCGAATGGCTTACCCAACCCAGAAGCTAACCCGCCCTATCGAGAGAAGCTAGGTGTTTAGGGATACACATTAGTAAACCTTTTAGTGACGGGGACCCTAATTTCATTACGAATAAGAAGATCGAGGGTAATATCGCGCCAGATCGTTACAACTTTCTGTTTGAGACGAACTGCAAAATCAATAGCTTCACCTATTCCAAGATTCCAAGAGACAAGCTATGTATTCCTGGAGTAGATCCGCTGGATCAGTATTAGCCTTACACACCCTATTGCACGGTGTAAATATTAAAGTACAGATTCAAACCGTTGTAAGACGTTAGGTTTTGGTATAGAGTCAAACATTTCACACACGGCTTTAACTTCGTGAAGCTCTCCCGCTGTATCGAGAGTAAAACTTCGTGTACGGAGAAGCAAGTTAGCATGGATTTTAGTGACGGGCATCCAAATTTTAAGTATGTACTATGGAGGTACTGGTTCAAATCATTCGAGAACATTTCCACCTCCCTTGAGCGTGGAACGGCCAAGTTAATACCTTCACTTATCCAGGAATTCAGATAGGCAAACCAGGTACTCTGGGAGTAAATGCCCTATACATTATTCGAAATAAACACATTAATTCAGGGATTGAATATTAAGCAGGACGTCAAGGCGCTGTAGGACGGTACCAATTGGTGTAGAGTCCAACTTTTTACAGAAACCTTACGTACCGTCAATCCATCCCGCCGTATAGGGAGTATAATTTCGTGCTCAGGAAACACATTCGTATACATTTTAGAGATGGGCATCATAATTTCGTGCTTGAATTAGAATATAGAGTGTTAAGTAGTTCCAGAACGATACCACCTTCTATGACGTTCGAACGGCTAAGTCCATTGCACCACATATCCTGTGGGTCGGAGTGTCAACCCAGGTACTCCACGAGTAAGTGCGCTGAACAGTATTTGCAATAAACACATCAATCCGCGGTATGTATATTCATGTAGGGAGTCAAACCCACGGCGAACATTACCAATTTTTATAAAGTCCTTCCCTTTCCGCTTACCTTACCTTGCGTGAACCGCACCCGCTGTATCGAGTGTGTAACTCCGTGCTGAGAGAAACATATTCTTATACATTTTAATGACGTGCAACTTATTTGCATATACGAATAGTAAAACCATGAATAAAGCCTTTCGAGATAATTGTCACGTAAGTTAACAGCTTCGCCTATCCGGTGATCCCAAGAGTCAAACCGGGTAATCCGCGTCTAATCCTGCTGTCCAGTGTTGCCATTAGATACGCAATTTTACAGTTTGAATATTAAAGATCTGAGTCAAAGTGTTCAAGAACGTTACCTATTGCTCTATAGTCAGACTTTTTACAGTACGCCGTATTTTCCGAGAAGCTCTCACGCTGTATCGGGATTTCATCTTCGTGTTACGAGAAACGAATTAATATGCATTCTAGTCACGGGCATAATAATTTCATATATGAATGAGAATATCGGGCGCCAAACTATTCGCGAAGGTTACCATCCACCTTGTGAGTCGAACGGTTAGGTCAACAGTTTCAGCTATCCTGTGATTCCGTGTGTAAAACCAGGTATTCCGGAGTAAATCCGCTGATCAGTATTGGCAATAGGCACCCAAATTCTCGGCATGAGCATTACATTAGGGAGTCAAATCGTCGGAGAACGTTAACAATTGTTATAAAGACTTTTCACAGAATACGTTACCTCCCGAGAGCGTATCCCGCTGTATCGAGAGTAAAACTCGTGATCTGCGATGCGAATTAGTATGCATTATAGTGAAGGGCACATTAATTTGATGTATGAATTAGAAGGTCTATGGTCAAATCGTTCGAGATATTGACCGCCCTGTCTTAGAGTCCACGGCTAATTCAATACCTTCTCCTATCCTTTGATTTCGAGAGTCAAACCAGTCATTCCGGGGGTAAACCCAGTGAACAGTTTTGGCAATGGACACCTTAATTCGCGGTATGAATAATAAAGTAGGGTGTCAAATCGTGGATGAACGGTACGTACTGGTTTAGAATCAAAGTTTATACCTAAAGCCTTGCCTTCGGAGAAGCTAACCCGCTGTATCTAGAGTATATCTGCGTGTTCCGCGAAGCAAATTATTATACATTTGTGTGACGATTACCTTAATTTCATGAATCCGTTAGAAGATTGAGGGTCAAACCAAGCCAGAACGTTACATCCTTCATTGAGAATAGAATGGCTAAGTCAATAACTACACTTTTTCTGAGATTACGAAAGCCAAAGCATGTATTCACATCAGTTGAACGGTATTGCCAATAGTCGTCTTAATTCACGGTTTTAATTTTAAAGTAGAACGTCAATCCGGTTGAGAATGCAACCACTTTGCATAAAGTTAAACGTTTTACTGGGTACCTTACCCTCCGAAAGTCTAACGCGCTGAACCGAGGGTATGTCTTGGAGTTCTGAGGGGCAAATAAGTAGTCAATTTGGTGACGGGCACCATAATTTCATATATGATTTAGATGAGCGTGTGTCAAAGCGTTCGCAATCGTTGCCATACTCTTTCAGATTTGAACGGCAATGCCAATAGCGCCTATTCTTAGATTCTGAGAGTCAAACTAGGAATGCCGGGAGTAAATCTCCTGAGCCGTATTGGTAATCGACACAATGATTCACGGTGTGAACATTAAAGTACACAGTCCAAGCTTTGTAGAACGTTACCTATTGGTTTAATGACAAAAGTTCAACCGATGGAATTTCCTTCCGAGAAGATCACCACCTGTATCCACAATAAAACTTTGAGTATACCGAAGAAAATTAGTCTACATTTCAGCGACGAGCACCTTAATTTCATGAACGATTTCGAAGATCGATTATCAAACCGTTCGAGAACGTTACAACCGTCTGTGAGAGACGGACTGCTATGTCTATTGCTTCACCTGCCCTGTGATTCCTAGAGTCAAATCAAGTAATCCGATTGCAAATCCGCTCCACAGTATCGCCAATAGACACCTTAATGCACGGATTGGATACCAAAGTCGAGCTTCAAACAGTTCAGGAGTATTGCTAATTGGCATAAAGTCAACACATTACCGAAGGCCTTACGTTCTGCGAACCTCACCTACTTCATCGAGATTTTAACTTCGTGTTCACTGAAAAAAAATTCGTATTCATTTCAGTCAAGGCACGAAAACTTTATGTGCAGTAGAAGATCGATGGCCAATCCGTTAGAGAACGTTACCACCCTCATTGATAGTCGAACGGATTAGTCAATAGCTCCAACTATCCTGAGATTCCGAGAGTCAAACCAGGTATTCCGGGAGTAAATCCGCCGAACAGTATAGGTAATAAACACCTTGATTCACTGCTTCAATATTATAATAGAGCGTCAAACCTATTGAGAACGATACCACCCTCTAGGAGAGTCATACGGATAAGTCAAGTGCATCACCTATCCAGTGACTCGGGGAGTCAAACCAGGTATTCCTGGAGTAAATACGCTGCACAGTATTGCCAATAGACACCATAATTCGCGGACTGAATATTAAAATACAGCGTCACACCGTGTGAGAAAGGTACTAATTCCTATAAAGTCAAACGTTTTACAGAATGTCTAACCGTCCGAGTAGCTAATCCGCCGTATCGGGAGTATTGCTACGTGATTAGGAACTCACATTAGCATAAAATTTAGTGACGTCAAATTAAATTCATGTATGAATTAGTAGACCGAGGGTCAAGCCGTTCGAGAATATTGCCATCTTTTCACGTATCCTGCGATTTCAAGAGTCAAACCAGGCATTCTAGGAGCAAATCCGCTGAAAATTATTGGCAGCAAACACGGTTTGTATATCAAAGCAGAGCGAGATACGGTTTGTGAACGGTACCAGTAGATTTAAGGCCAAACGTTTTATCAATTACCATACCCAACGGGAAGCTATCCCGCTTCAGTGAGTGTGTTGCTTTGAGCAAACGGAAACAGATAAGTAAACATTGTAGTGACTGCCACCTTAATTCCATGTATGGATGAGAATATATAGAGGCAATCCGTTCCATCACGTAACCACCTCCGTTGAAAATGGATCACATAGGACAATAGTTTTACCTGTACTTGTGATTCTGAGAGCGCACACCAGGTATATCAGGAGTAAATCCGCTGTATACTATTGGCGGTGGACACCATAATTTGCGGCTTGAATGCTTAATTAGAGCGTCAATCCATTTGAGAACGATACCAGATGGTATAAAGTCAAACGTTTTACCTAAGGTCTAACCATCCGTGACATAATACGCTGCTTCGACGGTATAAATTCATGATCAGAGATACAAATTAGTGTACATGTTAGTGACGGGCACACTATTTTCATTTGCGAAATTGAAGATCGTGTGTCAAATCATTCGAGATCGTTACCACCTTCTTTTAGAGTCGAACGTCTGTGTCAATAGCTTCACCCATAGTTGTGATTCCAAGCATCAAGCTAGGTATACCAGGAGTAAATCAGCTGAGAAACATTGGGGATAGATACATTAATTCACAACATGAATATTATCATAGAGTGTTAAACCGTCCGTGAACATTACAGGTAGGTATCAAGTCATTCTTTTTACAGATTACCTTACCTTCCGAGGAAGTAATTGGCATCAGCGTGTGTGTTGCTTCGTGTTCAGTGAAACAAATTAGTATTCATAATAGTGTCGGGAACATTAATTTCGTGTACGAATGAGAGGATCGCGCGGCAAACCGTTCCTGAATGTTACCAACTTCATAGAGGATCGCACTTGAATGGCAATAGCTTCACATATCCTGCGATTCCGTGAGAAAGACCTGGTGTCGCACGAGTGCATCCGCTGAATAGTTATGGCATTGGATACCATAATTCACAGTTTGTATATCAAAGTCAGGTGTCAAGCCGTTTGATGCCGTTACCGTATGCTATAGGGTGCCACATTTTACCGAAGTCCTCACCTTAATAGAACGTATACCGCTCTATCGATAGTATATCTACGTGACCAGAGAACCTCATTCAAATACATTTTGATGTCTGGAACCTTAATTTCATGTATGAATTAGAAGATCGAGAGTCAAATCGCTCGAGAACGTTACCACCTTCTGTAAGTGACCAAGGGCTGAGCCAACAGCTTCACCCATCCTGCGATTCCGAGAATCAAACCAGGCATTCCGGGAGTCAATCCGCTGAACACTATTGGTAACACACGCCCGAATTCACGGTCTGCTTACTAAAATAGAGCGTCAAACCGTTTGAGAATGTTACCAATTGCTATAAAGTTAAACGCTTCGCCGAAGATCATCCCATGCGAACAAATAACGCGCTGAATTGAGAGCATCACTTCGTGTTCAGAGAAAGAAGATAATATCCATTTCACTGACGGGCGCCTTAATTTCATGTATGAATTAGAATATCGATGGTCAAACCGGTCGAGAACGTTACTATCCTCTTTGAGAGTCCGGACGGCTAGATCAGCAGCTTCACCTATCCTGCGATTCCGAAGGAAAAACCAGGTATACCGGAAGTATGTCTGCAGTACAATATTGGCAATAGACACCTTAATTTGCGCTATGAATAGTAATGTAGGGATTCGAACCATCGTATAACGGTACCTACATATATATGGCCAAACATAACCCGCTCCAGCAAGTGTCCTGCTTAGTGTCCAAGGAAACAAATTAGTAGTCTCCTTAGAAGACGGACACTTTATATACATGTACCAATAGGAAGATGGAGGGGTCACATCGTCCGAGAACGTTGCCACCTCCTTTGAGAGTCGCATGGCTAGTGCAATAGCTTCACCTTTCCTGTGAGTTCGAGAGATGAACCATGTATTCCAGGTGTAAATACGTTGGAGAGTGCTGGCAATAAGTACCTTAATTCGCGGAGTGAATATTAAAATAGTGCGTCAAACCGTTCGATAGCGTCAGCAATTCGTATAAAGTCAATCGTATTAAAGCAGGCCTTATGTTCGGCGAACCTCACCGGCTTCATGGAGTAAGTTCGTGTTCAGAGAAAGAAGTTGGTATTCATTTCAGTGACGGCCACGTTGACTGAACGTATTCAACAATCGCTAGATATCGCTTCACCTATACCATGATTCGGAGAGACAAACCACGGTTTGAATAGTAAAGAAGTGCGTCAAACCGTATGAGAGCATTGCCAATTGGAATAAAGTCAAACAGTTTACAGATGGCCTTACCTACGGAGAAGCAAACTCGCTGTTTTGAGAGTATAACTTCGTGATCAGAGGATGAAATTAATCTTCATTTTGGTGGCGACTACTTTAACTTCATGTATAAATTATAAGATGGAGGGCAAAACCGTTCCGGAACGTTATCGCCCTCTTGGAATGCCAGGCTTGACTCTCGGAATCATAAGTATAGTTGAAGCTATTGTCCCAGTCGTCGGCTATCGAAGAAACTGGTAACGTTCTCGAAATGGTTGACACTAGATCTTCATATAGATACATGGTGTTAAGGTGTCCGTTTGCTAACGTGTCTACTACTTCGATCCTGGGAACCCAATGCAAGACAATCGCTACAGAGGGTTAGCTTCTCGGAAGATACGTCCATCTGTGAAACGATTCACTCTATACCAATATGTACGTTGTACAACTGTGTGATTGTCTAATTCAATATCCGTACCGGGGGTAGGATTTTTAATGCCGATACTGTACAGTGGATTAACTCCTGGAATAGCTGGTCTGACTCTCGGAATCGTAGGATAGGTGACGCTACTGACTCAACCGTTCGACTCGCAAAGAAGGTGGTAACGTTCACGAACGGTATGACCCCAGATCTTCTAAACCATACATTAAATTAAGGTGCCCGCCACTAAAATGTATATTAATATGCTTCTCTGAATACGAAGTTATGCTCTCGCTATAGTGGGTTAGGTTCACGAAAGTTAAATTATACGGTAAAAAGGATTAATTTAATCCAATTTGTATCGTTCTCAAGCGGTTTGATTCTCTGTTTTAATATACAAACCGTGAATTATGGTATACATTGTCCATACTGTTCGGCGTATATTGTCCGGAAATATCTGATTTGACACTCGGAATCACATGACAGGTGATGCTGTGGACTAATCAGTCGGACTCTCAAGGAATGTGGTGCCGCTCTGTATCGGTTTGATACCCGATCTTGTATTTCATAGATGAAATTAAAATGCCCGTGACCAGGGTGTATACCAATTTGCTTCTATGAACACGAAGTTATACTCTCGTTGCAGCCGAAAGTAATACTCTCGGAAAGTAATGCCTTCTGTTAAAGGTTTGACACTATTCCAATAGGTAACGTACTACAAGGTTTTGGCGCTCTACTTTAACACTCAAACCGTGAATTGAGGTGTATATCTCCAACAATGTTCAGTGGATTTACCCAGGAATATCTGGTTAGTCTCTCTGAATGACGGTATGGGTGAAGCTACTTACGTAGCCGTAAGGCTCCCTCAGAAGCTGGCAACATTCACGCACGGCTTGACCCACGATCGCTTAATTCATACATGTAACGAAGGTGCCCGTCACTGAAACGGTGACAGACATTTTACTGTAATCACGATGTTATAATCTCGATACGGCGGCTTAGCTTCACCGAAGGTTGGGCTATCCAAAAAATGTTTGACACTGTACAAATTGGTAACGCGTTACAACGGTTTGACGGTCTGCTTTAATATTCACCCCGTAAAATAAGTCGTCTATTGCCAATACTGTTCGGAGGAATAACTGGCGGAATACCTGGTTTGACTCTACGAATCACAGGATAGGGGAAGCTATTGGCGTAGCGGTTCGACTCTCACAGAAGGTGGCATCGTTCTCGAGAGGTTTGATTCTCTATCCTCTAATTCATATTTGAAAATATGGTGTGTCTCAGCGATAATGCCTACTCACTTGTTTCCGGGAGCACTATGCATGTCTCATTCTGCAGTGGGACCGGTTCTCGGAAGGCAATGTATGGGGTAAAAAGAATTAATTTAGTTTAATTGTTATTGTTCTCCGGCAGATTGATTCATACCTAAATGTTTGTATCGTGAATTAAGGTGCCCATTGATAATACTCTTCAGTGGATGTGCTTTCAGAATACCTGGGTCGATTCCCGCAAGCACATGATGGCTGAAACTACTGACTTGGCCTTTCGACACTCACAGAAGGTGGCAACCATCTTGCATGGTTTGACAGTCGATCCTCCTATTCATACATGAAAAGAAGGTGTTCGCCAGCTAAAACGTATAGTAGTGTGTTTATTTAAACACGAAGTTATCCTATGGATACGGCGGGTTAGTTTCGCGCAAGGTATGGCCTCCGGTAGAATGTTTGACTGTATAGCAATAAGTAGCGTTCTACAGTGGTCTATCTCTGTTCTTTAACATTTATATAGTGAAATAGCGTGTCTAATTCCAATAATGTACCGCGGGATATGTCGCGAAATATCTTGTCTGTCCCTGTGAATGGCAGGATAGGTATAATGGCAGGATAAGCTATTCGCGTGTCTGTGCGACTCTCAAAGAAGATGGCAACGTTCTGCAAGAGTGTGCCCCTCAACCTTCCAATTCATTAATGAAATTAAGGCGTCAGTCACTAAAATGTATACAAATTTGTTTCTCTATACACGAAGTTATTCTCTCGTTACCACGATTCTGAGTCTCGGAAGGTGAGGCCTTCTGTAAAATGTGAGACACTATACCAGTAAGTAACATTCTACAACGGTTAGACAATGTACGTTAATATTTATATCGAGAACTAAAGTGTCTATTGCCAATACTATACTGGGGATTTAATCCCGGAATACCTGATTTTACCAATTTCCTTCTCTGAATAGGTAGTTATAATCTCCATACAGCAGGTTATTTTTTCGGACGGGAAGGACTCCCGTAAAGCCTTTGACTTTATCGCAAATGTAACGTTCTCAAACGGATTGACTCCCTACTTTGGTATCCATAGCGTGAATTAAGTTGTCTAGTGCCAATATTCATCAGCGGATTTACTCGGTAAAAATCAGGGTTGGTTCTTGGAATCACAGGATATGTGAAGCTATCGATTCAGCCGTTCAAGCTCCAAAGAAGTTTATTAACGATCTCGAACGCCGTTCATGCGTGAAAGTAACGTGAGCTTCGGCTATAATGTCTACTAATATGTTTCCGTGAACAATGAATAAGACGCTAGCTACAGCGTGTTAGATGCTCTTAAGGTATGGCATTCGGTAGGAAGAATGATTTCAGACGAATAAGTAAATTCCTCAGACGGTTTGACTGTTTACTTTAATATTCGTACGGTGAATTAAAGCGTATATGCCAATACTGTTCAGTGGATTTACTCCCGGATTACATGGTTTGACTCTTGGAATCTTTGGTTAGGTCAAGCTATTAACTTAGCCCTTCGAATCCCAAACAGGGTGGTATCGTTCTCGAACCGTTTGCCTCTCGATCTTCTAATCCATACATGAAATTATGGTGCCCGTTGCTAATATGTAAACTCTAAGCACAAAATTATACTCTCGATACGGCAGGTTTGGTTCACGGTATGTATGGCTCTTTGTGAAAAGTTTGACATTACATCAATAGGTAAAGTACTACAATGGTTTGGAGCTTTATCATAATACCGTGATTTACGGTGTCCGTTGTCAGTAGTGTAAAGCGGATTGGCTCTCGGAATACCTACGTTGACCATCGGAATCACAGGATTAGTTGTAGCTATTCATCTAGAAGTTCGGTCCTCGAAGAAGGTGGTAACGTTGTGGAACGGTTAAACCCACGCTCTTCTAATTGGTACGCGAAGTTAAGGTGTACGTCTCTAAAATTTATGCTAATTTGTTTCCTTCGACTCGCAATTATTATCTCGATGCAGCGAGTATATTCTCGGAAAGTAAATCCTTCGGTAAAAAGAGTGACTCTAAACCAGTTGATAATGGGCTCCGACAGTCTGACTCTCAACGATAATATTCATACCGTGAATTATGGTGTTAATTGCCTATATAATTCGGCGGATTTACTCCACTAATGACATATTTGGCTCTCGAAATCACAGGGTTGGTGAAGCTATTGCCTTAGCTATGCGTCTCTTCATGAAGATGTTAACGATGTCGAACGGTATATCTTTCGATCTCCTTATTCATGCACGAAGTTAAGGTGCTGTCGCTAGATAGCGTACTAATGTGTTTCTCTACGCACTACGTTATTCGCTCCATGCGGGGGGTTAACTTCTCGGCCCGTAAGTCTTTCGGAAAGAAGGTTTGACGTTATATGAATTGGTAACGTTCAGGTGCCCGATACTGAAATGATTACTAACTTCGTTTTCTAAACACGAACTTATACACTCGCTGAAGCCCGTGGGGATCGCGGAAGGTTAGTTCTCCTGTAAAACGATTGAAATAATGGCGACTGGTAATCGTCTCAAACGGCGTGACGCTTTATTTTAATATTGAAACCGTGGATTAGGGTGTCTGTTGCCAATACTGTTCAGCGGATTTGCACCCGAAATACCTGGTATAACTCTCCGAATCAAAGGATTGGCGATGCGATTGGCATAGCCGTCCAACTCTCATAGAAGGCGGTAACATTCTTTAACGGTTTGACAATCGATCTTCTAATACGTGAATGAAACTAAGGTGCTCGTCACCAAACTGTGCATTAATTTGCTTCTCTGAACACGAAGTATTTCCCCGGATATACAGGGTTCGCGTCCCGGGAGGTTAGATGTTCTGTAAAACGTATAACTTTATACAATTCGGTATCGCTCTACGACGATATGACGGTCTGCCTTAATATTCAAACCGTGAATTAAGGTCACTATTGCCAATAATGTTCAGCGGATTTACTCCTGGAATTCCATGCTTGACTCTCGGAATCACGAATATAGGTGAAGCTATTGACATAGCCGTCCGACCCTCAATGAATGTAGTAACGTTCACGAAGCGTTTGACTCTCGATCTTCTAATTCATATATCAAAATAAGGTATGCCTCTGCTATAATGTCTAATAATTCGTTCCTGTAAAAGCAAAACAAGACAATCTCAGCGGCCGCTTGCATTCTCGAAATGTAAGGTATAGGTTGAAAAGAAAGACTTTCCACTAATTGGAAATGTTCTCCGTCGGTTTGATTCTCAACCTTAATATTCATATCGGGAATTACGGTATCTATTGCCAATATTGTTTAGCGTATTTACGCCTAAAATACGTGGTATGATTCTCGCAACCAATAGGAGAAGCTATTGTCTTCGATGTGAGGCTTTCAACGTGGGCGGAATCGTTCTGCAAAGGTTTGACTGTCGACCTTGCTATTCATACATGGAACAAAGCTGTTCGTCTGCCAAAAATCTACAGATTGCTTTCACTGGCACGAAGTATGATACTCTTGTCGGCGGGTAAGGTTCTAGGAAGGTAAGGTATTCAGTAAATAGTGTGACTTTACAAAAATTGGTTATATTCTTCAACGAATTGACTGTCTACTTTAATATTGAAACCATGAATTAAGGTGTCTACTGACAATTCCAGCAGCTAACTTACTCTCGGATTTCCCGGGATGAAACTTGGAATCACGGGATAGGTGAATCTATTGATCTATCCGTTCGACTCTGAAAGAGGTTGGTTGGTTCGTGAACAGTTTGACCATCGATATTCTAATTCATACATGTATCTGAGGTGCCTGTCACTTAAATCAATCCCAATTTCTTTCTCTGAACACGAACTTATACACTGTATGAAGTGGGTGATGTTCGCGGAAGGTTAGGCCTTCGGTAGAATGTATGACACTATTGCAATTGTTAACGTTCTTTAACGGTGGCAGGATCTGTTTTTATATTCAAACTGTAAATTAATGTGACTATTGCCAACACTGGCCCTCGCATGCACTGCTGGAATACCTACTTGACACTTGGCGGTATCCCAGGATATGTGTAGCTGCTCACTTAGCCGGCCGTCTCTCACAGAACGTGGCAATGTTCTCGAATGGCTTGACGCCCGATCTTCTAATTCGTGCACGAAATCATGGTGCCCGTCACTAAAATGAATACTGACTTCTATCTCTGGAGACAAAGTTATACTCTCGATGCAGGCGGTTAGTTTTTCGGGGGATAAGGTCTTCGTTAAGACGGTTGTCTTTGTTGCAATTGGTAATAATCTACATCGGCTTGACGGGATGCTTTAACATTCAAACCGTGAATTAAAGTGTCTATTGCCAATACTGTTTAGGGGATTTGCTCAAGGATTACCTAATTTGGCACTCAGAATCACACCATTGGTGAAGCTATTGTACTAGCTGTCCTACTCTCAAGGAGGGTGGCAACGTTCTCGAACCGTTTGACCACCTTTATTCTAATTCATACATGAATTCATGGCGCGGTTACTAAAATGTATGCTGATGTGTTTCTCTAAATACGAAGTTGTACCCTCGATAAGGCGGGTTAGCTGCTCGGGGGATAAGGACTTCTGTAAGACGTTTCACTTCATAGCAATTGGTAACGATCTACACCGGTTTGACGGTCTACTTTAATATTCAAACCTTACAGTAAGGTGTCTACTGCCAATACCGCTCAGGGGATTTACTCCTGGATTACCTGATTCATCTGCCAGAATCACAGGATAGGTGAAGCTATTGACTTAGCCGCCCGACTCACAAGGCTGGTGGTAACGTTCGGGAACGATTTGACCCACTATCCAGTAATCCATACATGAATGTAATGTGTACGACACTAAGATGTATAATATTTTGTCTCTTTGAAGGCGAAGTTATACACTCGATACATCGGGTCAGCTTCTCGAAAGCTAATGCCGTCGGTAGAATGTTTGACTCTATACCAATAGGGAACGTTTCACAACTGTGTGACACTGTACATTAATGTATATAACGGGAAGTACGTTTTTTGGTGCCGATACAGTACAGCGCATATACTCCCAGAGAACCTAGTTTGACTCCCTGAATCACAAGATACGTGAAGCATTTGACTTAGCCGTTTGAAACTCAAAGAATGTGATAACGTACCCGTACCGTTTGACCCTCCATCTTCTAATTTATACATGAAGATAAGGTGCTCGTCACTGACCTGGTGACTAACCTCATTCTCGGAACACGTAGTTGTACTGCAGATACAGCTGGTTATGATCTTGGACGGTAAGGTCTTGACTAAAAATTATGACATTATACCAATTGGTAACGTCCTTGAAAGCTTAGACTGTGTACTTTAATATTCAAACCGCGAGTTAAGTTGTCCACTGCCTATAGAATACTGCGAATTGACTCCCGGAATACCTGGTTTGACTATAGGAAATGCAGGACAGGTGAAGCTATTGACTTAGCCGTAAGTCTCACAAAGAAGACGGTAACTTCCTCGAAGTGTTTGACTCTCAATCATACATTCATGAAGAAATTAATTTCCCCCTCACTAAAATGTTCTGCTACTTTGATAATCTGAGAACGAAGTTATACTCTCGATGGTACGGCTGAGGTTCGCGGAAGGTACGGCTTTCGGTAAAACGTTTAGCTTTATAGCAATTAGTAACGTTCCCACACGGTCTGGCGCTACATTTTAATGTTCACTCCGCGAATTAAGGTACCTACCGTCAGTACAGTTCAGTGGATTTACTCCCGGATAACCTGGTTTGACTCTATGAATCACAGGATAGGGGAAGCTATTGGCGTAACGGTTCGACTCTCACAGAAGGTGGCACCGTTCTCAAGCGGTTTAACTCTCAATCCCCTAATTCATATTTGAAAATATGGTGTGCTTCAGCGATAATGCCTACACATTTGTTTCCGTGAGCACTAAGCATAACTCTGGCAACAGCGTGTTAGGTTCTGGGAAGGGTATGTTTTCGGTAATAAGAATGACTCTGTAATAATTGGTAATATTCTCCGACGGTTTGACCATCTACTTTAATGTTCATATCGTGAATTAAATGGCCTATTGCCAGCACTTTGCAGCGAGTTGAAATCTGGAATACTTGATTTGACCCTCGGAATAGTACAGGTGTTTTCATTGATTTAGCAGTTGGAGTCTCGAAGAATCTGGTAACGTTCTCGCACCGCTTGTCTCTCGATCGTCCTAATCATACATGAAAATAAAGTGTACGTCTGCCAAAATGACTACTAATTTCTTCCGATGAAATCTAAAGAAGCCAATCACTACAGGGGTTCACGAAAGGTAAGGCCGTCGGGAAACAGTTTGACTCTATGCCAATTCGTAATGTCCTACAAAGGATTGACTATGTACTCTAATATTTACACCGTCAAATAGTGTGGCTAATGCCCATAATGAGCAGCTGATTTTTCCCGGATTACCTGCATTGTATCTCGGTATCACAGGATGGGTGAAGCTGTACACGCGGCCGTTCTATTCTCAAACAATGTGTTAACGTTCTCGAAAGCTTTGACTTCCGGTTTTGCTATTCGTGCATGAAAATACGGTGTCCGTATTTTAAAATGTCCATAAATTTGTTTCCGTCAACAACGACCAAGACACTCCCTACAGCGGGCTAACTTTATCGGCAGGTAAGTTATACGCCAAAATGAATTACATTATACGAGTTGCTTATGACCTCCAACGGTTTGACGCTTTACTTTTATAATCTAACCGTGAATTTAGGTGTCAATTGCCAATGATGTGCAGCGGATATACTCCTAGAATGCCTGGATTGGCTATCTGTATCATAGGATAGTTGAAGGTATTGACGTAGCTGTGCCAGTCTCAAAGATGGTGGCTACGTTCTCGAACGGTTTGCCCTCGATATTCCTATATATGCATTAAAATAATGTAACCGTCTGCTATAATATCTAATAATTTGATCTCTTTAAAACTAAGGAACACAATCGCTGCAGCGGATTCTATTGGCGGAAGGTTTGGACCTGGGTAAAATGAATGACTTTATTACAATTGGTAATGTTTCCGACAGTTGGACTCCCTACACTAATATTCATACCGTGATGATAGGTCTCTGTTACTAATACCGTTCAGCGGACTTACTCCAGGAATTCCTCGTTTCACTCTCGGCATCCCAGAATAGGTGAAGATATAGACTTATCCGGTCGACTCTCAAAGAAGGCGGTAACGTTCTCCAACGGTTTGGCACTCGATCTTCAAATTCATACAAGGAATTAGAGTGCCCGTCACTATAATGTGTGCTAATTCGCTTCACTGATCACGAAATTATACTCCCGCTGAAGCTTGTGAGATTCGCGGAAGGTTATGTCTCCTGTAAAATGATTGAAGTTATAGCAATTGGTAACTGTCTCAACCAGTGTGACGGTCTACTTTAATATTCGAATCGTGAGTTATGTCGTCTATTGCCAATACTGTTTAGCGGATTTGCCCCTGGAAAACCTACTTGACACTACTTGACTACAATCTCAAGATAGGTGAAGCATTTGTCTTAGCCGTTCGTCTCTCACAGAATGTGGTAACGTTCTCGAACGCTTTGACCCTCGATATTCTAATCCATACATGAAATTAGGGTGCCCGTTGCTAAAATGAAGTGCAATGTGTTTCTTTGAGCACAAAGTTATACTCTCGGTACCGCGGGTTTGGTTCACGGTAGTTAAGGCTTTTTGTAAAAAGTTTGACATTACATTAATAGGTAAAGTTCAACAATGGTTTGGCGCGCAATCTTAACATTCGTACCGTGAATTAAGGTGTCCGTTGCCAGTAGAGAAAAGCTGATTGGCCCCAGAAATTACGTATTTGACTCTCGTATTCTGAGGGTAGGTGAAGCTATTGCCTTATCTATGCGACTCTCCGTGAAGGAGGTAACGATGTCAAACGGTATAACTTTTCGATCTCCTTATTCATACATGAAATTAAGGTGCTGCAGCTAAATTGAGTACTAATGTGTGTCTCTAAACACTACGTTCTGCGCTCCATGCGGCGGGTTATCTTATCGGACGGCAAGTCTTTCGGAAAGAACGTTTGACGTTATATCAATTGGTAACGTTCTCACACGGTTTGGTACTCTATTTTAATATCCAAACCGCGAATTAAGGTGCCAATTGCCAATACCCTTCAGCGGATTTTTTCTCGGAATACCTAGTTTGACACTCGGAATCAGAGGACAGGTGAAGATATTGACTTACCCGTTCGATCCTCAATGAAGGTGCGAACGTTCTCGAACGGTTTGTTCCTCGATCTTCTATTTCATGAATGAAATTAAGGTGCTCGCCTCTAAAACGTATACTTGTTCGTACCTCTGAACACAGTGTTATACTCTCGATACAGCCGTACAGTTTTTCGGAGGTTAGGTCATTTTGTGAGAAGTATAACTCAACACGAATAGGTATTGTTCTATAATGGATTGATGGCCTGCTTTAACCAGTTAACTGTGATTAACGAGTATACTCCTCATGGAGAAGTGGCACGATTTTGTGTATTGACGAGAATACTAGTCATGCATATAAAGTAGTTACCATTGGCTATTTAAATTTTAATTTTGGAGAAAAAAAACATATTCTCAAATTTCAAGCTGTTTAGAATATTTTGAGGCCAGTACGGAATAAAACAAACGAATAAAAAATATAAATAATTTGAGATAAACTCATGCGCCCCCATATGCACCGGCTGAAACAGATCGTCAGTTCACAAAGCGTATTTATTTACGTGGGATGACAACGTTTTTGAGGTTAGCGTGAAAGGGGCAAAAGCAAAAGTCGGAATGCTGATTTATGATAAAGTACCTTCAGAGATGGTTCGCCACGGGACAAATGCACTACGCTTACCGGGTGCTGAAAATGAGTACATTGAGGGCTGCCGTTCCGAAGTTACATAGCTATCGAGTGGTGTATGTGCCAATTGTTTGATGTTAGAATCATGTACTGACAATGGACATTTTTGGCGGTCCCTAAAAATCACAGATATCCATAAAAAGTAACGGTCGGAAGGACAGTCAGCCTCATAAACCCACGACTAGCTAAATTAATTCATAGCCCTCTACATCGCTTTAGTGCTCAGCAGCTGGAAAAACCACAGCTCTCCCATATTGTTGTTGTAAAGTACCACCCAGTCGGAAAACATGCGCTCTACACCCCCACACTGATACCACCGAAATCCACACCCACGAATAAGCCCATAGGCCAATTTCAACCCTCTACAAACGTTACACAACCGAATCAGAAGGCAGTTAAATACCAACACCCCTACGCTACTGCATTTTCAAAAATACATAAGGGTTCTTTCGCAATTTCTAATTACTATATATTCGCAAGTCTCGATAACTTCCTGAGAGTTAACTCGTAAACAGTGCAGTAACTTTCAATTTTCAGTGATCTCTAACTTCATCTTGTTGCTTCAGCTCCAAAAAGTGTCTATCAGTGCATATCTTATCAAGTCTCGCCAGATATTATCAATTGAGTATATTGTAACGTAAGAATTTCAAATGCGTAAATATTATGAAGTTGACCAAAAAAGATATGTAAATTGCTATTATTTTAATTTTTAGTTTATAATATCCTCAAAATGAACATTTACAGCAGTGACAATGACGTTGCTTCACCTACAATGAGGTGGAGACGTGTACAAGTACTCTCATCGTCTTCTGAGGACATTAGCGACGAAGACACCACCCAGTCTGACACTCAAACCGATACCACTATATCGGATGATACTGACTCCGAGGGCGACGAAAGTGGGAATGAAAACCAGGATACAAATGCAACGTGGGGTATCACAGGAAGTAACAGAGAACCATTCCGATTTTCTGCGAACACTGGTCAACAACAAATAGTACAAAGGTGGTTCAGGAACAAGTGCTTGCTTTATATGGAAAAATACTTAGATCACGTGGTTATTGGTGTTATAGTAGCACAAACGAATTTATACGCCGATCAATTTTTGCAAAGCCATCCGAATCTAAAGCCGCGATCAAGGATGAGGAAATGGCATCCAACAGATAACAATGAGATTCGATGCTTCATCGCCTTGTTGATCCCGCAGGGTATCGCAAAAAGCCAACTCTACAAACGTATTTTTCAAAAAGGGAATCCGTTAGTACGCCGTTTTTCCCTAAAGTAATGTCAGCCGACCGATTTTCATTGTTGTGCAAATTTCTCAACTTCGAGAAAAACCAACTTTCCGATCAGATAGAGCCAAGAACCATGGTGACTAAAATTAAAACGGTTATGGAGTATATTGTGAAAAAGTGTCAAGCTTTATATATTCCGGAAATGAATACTTGCATTGATGAATCATTGCTAATGTGGAAAGGATGATTATCCAGGAAACAATATATTCCATCAAAATGAAGTCGATTCGGAATAAAATTTTTTGTTTTATGCGAAAGTGAATCTGGATTTATTAGGAATTTTTCTGTATGTACCGGAAAAGGGACAGAATATGACCAGCGTTATTTAGAGTTCAATATTTCTGCACGTATTGTGCAACAGTTATGTAGCGATCTTTTGGATCGTCGATATAGACTATATTTAGACAACTGGTACAATAGCATTCCATTGATTGAAAAACTCTGCAGCCATAAGACAGACGTGGTTGGCACTATTAGAAGAAATGGGTTTGGCATTTCCTCGGACTTGATAAAAATGCCTATTAGAAAACGCGAATACGTTGCTAGATTTAAAAATATAATTATGATGATGATGTGGAAAGATAAGAGGGCGCTTTATATCGCGAGCACTGTGCATAATGATAATGTGGTAGAAATACAGAAGAGGAAAATGATAACAAAAAAAACAGAAATAGTGATAGTCTATAATAAGAAAATGGGTGGAGTGGGCATGAGCTATGGCATTATCGTAGCATACTCTATAGCAAGAAAAAGACTCGAAACGAATTATAAAAAAATACTTCTTCATCTATTAGATATTATTTGTTTGAATTCATATATATTATGCAAAAAAAAAAGAAAATAAATAATGGAACGTTATGAACGTTGAATTTTTTGCTAGAATTTGCTGAGGACACTACTGAATCATATCCAATAACAGGAGAGAAATCGAAACAAACTATGCCTAATGTAACAAATACTCGGGAATCATGTTCTGGATTATATACCCGGATCTTCGAATATAAAAAAACCTACCCGAAGTGTATGTTGTTATAATCGCAAGATCAGGAAAGAATCCCGTTACTGGTGTTCCATTTGTAAAGTACCATTATGTGTAACATCCGGATTTGCTGAATACCACGCCACAGCTGGAATTTAAATTCTTTCTATCATATGTAGTTAATTTTTCTTCGTCTTGTAAATACGTCATACATGTTTAAGTTAACAAAATA